>NW_020664483.1:12135948-12282877 GCF_002925995.2 Terrapene triunguis | reverse complement strand
AAAAAAAAAAAAAAAAGCCGCGATCGCGATCGGCGGCAGCTCCACCACCTTCTTCGGCGGCAATTTGGCGGCAGGTCCTTCCCTCCGAGAGGGACAGGGACCCTCCGCCGAATTGCCGCCGAAGAGCCCAACATGCCGCCCCTTTCCCTTGGCCGCCCCAAGCACCTGCTTGCTCAGCTGGTGCCTGGAGCCGGCCCTGCCCAGAGAATACAAAAAAAATCCCATTCCCACCAGTTGCTTGGATGATGTGCCCTCATTGGGAAATGAGATTCAGAGGCTAGTGATAGAGGGGGGGAAATAAGCATCTCCAATATTACACAGGACCTAGAAGTTGTTGTAATTGCCAGGACAATGCAAAAGATTGTTTGAAGTGGGACATCATGACCAAAGTAGGGAAGCTTTTTCAGAAAAAACAGGTTTACAGAACAAAATGCAATTGCGAATTAAGAGGAATTAAAACAAAGATTCATTTTCCCTTATTTCCCTGCCCCTCCCATCCCATGGGGCACCTTCTGATGCGCTTTCTGCCGATAGTTAGAATGATGCCATACAATGCTAATGACTGCCGTTCACGTTTCACCTCATTGTTCTCTTCTCTCATATTGTTCCTCTGTGATGGGGAGAGAAAAAAAACAATATAGTTCATTTAATCAAAATCAAAAGTTTGCAGGGACCCAGATGGCTAGCTGGGTCTTTTTAATACAGTTTCCTTATGTCTCTGTTGCCAAAGACATGTGCAAAATATGGGAGGCATGTAACATCATTAAAATAAGACACTATTATTTCTATAGCATCACATGAGTGGACAGCACTTTATAAATACATAGGCAGGCAGGGTGTTATCACTACACAGAAATACTTGACTAGTTTAATACTTGCTACTATTCTCTGAGCTAATTACTAAATCACGCTTTCAAGCCGTCGTCTGTATATGAAATTAGTATCTGAACCACTTTTGGTGCCCACTGCTCCATGCAAACGCTAACTCACAAGATATTAGACTAGGTGGACCATTGGCCTGATCCTGTTTAGCAATTACCTCTTTCAAATCTCTGGATAGGAATGATGGCCTCTTCCTGCCCTTCCATATTTATTGCACTAGAGCAGTGGTTCTCAACCTGCGGCCTGTGGGCTGCTTGTGGCCCAATCAGCCCCCAGCTGCGGCTGATGTGACATCCTCAGGGCCACACAGGTAGGATTGGATGCGGCCCACATAACACATTGTGGGCTGCATATGTGACCCACACTGGTAAACAGGTTGAGAACCACTGCACTAGAGAGTCAAAGATAGCAAGTTTCTTCCATGACACTGAAAGCAAACAGGTAAGGAGCAGCAGAACCTTTTCTTTTCTCCATCCTGCAATACCCATGACCTACAAGGATGCTTCCTCCTACTTTCTCATCTTGTGTCTGTCAGTGATACACTGAACCACAACTGACCACACAAAGACACACCTTTCAGCCACAAAGCCAGCACCTCATTCCACCCCCTCCCCCTGCCCCAGATCATAGCCCACAGAGCTGCAAATGTATGTAGTAGTTTACATTCATTAAAAAAATTAACATGTTTTTTTTCTGCACAAATTTCCCACCTGCCAGTGTAAGCACTGCAGAATGAATTCCTCATGCCAGTGGCATGGAAGGATTTGATAACACAATCCTCAAACAGAGCTAAAATACAAAGGCACGAAGCAGCTGTGATTTTGGCACTAGCAGCAACAAGGTGGGCAGGAACCAACCACGGTGATGTTATGGCTGTAGTCCCAAGCGTACCTGTATGCATTAATGGTGCTGGCAGCTGGCACTATTGTGTTGTAACAGTGATTAGAAATTCAAAAATTCCATAGATTCCAAGGCTATAAGGGATGCTGGTGCTCATCTAGTCTGACATCCTGTATAGTACAGGCCACAGAACTCCTCCCCCCAAATAATTCCTAGAGCAGATTTTTCATTTTTTAAAACAAAATGCTGAATAATGTGTCTTATGTTTGTTGACATCAAGGGCATAGTAATCATGATAGAGTTCTTAGGGATTTTTGATGTGCATTTGGGGAATAGTGTATAGAACAATCTTGAAATAACAGTAAACCACTGTCCCAAAGATATCTGCTTGGTCCTAAAGATCCTAGAGAGCTCAGAACCTTTAAAGTTTAACAAGATGATCAATTTTTCACTGTGTGGACCTGGCTGCTTGCAATTAAAGCAGAGAGGCAGTATGGTTTGGGGGACTGAGCAAACAGCTGAACATAATTCATGCTTTAGTTTTAATCCTGGATCTGTCATTAAAATACTACAGAGACTGGGCAAGTCACTTCACCCCTCCGGCTCAATTTTCTTCTCTGTAAAATGGGGGGCAGTACCCCTCACACTGTAATTGAGAAAATTAATTAGCTGAATGCTAAATACTGTCTTATTCATGTGAGCTTCACTTTCATAGAGCAGAGTTTAAATGATCACATCCCAAAACATATGCATGTACTAATTTTAGTGAGAAAATAAATTTCTTTCCATTTATATAAAAGCAGTTCTAGCTGATAAATATATTTTTAAAATCAATGACGGTATTAGCCTTTTAATCTATTTTTAAATGGTAAGCGTGTTAACAGAATGCATAATCAGAAGCTAAAAAGGGTGAAAAAGAAAGGGAGAGCTGGAAAAGTTATTCTTTGATTGTTAAGGTGTTTTTTTACTTTTGCTTCACTACTTTTTAATGGAGATCCCATCAGCCATATTTCTCTCTCTCATGCAACATGGCAGCATATTGTCAATATACTGACAAGGACAAAGGGGTATACACAGTAATAAGACCTTGCTTTTTAAATCTCTGTGACACAGCTGCCGCTGTTGTAAAGCTTCTATATTTGGTCTTGAGCTACATGAAATCCCATTACGAGCATAAATAACACATCTTGCTGTATATGATATTGGCATCTGATAATAGCCCTATACTGGGGGAGAGGTGTGTATTAATGCTTTGAAACTGCATATCTTCAGCGGGGATCAACATTTTCTTTTGTAATTGGGGTGTGCCAGGGACTTTTTATCTCTAGCAGATTACTCGTTTTTATCGAGGAGTCAGATTGTTTATTGTCTATGAACATAACTATTCTTTTCCATTTCTGCTGCAATAACAATTGTGCATTCGTGCAATGGCACCATCATTCAGTATATACAGCGGTAAAGCTCAAAAAGGCAGCCAACTGACTTCATTCCTGTTTTACAGCAGTCTAGTTAGAAGTGACGTTAGGCATTGTAGAGCCAAGGGCATAAAAGCCTCATGACACAAACCTGTTGTTCCCAGAATACAGATGTCAGAGAACTGAACTTAATTCCAACTAGTATAAAATTGCTTTTCATTTTCCTAAGCAATGCCAAAAAAAAAAACATTCACTCAGTTACTCTTCCATTGCTAATATTGCTGCTATCTGGGTTCTGCTGATCTGAGATCATACACAGTCTAAATACAGTAACTCCTCACTTAAAGTCGTCCCGCTTAACGTTGTTTCATTGTTACGTTGCTGATCAATTAGGGAGCATACTCATATAAAGTTGTGCAATGCTCCACTCTTACCTTGTTTGGCAGCCTGCTTTCACCACAGCCGGCAGCCTACCTATGGCCCCCTCCCCCACAGTGCCTCCCGCCCGCCGGCAGACTCTGCGAATCAGCGCCTTCCCCCTCTTCCCCCCACCTCCTGCCCGCGGCAATCAGCTGGCTTGCGGCGTTTTGGAGGCAGGAGGGAGGAGGAAGGAGCTAGGACTCGGCGCGCCTCCCCCCTCCCTCCCCTGCCTCCCGAACGTAGCAAGCCAGCTGATTGTCCTGGGCAGGAAGGAGGGGGGGAGAAGCGAGGACTCGGTGCACCTCCCCCCTCCCTCCCCTGCCTCCCGAACACGGCAAGCCAGCTGATTGCCCCGGGCAGGAGGCGGGGGGAGGAGGGAGGACTTGGCGTGCCTCCCCCCTCCCTCCCCTGCCTCCCGAACGTGGCAAGCCAGCTGATTGCCGCCGGCAGGAGGCTGGAGGAGCCTGCACCCCAAGTCCTCGCTCCTCCCTCCTGCCCCAGCTGCCCTGGAACCTAAGCCCCCCATTTACATTAATTCTTATGGGGAAATTGGATTCGCTTAACATCATTTCACTTAAAGTCACATTTTTCAGGAACATAACTACAACGTTAAGTGAGGAGTTACTGTATGTTACAGTTGCAGAATGCTATTATATTATTTAAGTGACAATTAATGTCACATAATTAATACTTTTCCCACGTGTTGCTTTTTCTAATTCTGTATATTCTAATTAAGGTGACCAGATAGCCAGTGTGAAAAATCGGGACACTTTTGGGCTGGGGTGGGGGGTGAAGGGATGTAATAGTTGCCTATGTAAGACAAAGTCCCTAATTTCGGGATGCAAAAGTTCATAACATGTTAAAATAATCTATTATAATAAACGTTGATGGGAAAAGGTATGAAAAGGAGACAGAAAAACTAAATGAAAGAACCTAATGATGTAGTTAAAGGACTATGTTAACATCATTCTTAGTAAAAACACAAGATGTGGAACTGGAAATTAATGAACCAAAATTTGTGTGTCTAATATTGTATTAGCCTAATTGGCGGACAAAATAATGAGTGCCTGGGCTGTTCTATCCACCACTCCCTTTCTGGGTCCTGAAAGAGACTTTGTGAGGAGAATATGGAAGAACAGAGAGAGGCTGCTGGAGCAAGCTTTACCATCATGGTTGCTACCCCACTCGGTAGCACATTGGACCTTTTTCATCCTAATCCTGAGGGACGTCCTGACCAGACCAGGCCAGAGAGATGGACCCAGATGACATCACCCTCCCTACCCGCTCCAGCTGAATCCCAACCACCACCTGGGATTAAACGGGCTTGGACTTTAACAGCAACAGCAGCAGCTCCAGCTCATCTCATTTAACATCTGCTCTTTTCCCCAATAGGACCATTATTGCCATTTTTGATACCATCTAAGGGACTGTCAAACAAGGTGTGTGTGTTTCCTTCTAAAAGCTCTCTCCAGCTAAAGGAACACGAATTCCTGTTAAAATGAAAACCTTATTTAATGCTTTGCATTTCAAATGCTTTAACTGTTTTTCCTTCTTTTCTATATCTTTAGTAAAAGGTTAAAAAGATTTTTAATGGTGTGTTTGCCATGGTACTAAGCAGGCTGAGGTCTCTGTACACCAAATCCCAGACCTTGTTTAACATTGTTTAATGTTAGACAGTGATTGGGTCATGTTTACACCTTTGGGCCATTAATACAACAGATCTTTTTTTCAAATGGAATCTGCATGGCTATGCATACTTGCAGTGAGACACTGGTCATAGGAGACTTACCTATTTGTTAATCTTCCGGCTGCATTTCTGAATGTTCATTTATACTTTCAACCTGACTATTCATTTCAGCTGAAAACAAAACAATAAGATTGTCAAACTTCAGTCAAGTTCATCCTGGCAAGTAATAGCTGCTCCTAACCTAAGGGAATAGAGCACTAAAATATCTTTGCTGTAAGTCTTTGTAGCTTTCTCTTATATAAGATCTTCTTAATGGTTTCATTATTTAATGTAGATTATGAACAGTTCTGTAATAAGATACCCATCAAAATTATTAGAGAACCTCTGAATCTAGATTCCCCCCAGACTTTTGGTCTAGATCTGAATTTTCACAAAGTCTCTATAATAGCCCAAACAAAAATCTTGGATTTGGACCCCTCAAACTTTGGGGAAAGTTTGGGTCTGGATTCTGACCTGAAATTTAGAATTTGGACCCATCGCTAATTATATCACAATTAAATGCTGATCTCACATTTTTATGGTTCAATTAATGTAACATTTAATAATAAAAAAGCATCATACACTTTTCATTAAATATAAAAAACAAGGTGTAATTCAAAAGGAAGGCCGTCTCACTCTCTCTACAGTGCCAAAGGAATCACAGAACATACGTACAGGAGATTTGTTCATGAGGTCCTAGCTATACTTAAATAAAATGGGATGATTTCAACATGCACTCTCAGCCTTTGTTCGGAACTGCTTTATTTTTGTGAGTTTTAATGAGACTCTTTATGGTAATCCCATTTTTGTAGTTTATTTTTATGGTAGTATTTAAGTGTTTGGTATGGGCATCCATTGCCGATAGTTGGAGTCTCTCTGGGAAAACCTTAGCATCCAAATGAAAGTTTTGAAAAATGAGCAAAAAGGAAAAAATGTTCTGCTTCTATGCCACGGGGTGTGAACCTCCTTCTGACTCAATATCACGTCAATACACCTGGTAGGATTTGGATGAGTTATTTGTGAATGATTCATCATGCGTATTCAGAACAGACACGGTAATAGCTCCTTTGGTGTATGGAATGAATGTGTAATAGGAAAAGTATCCACTCCAGATTATGGAGAAATGATGCAACATGTGTTTAGCTATGGTTTGTGGATTATTCTTAATAGGCTTTTGCATCGCAGAAATGGAATGCATAATAAAAAACATTAAGGAAAGGAGTCATTGTGCATGTGCAGTAGCAGCTTTTTCAAAACCTCAAAATGTCAGCCAATTTAATGTGGTTGTTTTTCTGAGAATACCAAAAGACCTAGTTCATATTCTAGACTAATTACTTGTGAAATTTAATTCATTTCATTTTTAATTAAATGGATGTTTAGTTATATCAGACCAAAGCATCAAAAACCGGTAAGCCTGCCTTCATTTTTTATCCTATGACAAGCAGCCAATCATCTCACTGTGGACAGTGCAATCCTGCTCAGATGTGGGGAGATGGGGGGGCTTGGGGATGCTGATGGGGAGATATACTTCACATTTATCAGCAACCTTTTGGGGCAATTGTGGAGCAGCACTGCAGGCTTTAACGACAGTCCCATCCAATTCTCCTAGAGCTAGACTGAAGGTTGCAACAAGGACTCAAGGATTATAGTGCAGAACAGGGGAGTTCCACAGGACTTCACTGCATGGAGACAGTTCAGAAACTGTAAATTAATTTCACTCCCAGGCAGAAATCTTGACTGGAGGTTCTCTGCCAGAAGTGGACATTGTCAATCCCCTGGACAAAGAGGATGCAATGGATATTCTAATGCAAGAGCAAGTCCTGAGAAGTGCCAAGCTCCCATAAATCTGATTGACGTTTGTTCCTGCAGTGGTGCTCGTAAGCCCTGCTGTAACAGCAAGAGTGCTATCCCTGTCCCCTTGATGTTACTGGGAATTTTGCGGTGAACTTTAATAGGGCCAGGATTTCACCCAGGGTTGGAGAGCTTCTAAAATAATCAATGGGTCATACTACAGTAACCTAACCTTACAAGTATCATGGAGGGGATAGGCTAAGGGCCTAGGGTGTTTTGTTCTACGTCCGAAAAGGAGCACCTCATAAGTCTGAGGCTCAGCATCACAGGGCAAGTTGAGAATTTCAGTGAGGTTGAACATAAGCTTAATGAACATCAACTGGGAAAGGGATTTTAAAATAAATGAAGATGGGAATTTCCCTAGTGTTTCTCTGTACAGTTTCTCCAGAACTGTCCCTTTAAATTTTTGTGATTTTGGGCCACTCCTCTGAGTCACTAACACTTCTCCCTCCGGCGGTGGGCTCCTTTGTGGCTCTCAACATTACTAGAGAAAGATTTCCCCCTAGCTGGAGAAGTGAATGCATTCCCAGTCAGAGGAGAGGAAAAGCTTCAGAATAACCAAGCATATGACCCATATTACTGAAAGCACGCAAGTGCCATTGGCTATGATAGTGTGCCTTGGAGGTGGGGCATCCTCTCACAAAGAATGAAACTATTTGATACAGGGCAACTAGTCAGGAGTGGCAGTTTATAATCTAAATAGAGAAGATGGATAAAAGGGGAGGAAGAGAAACCTGTGGTGGTGGTGGGTTGTTTTTTTTCCCCAGAAAGATTTTTGAGTTTTATATTCCCAGATTACCAATGAAAGAAAGGTGTTGAATTAAGCCACTAATTCCAAACATCATTAGTTTCTTCAGATATTTTCTAATAAATATTTAATCCTTTTTATATTTTTTTACTTATATTCCCATATTATTAAGGAAGCAGTGCATTTATTTATGGTCAGAGTAAAGTTGTTCTGTTGTGACAAAATATTCATTTCTTTTTACTTGAGAGTAACTTGCTTATGTTCTTTATATGGATGGTGTAAAATTTGTGATGTCAACTGTTCATTTTCTTCCTTTTAATTGCATGGCTTTTGCAAATGATGTGACAGGAAAATTGAAACAAAACTGAAACTTTGAAACGAAGTTGTTGGTTTTGGAATTTCCTAAGGTATCTTTTCATCTTTCTCTTATTCCTATTGTGTCAGTAAATGAAGATGCAGGGGTTTTAAAAAAAATTAAATAAAAAGAATGGAATGGTCACCACATTATTAAAGCAGTGAAATGAGTGAGCAAGCTAATAATGGCTGGAAACCAACTTCCATAATCTCTTAGTAAGTTGTTGAAAATGGCCCTTTGGATGATCCAATATTGAAAGCTATCTGATCTGTATATCCTAAAATATCAGCATTTATAAAGCACTTATCACTGTGGAATTGTACCTGAAATTACAAAACCCATAAGCTAGAATGCTACTAAAATCTTTATATGTTTTGAATTTTGTGAAGCAAGGGGACAAGAAACATTAGACACTTCACAAATTTTTTTTTAAAAGGAGCCATTTTCACACACACACACCTTAGATAGGCATCTCTACTAGTTCTATCTATTTAGTCAGCATGCTAGACTTGTTTTGTGTGATATTAAAACACCAAATAACCATACCATCATTACTTGAAATGTTTTCTGTGTCACACGGATTTTCAACTGTCATTGCCTCTGCAGATAGCTTCCCTTTCCCTTGTGCTTCTCCTAGAAAAATGCCAAAAGGGAGAAAACAACATGTACACTATCTGATTAATGTATAATTCTCAGATTCAATACTGCATTTTTTTGATAATCCACTGATATGCTATTAGCTGTATAGACTCTGATGTTCTGAGTGGCAGCCATTAAAGAAAAGGGCAGGGGATGTAGGGAGAGGACATGGTTTAAAGGAATTGCTTAAAAGTCTATATAGATCTGTGCTCCTTTTTTTAAAGTGGGATTGTTAAAACCACGGCATAATGTGCGATTTTGCCTCCCTGCCATTCTTTTCTGATCATTTTTGAAGAACCCCTTCTGTTCATAAAATGCAGTGTAGGATGGGGACCTAATCATACATTTAATGTTTCTCTATGTAGCAGAGTAAAAATAGATACACTAAGAGTTCATACACACTGAATAGTCATACACAACCTAGAATTGAAATGTACAAAAATGTATTTTATGGCTGGAACTCAATATTTTTATCCCGTCTGCCTCAGGCTTGTCTGGAAGCTCAGATTCAATCTCCTAGCAATATTATAAATGAAAAACATAAATGAATTGCTTATGTTATTCCATTCATGGCTCTTTCCAAATTCTACCAGTTAGTATTGCTGAGAGACCAATTTTTAGTGAATTTCCATTATGGCACTTTGGTATTTGGTGGCAACTATAAAGCTCATCATACTTACCCTGTGGCTAAGCTACAAGATTTCAAAAGATTGGTTGCTAAGCAATTGAGAGAATTTGGTAGTTATCCTGAGATAGCAAAGTGTACCGAGTTTTGAAACATTTCAAAATGGAACACTTTTAAGTGGGAACAATTTATCTCTTCAACAACAGAGACAGAGAAAGCATTCTAGAGTCATATAAACAGCACTCCCCCCCCTTTTGAAAGAAGTCTAGGGAGGGTTTTTTTTGGTATTTATGAGCTTTGAGGTTATATGTTTATTCTGCCCATAGACATGTATGTACCACTAACGTTTCTTCAATGAATTTGCTTTGCCATAGTACCTGCCAGAGACAATGCATTGTGATGGAGATTTTACTCTCCTCTGCAATGCCTGCGGTGACAATGTTAATCTTTTAAGTAGCCTTAATTGCACTATTTATGGCGGTACTGTGAATAAACACAAAAACAACAACCAATGAAGCAGAGAATACAAAACAAGAAAACATAACCAAGAAGCAGCTTGACAGGGATAGACTCAATTAGCCATTTGGATGGGGAAACAGGCAGCATCTAAGTGTCCATGACTGAGCTGTCACCGACTACTTTGGAAGAATCCTTCTTGACTTAAAAACCCTTCAATGAACCATAATTTTTGCACTGCCTCCTCCTTCATAGTTGTGTAAATTAGCCCCCCTCCTAGATGAATGAAATGTCTGTAAACAGCTGAGAGTTTATAGTTTGCATGTCAGTGAAGTCCTGAAGTGACAACTTTGTATGCATGTTAAAACGTCAAGCCTTCTCCTGAGAATTCTGAATAGCAAATAAAGTTTTCCCCTTGAGGTTTGTTATACACCAATGAGCCTAAACTTCCCACGCACTTCACCCATCTCTGTCTTTGACTCTCATGAAGGACAAAACCATGTCATTCTGATGTTGAAGCATACACATATTTTGCCAGGAATTTGTCAAGTGCAAGACTGAAGGTGCACGTTCAAAGTCACTAGCCAATTTCTTCCAACAAAATCAATGTGAAATTTGGATTAGCATGAAAGCACTGTTTGATCAATGAAGATACACTGAATGGTCTTAATAGGGTCTTGCTACATTTTTGAACGGCTCATGGAACGGGCTACTTAAAAAACAAAACCTCAGAAAAACAATCATTCTGCAGTCAAAGCATCAGGCGGAGATTTCAGATGTTTCCTATTGACACTTCCCCAACATCTGATGTGTGTGTTTGGGATCCCTGCTAAATACCAACACATTCTGACTGACAGTTGATGCTTCATGCATCAGACTTTTCCTCCTTTAAAAGACTGTCTATTAACCAAATAAACTAGACATGATATGACAGGCTATGCCTTGGCTCCCAATTTCTATAACATTTAGAGATATCTAGATGTGCTGGTATTGTCAGGCACTAAAGACGTCTGTGTGAAGTTCACAGGTTCTCTCCCAAGAACTCCCATTAGCTAGCCAGCATGCCTGACTTCACTACACTGAAAAAAGGTTTCTCTGTTTGAATTTCAGAAATTCTCCTGTGTAGCTGGCAGGCATACAGCATTACTAGCAGTGTGCTGGGAAAAAGATAGAGCTAAATTAAAGGAAATCTTGCTAATTAGGGCCTGGTCCAGGACGGGTGAAACCAGTGGGAGTTGAGGGCATTCAGAACCTCATTGCTGGCACGCTGCATCTTGCAGGATTTGGCCCAGAGAGAGACAGTGGAAAGAGGAGCAATAGTAGCAAATAATATAAAACAAACCCCACAAGAACTATTTCCCTGTTGTCTCTTTCACCTCCTTATTTCACAACAGAGCTTTCAAGGAGTTTTGGGTCATGCTTTATATTGCCAGTGGTAAAAATCATTGTCAGAAGCAATGTTAGGACCCAGTAGTCCACAGAGGAAAAGGTAAAGGGGAATTCAGAGCCTTTAACACATACAGCAATACTGCTGCAGGACTTGTAAAGTGACTCTAGTCTCTATCTATTAGATCAGCAAGTTTTCCAAAGGACTGTGACGCGCTATGTAAATCTTCATTTTGTTCAAACTAACTTGCTAGTGTGTGTGTGTGTGTGTGTGTGTGTGTGTGTGTGTGTCTGAGAATGGTAAGCATTCATTATACTGATATGCCTGTGGAACAGGTATTATTCCAAACTGCTTCTTTCCTGCTGTGCAATAAAACTGAGTGCCACAAAGAAATGAGTCTATTTCACATAAACAGCTGAATCGGATCAAAACAAGAACCCCCTCGAAAAGCAATTTGTTCCGCAATTGTTTTTTCCCCCCTTCCCCAGTTTGATTGCTGCTGCTCAGAGCACAAAGGAAAAGGTGTATTGCAGGGCTTCTAGCAGGAGATGAAAGATACTAAAATGGAGGGAGCCTGGGAGATACCACTTTCAATTTCAATTACCATTTCCAATTGTACTACTGACAGACTAGATTATCCTAACTCTTTGTAGGTTGGTTATTTTACTAGGAAAGCAGTAAATGAAGTCAGGCATACAGTACAGGAAGGATGCTAGGATGTATGCAAAATGCCTCCAGCCAGCTTTTAAATACACAAGGCAAATGTTTTCTCAGAACTTGGAAAATCCCATAGGTATTCTTTTTAAAATGTTCTCTGTGGTTACAATGTGTCAATGGCTCCAAGCAGCTGCAGTTAAATACAATTATTTCTTTGAACAGATGAAGTCCTAAATTCACCTGCAGTTCACTAAATTAAACTGGAGATGTGATGCATGAAGGAGAATACCCATTAGTATAGTTTTTACAAGTGTATGGGTACCGAAAAGAGACATCGAGGCTGATTTTTCATGTTTTCTTGATAAGCTAATAATGAAAAGGAGTAAATAGACCTCTTCACCCAAGGTGTTACGACCTATACAGAATTTTGCATCTATACACACTGAAGATACTAGGTAACTAGATATTCTTACAGACCATTTTATAGTGAAACCCATGAAACTTGTTATTACCAGAAGTCAATAGCTCAATTAGCTTCTGCTAGGCTGAAAATTAATCAAAGCTTTGCTATACGGATATTGATCAAATCATACATGGAGGAAAATTTACACGGATGCTTTCATATGAAATCAAATCAATTAGGCAAGTGTCATGACAACTGTTGACACACTATGGATTTGATCCAAGGGCCACTGACGTCACTAAGACGATTCCTAATGGATTTTAGATAACTGATTGAAACCTCAATCCTGCAAAGAACTCTATGTAGGTGGACCTTTGCACCCATGCACTGCTCATTAGAGGGTCATGCACTAAGTTTATAAAAGCAAACTTTTTTTAAATTGCTTATATTATTAAACAAGCAATTCCAAGATCAATGCCCCCACTACAATATCAAAGAAATAACATAATGGTTGCTCCTCCATTATGAGAACTCTGCCGTTCTTCCTGGAGAAACATTTCATACACATTTACTTAACACATGAACTCCTCCACATTTCTATTGTTTTTAAAAAATGTCCTGATCCTGTTTAACAATTATCCAAGGCAGATATTCAGAGACATGCTTGCTCCTTCCTCATCAATACTCTCTGCTTACTCGTGTGAGGAAGAAATTGGACCAATTCCTGACATGGCCAGCAATTTAGCATTGTAATCCTGCCCCTCCCAAATTCACACAATGCACACTGGCAGTCCGGGCAATGGATAGGCATTAGGAGGTGGGCTTGGGATAGGGGCTGTGTGTTTCAGTGTGTGTCATCCCTTTTTCCTGATCCACCTGCTTCCTCTTTCTTGGATTCTGTCTACTCCTGGAATACGTGGATCGGGTGGCTGTGCAGGTATGGGTCCCAAGGTAATGGTACTTTGAGGAAATTATTTGGAGTCTATTTTGGGAACAAGAGAAAAGATGGCAATAATAGGATGCACAGATTTGAATTTATGAAACCACACTGATTTAAACTGGAAGAGGTTATAATGTTACAAACACAGAATTATGATTTAAATTTGTTCCAAATCAAGTCAAAAAGTCAAAAGCTTGAAAATGTTCATGAACCATAAAGAAAAGAGAAATCAGTTCAGGTCCACTGATACATTTTGTTTCAATTTTGATTATTTTTAATTTTATTTTTTACTCTAATTAGCGTAAATTTCTAAAAGAAAAGTTGTTTCAAGCCAAAAAGCCAGACTTTTTCATTTGCTGAATGTTGAAATGGGATGTTTTGATAATTCTGAAACTTTTTTTCCAACATTTTTTTGAGTCAAGAAATTTGTTGGAAACTGACTCTTTGCCACAAAAGATTTCAGTTTTGACTAATTGGGACTTTTCAATGAAAAAATATTTGGTTGAAAATTCCTGACCAGTTCTGATGAACCAGTTAACTAGAGCTGAGTGAACACTGCTTACAATAATCACTTAGGGTATGTCTACACTACGAGGGTAGTTCGATTTCACTTAAATCGAATATGTGGAATCGATATTGCAAAGTCGAACGTGTGTGTCCACACTAAGGAGAGTAATTCGACTTTGTGAGTCCACACTAACGGGGCGAGCGTCCATATTGGAAGCGGTGCACTGTGGGCAGCTATCCCACAGTTCCCGCAGTCCCCGCTGCCCATTGGAATTCTGGGTCGAGCCGCCAATGCCTTCTGGGTCAAAAAATGTGTCGAGGGTGCTTTTGGGTAACTGTCGTCATCTGTCTGTCACTAACGCCCTCCCTCCCTCCCTGAAAGCGCCGGCGGGAAATCAGTTCGCGGACTTTTCTGGTCAGTGACAGCGCGGACGCCACAGCACTGCGATCATGGATCACGCTGCGACCATCGCTGCAGTTGTGGCACTTGTGAACGCCTCGCAGGTTATCATACACCTTTCCCTGAGGCAGATGCAGAGAAATCAGGCGAGGAGGCTACGGCACCGCCGTGATGGCCTGAAGTCGGAGAGTAGCACAGAGCTGTCAGAAACCACGAGCCCCAGCGCCCAGGACATCACGGTGGCAATGGGTCATGTGGATATTGTGGAACGGCGATTCTGGGCCCGGGAAACAAGCACGGACTGGTGGCACCGCATAGTGCTGCAGGTCTGGGATGAATCCCAGTGGCTGCGAAACTTTCGCATGTGGAAGGGGACTTTCCTCGAACTTTGTGAGTTGCTGTCCCCTGCCCTGAAGCGCAGTGACACCCGGATGCGAGCAGCCCTGACTGTCCAGAAGCGAGTGGCCATAGCCCTCTGGAAGCTTGCAACGCCGGACAGCTACCGGTCAGTCGCGAACCACTTTGGTGTGGGCAAATCTACCGTGGGGGTTGTTGTGATGCAAGTAGCCAACGCAATCGTTAAGGTACTGCTCTCAAAGGTAGTGACCCTGGGAAACGCGCAGGTCATCATAGATGGCTTCGCCGCGATGGGATTCCCAAACTGCGGTGGGGCTATAGATGGGACTCACATCCCTATCCTGGGACCGGACCACCAGGCCAGCCAGTACATTAACAGAAAGGGCTACTTTTCAATGGTGCTGCAAGCACTGGTGGACCATAGGGGACGTTTTACCAACATCAACGTCGGATGGCCGGGCAAGGTTCATGACGCTCGCGTGTTCAGGAACTCTGGTCTGTTTAGACGGCTGCAGGAAGGTATTTACTTCCCAGACCACAAAATAACTCTTGGGGATGTGGAGATGCCTACAGTCATCCTCGGGGACCCAGCCTACCCGCTAATGCCCTGGCTCATGAAGCCCTATACTGGCGCCCTGGACACAGAAAAAGAACTCTTCAACTACCGGCTGAGCAAGTGCAGAATGGTGGTGGAGTGTGCTTTTGGCCGTCTCAAAGGGAGATGGAGAAGCTTACTGACTCGCTGTGATCTCAGCGAAACCAATATCCCCATTGTTATAGCAGCTTGCTGTGTGCTCCACAATCTCTGTGAGAGCAAGGGGGAGACCTTTATGGCGGGGTGGGAGGTTGAGGCAAGTAGCCTGGCTGCTGATTACGCCCAGCCAGACAGCCGGGCGATTAGAAGATCCCAGCGGGACGCGCTGTGCATCCGGGAGGCTTTGAAAGCTAGGTTCCTGAGTGAGCAGGGTAACCTGTGACTTTTCAGTTTGTGTACAGAAAAACTGAACCTGCCCCCGTTTCTTTACCCAGTTCATTTTGACTATCCTCTCCAGTTACATACCCCGTTCACCCCCTTCCCCTTCCCAAAAAATAAAATCAGTTCTATTTTGTTAATGAACACCGTTGTCTGTATTACTGTTTTCGCGGGAATGTTTTAAACCGGGGACGCAGACTGTGGCGGGGTGCGGGTTTAGTGTTCTGATGCAAATGATGCTTCTAAACTCCAGGACTGACAGGCTCCACAGTGGTGGACTGGTTATTTCAATGGAGCCTGCCAGCACTCCTGGGGGGGACTGCGTGTATGTGTCGGCTATGTGACTTTCTGGCAGGGGGAGTAGGGTTACAGATCCCCTGCTGCGTGGATCTGTGAGCCAGGATAAGGACCGCTGCATAAGATCTGTAACTGCCCTCCCCCGCCACAAAGTCACAGAGCAACCCCCCCCCCAGAACATGAAAACCACCTCCAAGACTGACCAGGGTAACCAGTGACTGCACTGTGTATGTGTCCTGATGCTGGACCTGACCCCGCCTCTGTAGCCTGCTAAAGGTGACTGTCCTGTCCAATTACCAAGCCCCTTCCCCCCCTTCAGACAGACTCTCCTCCAACAGAACAGGATGGAAACAGTAATGAACAGAAACAAATATTTTATTATGAACCACACATGAAACGTGGGGGGTGAAACTTGCACGGGGGCTTGTGTGAGGTTGGTAGGAAAGGACTTTTCAAATTTTGGGGAATGAGAGCCTTCTAGTGCTAGAGCAGTCTGCAGGGGTTGACTGAAAGTTTTAACGGCCCTTGCCGCCCCTCCTTCTTTGAACTTTGGGTGAGGGGGGTGTGGGACTTGGTGGCGGGGGAGAGCGGTTAGAGATAGACTGCAGCGGGGCTCTCTCCTCCTGCCTCTGGTCCTGCAGAACATCCACAAGGCGCCGGAGCGTGTCCGTTTGCTCCCTCATTAGTCCAAGCAGCTTTTCAGTAGCCTGCTGGTCCTCCTGACGCCACCTCTCCTCCCGTTCCATGACTGCTCGGTGCATTTGTGACAAGTTCTCCCTCCACTGTGTCTGCTGGGCTGCCTGGGCTCGGGAGCAGCCCATTAGTTCTGAGAACATGTCTTCACGCGTCTTCTTCTTCCTCCGCCTAATCTGCGCTAGCCTCTGGGAGTGCGCTGACAGGCTGGGTTGGGAGACAGTCGCAGATGTGTCTGTGTGAATGGTAAAAAGGGAGTGAATTCCTGAGACAGATAAATGAAATTGTATACAAAGAACCTAGTCTTTCTCTGTGAACAAGACCATGCACTGCACCTCTCACATGCGCACTCAGGACAAGGTCGAATTTTCGGCCCTCACCTTCAGTGCCTGTGGACTTGCAGTGGTCTTGCAGTGATCTGAGAAGCGTGGCTGGACACCTGAACTTCTGTAGCGGGCAATCATGGTAAGCCGTAGACTTGTGGCTGCTTAAAACTGTAATAGTAGCACTGGCCTCCTTTCACATTGAAAGCAATGCCAGTCTCTGCTGCCAGCAATCAGGACAGCATCAACTCTGCCCCTGTCCCACCCCCTCGCGGCTGTCCCAGGGAAAGATCCCTGTATGCTGTCCCTCTCCCTCCACCGCGTGGCTGTAAAGCAGGCCCAATACTAACATTCCCCTCCCTAATTCAAAGCAGGGCATCATGAGCGACATCACCCTCCTGAGGATCTCGGACAGCCAGAAGGAACGCATGCTTAGGGAAAGCATGCAAAAACCAGGGCCGTATGCTGCCATGCTCTGCCGTGCGATGATCCCAGAGTACTTGATTGTGTCGTGGCGGGGAAACGTCTCCTACCACGGAGGGCCCAATAAGATCGCCCTACCCAGGAACCTGATGAACAGGCTGGAAATCTACCTCCATGAGACCTACGAGGAGTTCTCCTATGAGGATTTCGCCTCAATCCCCGGCCATATTGACCGGATTTTCGCCTAGGTGCACAGGGACTATAGAGTGGAGCGTCTTGGGCCGCAGAATCATGAAGTACCGGACATTGTAAAATTTTTTTTAAATACTTGGGACTAAATTGTGAAGAGCCTAAGGCAGACAAATCATGAGAAACCCTTTGTTACCATTGTAAATATTCCAGTTTTGTTGCAGATAATTTTTTACATGTTTAAAGCACTTTAGTCAAAACACATTGTTAATATTATAAATATTCCCGTTCTGTTAAAAATAAATGTTTACATGTTTACAGCACTTACTGCTTGATCCTTCCCCTGATTCTGTGTCCGGGGTAAGGGATGGGGACGGTTGGTAGGGGATCTCGGTAAGGGTGATGAAGAGCTCCTGGCTCTCGGGGAAATCAGCGGTGCCAGCGCTGTCGACTGCCTCGTCCTCCTCATCTCCTTCTTCATCTTCCCTGTCCGCTAACATGTCCGACGAGGAACCGGCCGCGGACAATATCCCATCCTCAGAGTCCACGGTCAGTGGTGGGGTAGTGGTGGCGGCCGCACCTAGGATGGAATGCAGTGCCTCGTAGAAACGGGATGTGTGGGGCTGGGATCCGGAGCGTCCGTTTGCCTCTTTGGTCTTCTGGTAGCCTTGTCTCAGCTCCTTGATTTTCACGCGGCACTGCATTGCATCCCGGCTGTAGCCTCTCTCTGCCATGGCTTTAGAGATCTTCTCGTAGATCTTAGCATTCCTTCTTTTGGAGCGCAGCTCTGAAAGCACGGACTCATCGCCCCACACAGCGATGAGATCCAAGACTTCCCGATCAGTCCATGCTGGGGCCCTCTTTCTATTCTGGGATTGCACGGTCACCTCTGCTGGAGAGCTCTGCATCGTTGCCACTGCTGCTGAGCTCGCCACGATGTCCAAACAGGAACTGAGATTCAAACTGCCCAGACAGGAAAAGGAATTCAAATTTTCCCGGGGCTTTTCCTGTGTGGCTGGTCAGAGCATCCGAGCTCGGACTGCTGTCCAGAGCGTCAACAGAGTGGTGCACTGTGGGATAGCTCCCGGAGCTATTAGCGTCGATTTCCATCCACACCTAGCCTAATTCGATATGGCCATTTCGAATTTAGCGCTACTCCTCTCGTTGGGGAGGAGTACAGAAGTCGAATTTAAGAGAGCTCTATGTCGAACTAAATAGCTTTGTGGTGTGGACGGGTGCAGGGTTAATTCGATGTAACGGCGCTAAATTCGACATAAAAGCCTAGTGTAGACCAGGCCTTAGATTTCTGAATACATGTGCTACAGTTGTGTTCAATCCCCTTTTTGAGGTCCCTTTGTATAAACATTTCAACTGATAAGTTGTTTCCAGATATATATGGTGACAGAAACAGCAAATTTTAAACATATTTTGCAGCATACTTGTGGGGAAGTGAATTTGCAATTGGTAATCATGAATTATCAACAAGAACATTGATTCCCATTGATCCCACCAGGCAAGAAAAATACACCATGTAACCTGCCTGTCCAATTAAATAGCTCACATTTAACATTCTGAATAGTGTGGTTTAAATCTGGCTCCTCTGACATCAAGGGCAATGGGGCCACGATTTCACCCTGAATATTTGCAAAAAGCACACTTGCTAATGACCGGAGCTGACTGGGAATTTGTTGGCAAAACTCTTATTTTTTAAAATGGAAATTCCTAATGCATCAAAAGGACCTGAGGGTCCAGGATGGAATTTCTGGTCAAGGGGAAGACACCTACCTCAGAATAGCCAGTTGGTTAGGGTACTCACTTGGCATGGAAGATACTCAGTTTCAAACCCATTTTCTGTCTGATTTGAAGCAGTGACTTGAAACAGAGTCTCCAACAACCTAGGTGATTGCCCTAAGTCAGTGGTTCTCAAACTTTTGTACTGGTGACCCCTTTCACATAACAAGCCTTCACATAACAGCGGCTATCCTAATAAATTAAAAACACTTTTTAATATATTTAACACCATTATAAATGCTGGAGGCAAAGCGGGGCTTGGGGTAGAGGCTGACAGCTCGTGACCCCCCAGGTAATAACCTGGCGACCCCCTGAGGGGTCCCAACCCCCAGTTTGAGAACCCCTGCCCTAAGTACTGGACTATAAAGTCAGTCTCTCTCTGGTCCAATTAATATTTAATTACTCATATAAAGTGGAACAGCTCAAACAGGAAAGATTTAGATTGATTCCATAGTCTGGTGCTTGCCATGGATGTGAGAGATCCAGGTTCAATTTCCTTCTCTGAATCAGGGAGAGCTGAGATTTGAACCTGGGTCTCCCACATTCCAGCTGAGTGCCCTAACTAATTGTCTATTCCAGCATGAAAATCAAAAGATATCATTGGAGATTTTTAAGAGCAGGTTAGACAAACATCTGTCAGGGATGGTCTAGATAATACTTAGTCCTGCCATGAGTGCAGGGGACTGGACTAGGTGACCTCTCGAGGTCCCTTCCAGCCCTATGATTCTATTTGTGTTCTGATGTAGGATTTTTTTTTTAAATCTCCATTTTTTCCCCTGAATTCAGACAGCCCTAATAATGAGCTACAGACCAAGGTTTCTATCTGTAATTGGATCTACTTGGGTGTTGCAAAAGACACAGAATTATTCACAAAAACTCTCTGACCAATATTTTTGAGTAATGAAAACAGTAATTCTGAGAAAATATATTCTGTTCATGGACATTGGGGAAAAAAAAGATAAAATAGCTTACCCATTTCAATCCTTGTTGGAAACAGCTTGTTGGAAACAGCTTTCAAACCTCAAATTTTGTTTATATAAAAATATGAAATCTGTGTTCTACTTAGTCTGAATGACCCAGTTTCCACTCTACCTATTACATAAAACTTAATATCTCAATGTTAGGTGTAAATGTACTTCTCCTAATTAGGTAGAACACTGAAAAAGGGGGTCTTTATTCTTCTGGCTAAAAGCTAATAGCGCAATTTTTCATCCACAGCCGCAAAAAATAAAAGACAAACTCTTCCGACCCCCCAGCTGCATTGTTTTGTCTGTCAAAAACAATTCAATTTTTCTTCTTCTTGCAAGTAGGCAGAGCTGATTTTTTTCAGTCATTTCACTGTGGCTGTTTGCTAATGTTACTGTCAAACCTTCATGTACTTTGTTTACTGCTTTGTTTTTAGTAGCATTATAAATGCTGCCTTGCTTAGAAATTGAAGCTCTCCATGCCCCGAGAGTGATTTCGCTCAGTTTGACTCATGTTTGATACATCCCTTCCTGGTGACCTACCTTTCTTTGACCAGACCAACAGTATAACTCACAGAAGATTCACGCTACCTACTTATATATCATCAACCATAATACTGGTAGTACCCAGAGACTGAGGACATTCCAAAACCCTTTTTGTTATAATTTTGAGAAACTCTATGGACAGATACACTCACCAACCATAGATCAGGAAACCACAGCTGAACCTACAGGAGCTGAACCAGTGTAAATTTACATATTGCTGCTGAACGCAGCTTCATTAGCGACAAACCTCACCATCTGCTAATCGGGAGCGTTTTACCTTGATCAAAAACTCAGCACTTAGGCATTGCAGGATGAAAAGAAAGAAAAGCATGCAGATTTCAGAGGCATTTGAACTTGCTGCAACATTAGCTTATCTGTTCCTTCGAAAAAGGCGAGTGCTGTCTCTTGATGCCAGGCTGAGGATGTCATGACTAGTGACATTCACACAGCAGCTCCTTAGTATTGGAACAGAATGTTTACCTTCACCCTCTGGGGTGCTGGCCATGACATTAGGCTCCCTGTACCTCCACTACAGCAGGCATCATGCCAGCTGTGTGTGTCTATGCTTGTGTGTGTCTATGCTTGTGTGTGTCTGTGCCAGCAGTGTGTGTCTGTGCGTGTGGATCTGTATCTGAAAGCTGAAGCGCTACGCTGACATTTATAGAAGGGGTGGCTGCTGCTCCCAAGCACTGTTATGAAATATGGAAATGGCTGGTTTTAAAATGTGACTTTGAAAGTGTCTCAGACTAGCTTCTCCCCCTTCCCTTCCAGTCTTTGATCAAACACATTCTTGGTAAATCTCATTATGCCTCCCTTCCTCTAAGGTGGTGGCAGTAATGGGAGGGCAATGAGGGCTGTCTCTCATCAATATGCTCCCAGAGGATCCACACAAATTGGGTGATTCTCAGCTCAGTAATGCCCATCAGGAACTCTTTGTACCTTTTGTCTCTCTTTAGCAACAGCATAAATCTATATATACAGCAGGCTCTTAACGAATACAGGGGCATGTAATTTTAAGAAAAGCGCTTTTCAAGTTTTCACTCTAATGGGGTCTTAGCTGCATAAGGGGCTATGGTGGCACCAGCTTCAGTTTTCTTCAATAGTTCTTGATATGAAATCTCTCATCAGAAAAGCACTTTACTGCAGGGAATAACTAAAATGGAGCACTCTGAAGCTTTTGTTACATGCTTAAATTGCTTGGCTATTAACATGACTAAAATGTTGCCTGCTTATATTAAAAATCGTAAAATTAAGACACATTATCTGCCCGGAGGAGTTTTCAATTTAAGGACCCAGTGCTGTAAGCCTTGCTCCTGCAAGTAATCCCTATGATTTCATCGGATTTAATAGAGGGAGGTGACATGGAGAGGATGCAATATGAGCCATTAGAAAGGACATCACCGTGGGAGTCAGGAGACCTTGAATTCTCTTCTGAGCTCTGCCACTGACATGCTATGTGACCTTGGGTAAGTCATTTTACTTCTCAGCTTCTGCTTCCCTGAGTGTAAAATGGGGGTGAGAATACTTACAGACCACACAGGGGCATTATGAAAATTAATGTTTGTACAAGGAAAGTGATACAAAAGTACTATCATTGTTTCCCTTTCATTTGGTTAGTAAGCTAGACGCAAGCACACAATATGCATTTTCATATGGCTAAATGTAAATGTATACATCTGAGAACAAAGAACGTAGGCCGTGCTTACAGGCCTCTCCTGGCAAGCAGTGACTTTGAAAAAGATTTGGGGGTTGTGGTTGCCAATGAGCTGAACATGAGCTCCCATGGAAAGGCTGTGGCCAGTAGGACTAATGTGATCCTCGGATGCATAAACAGCAGAATAGAGAGATTATTTTACCTCTGTATTTGGCCCTGGTGTGACTGATGTGGGAGTACCATGTCCATCTCTGGTCCATCATAATTCAAGAAGGATGTTCATAAATTGGTGAGAGTTCAGAGAAGAGCCGTGAGAATGATTAAAGGATTAGAAAACATGCCTTATACTGATGGGGTGAGCTCCTTGAGTCTATTTAGCTTAACAAAGAGAAGGATAAGGCGTGACTTGATTACAGTCTGAAAGTACCCACATGGGGAACAACTATTTGATAATGGGCTCTTCAATACAGAAAAGGAAGGTACAACATGATCCAATGGCTAGAAGTTGGACAAATTCAGACTGGGAATAAGTCATAAATTTTTAAGTGATGGTAATTAATCACTGGGACAATTTACTAAGGATTGTGATGGATTCTCCATCACTAACCATTTTAAAGTCAAGATAGGATGTTTTTCTAACAGCTGTGTCCTAGGAATTCTTTTGGGGAAGTTCTGTGGCTTGTGTTATACAGGAGGTCAGACTACATGATCTCACTGGTCCCTTATAGCCTTGGAATCTATGAATTCCCCCTTTCCCTCATTTTTCTTGCAATTTTTGACCTTTTGCTAGGTTTTCAAAACATTTGGCCAGATCCTAATCCTAAAAGCCAATGAAATCGGACCAAATTACACAAGCTGGGGATCTGGTCCCTTTCAGTTTAAACAAGTATTTTCTTCTTCCCAGACTATATTTACCTATTCTGTTATAAAAATGAGAAACTACCAATGTCAATGTGTGGAACACAGGACATTTATTTTCAAAATGTATCACTTGTTTGTAGTTTGGGATGGGCACAAACCAAGGGGATAATGCAAAAGTGTGTGTTTTTTCTCTCTCGCGCTTCATGGTATGCCAACACCTTGAATACTGCATGCAGTTCTGGTTTCCCCATCACAAAAAAAGATATATCAGAATTGGAAATGGGACATAGAAGGGCAACAGAAATGATAAGGAGTATGGAACAGTTTCCATACAAGGAAAGATTAAAAAGACCGGGACTGTTCAGTTTAGAAAAAAGATGACGAAGGAGCAATATGATAGAGGTCTATAAAATCATGAATGGTGTGGAAAAAGTGAATAGGGAAGTGTTATTTGCCCCTTCACATAACAAAAGAACCAGGGCTTACCCAATTAAATTAACAGCCAGAAGGCTTAAAACAAATATAAGGAAGTACTTCTTCACACAATGCACATTCAACATGTGGAACTCATTGCCAGGGGATGTTATGAAGGCTAAACGTATAATTGGGTTAAAAAAGAATTAGATAAGTTCAAAGAGGATAGTCCCATAAATGGCTATTAGTCAAGATGGTCAGAGATGGATCCCCATGCTCTGGGTGTCGCTAAACATGGGACTGGATGACAGGGGTTGGGTCACTTGATAATTGCCCTGTTCTGTTAATTCTTTCTAAAGCATCTGGCACTGTCAGAAGATGGATACTGGGCTAGATAGACCATTGGTCTGACCCTGTATGGGCATTCTTATGTTCTAATGTAAAATGAGAACTGGCCTGAGGTTTCAGTCAGACTAGAGTTTGGCTCTGTCTGCAGGTTCCACTTGTTCTCAAAATTTCGGCTGTGTTGAACTCATGTTTGGTGCTTATCATCTCTGGTGCTCCCTCATCTAGAGGGATGCAAAGTAGGTTCTAAACCATCTTCCTTCCTCCCTTGAGCACTAGGCAGGCTATTGAAGTGGCACAAAGAAGTCTTAATCTGGGCTGAAGACCTAGTTTCTAATTTTGAATTTCTGATGAAGGTAGCCAATAAGTCTAGCAGGCCTTCTGTACTCCACTCTTACCGCGTCTTCAAAACCTGGCATCTCTTTGGAATTTCCTTTAGCTATTTCCCTGAGTGCACAATGTGCCTCAAGAGAACCAAATCCAATCCAGTCATGTATACACTACACTTCCAAGGTGTTTTAGATATTCTTGGATGCAACAGGAAAGCTGCAGATAAAGCATATAAAGAGCGGCAGAGAGGCCCTGGGTCTCATAACTAAGCCAGATGATGCTGACAAAGAAGGCCTTATTATTCCAGAGAAAGAAAATGACACCTCTGGACTTCTCAAAAGGAACAGCTGTAGGTAGAAAAGAGACAACTGTGTACGCTCTCAGTTCTGTGTAGCTCCCTGAAGAGTGAGCAGTTGAAAGACAGGGAAAACTACAGATACGAGACATCTGGACTTACTGTGATGGGGATTTCATGAGGAGACAGACACTATGGATTGGCTAAGAACTGGAGGAGGGAAAAGTCCTTTCCAAGAGTTGTAAAATTCAGTTAAGTATGTGTACAAGAGTTTGCCGGGGCTCGACCCTCTCCGGGGCAGCGGGGAGCCACACCGGCTCACTACACACCGGTGAGCTTGGGAAATTCGTCTGGCCGTGGGGTCTCCCTCGGCAGCTCTTGCTGTAACTGGAAGAACACGGTAAGCCTGGCCCTGCTCAGGGCGGGCAATAATGCTATGTCAGGAGCTCAGGACCTCAGTCAGGACTGAGCAACAAAAAGTACAAAGTATTAAGCCCGGGCCCTAGGTCAGGGCGGGGCAACAAACACTGAGTCAAGAGCTCAGGCCCTCAGTCAAGGCTGAGCAACAATAGTACAAGGTATTAAGCCCAGGCCTGAGGTCAGGGCGGGGAAACAAACGCTGAGTCAGGAACTCAGGCCCTCAGGTAGGGGCTGAGCAATAACAGTAGCCCCAAGCCTCAAAAGGCCTGGGAGAGGAGAAGACTGCCACCCACGGGTTGGGTGGCAGGGGGGACGCAGGCCCTCCCACTCCACTGCGTCCCAGCCCGGGGCCCTAGCAGCGGCAGAAGACCCGCTGCGGTTAGTGGGGATCCTGGCCGCAACACACTGACATGGGCTCTGGCAGTGCTGCAGCCAGACTGGGGTCGGCTGCCCCCGGGCTCCTTCCACACTCCCCCTCGAGGCCTACCTGGGTCCTGGTGTCGGCCTCTGGGGGATCCAGGACCATGGGTTCGTAAGGGCAGGGATTGATCGGCAGGCCCGGCGGCTCCTCCGGATAGCGGGTGCAGGGCAGGCCCGGCCAGTCCTGGCGGCCGCCTTGGGCCGCGGGGTCTTCCCAGTCACGAGCTAGGCTGGAGACGTCTGGTCTCTCCGGCAGCTGGGGCCCGACTGAGCTGTGAGGGCGAGCTTTTATACTTCCGGGTCGCCGCCTGACCCTCTGAGGGGCGGGCTCAGAGCTCCCTAGCTCTGCCCACTCCGACCTCCGGATGGGCTCTTCCCCCTCCGGGGCGGCGGGGAGCCACACCGCCTCACTACAGTATGGGATAAAAATTTTGAGATTCATCCACCACTGCTTATACCAAGGCACAATGGAGAAGCTAGGCATGCAGGTACCAGTTATAATTAGAGCTCCGTGTCTGTTACAGAGGTCGCGGAAGTCATGGATTCATGACTGTCCCGGGGGCGGCGGGAGCAGCGGCGGGTGGGCAGCCCTGCGGGTGGCTGGAGCAGCTGCTGCTCGGTGGCCCCCGGCAGCTGGTGCCGCTGGCCTTGGTGACCCCAAGCAGCTGGTGCCCTGGCCCCAGGACCCCCATCCCCGAGCAGCAGCCCCCCAAAGCAGCGGCCCTCCTAGGTAAGATTTAGTCATGGGTATTTATAGTACAAGTCATGGACAGGTCACGGGCCATGAATTTTTGTTTATTACCCGGGACCTGCCCATGACTTTTACTAAAAATACCCATGACTAAATCGTAGCCTAAGTTATAATGCAAAAGGTGGACTGTGCCTGAATTATTGGACAGAAGAGGCAGGGCTGCTTGGCATTATGACTGCAACAGTACATTTCTAGGGTCACTGCTTTCAGTGAGAGATTATGGCTGAGTCAAATAATATTGGAAAACATTCAGCTGGATTCCTTGTTAAGGGAACAATTGCTGGGTACAATGAGCTTAAAATAACAGAAAAAGCAGCAAAAGGAGGAAGATAAATAGGGAAGATATATAGTTTAGGGGGAAGGATAGTAACAGAAATTAAAAATGTATGTGCTATGATGAGAAACATGATTATTGTTTATCAACATTACAGAAATACCAAGACTAAACTTTGCAAATTCAAAGAGAATAAAATAATGTAATCCAGGAAGCAGAAGAAGCTCAAGGTAGAACATAAAGAGCTATAAATATATGTGACCTTTCAAGTACACTGTAGTTTTACATTTTTTTTTATACAAGGCTATAGAAGACAGCATGTAAAAGTCAAATAGAGAAACCTTAATAAGAACCTGAATAATCAGAACTAGAATGCAGGAAACACCAGGTTGAAATGTCTTTGTATTTAAACTTGATATTACCAGTTAACAGGGTTTCTGTGAATGTGTATATATAGCAAGGCTGTTTCCATCCCAATGACTAGTCAGATACAGTATAAAGCACTCTGTTTTAAGTCTGTAACTGTGTTGCATTTACACAGCCAGTGTGGGCAGGGTGTGACATTCTCTTGCTTTAAAAGGAGCAGTGACTGACCTACAGAAAGGCAAGAATTCCATATGTTCAGTAATGTTTTGGTATAAAAAAAGATCAGTGAACAGTCTGCACCTTTTTAGAAGAGGACTTTCCTCCATCTTAATCAACCCCATCTCTTTAAATTCTTCTTTAGCTTTATTAGTTTATGCACAGCAGCTGGTAAACACGGATCTGTTCAAAATCGGCTCACAGGAATTGTGCTGTTATGATCCTTATTCTGCAATTGGATCCTTTCAAGAGTAAATGTCTACCTTTGCACATCTGACTGCAGGACTGGAGCTACTCAGAATATAATATTTTTAAAAGTAGAGAAAAGTCCACATAGCATATGGGATAGTTTTTAAAAATATACGTGTTCAAGGGCAGTACTGGAATGCTTTATAAATAAAATGTCGGGGTTCATTTTCTTTTCTATCATGAAGTGCGTAGAATTTCTCAATGATGAAAGATGGAGCATATGAAGAAAAATGTTCCTTCTCCTTTGATGAAACTTTAAATGAGCTGTACAGAAAAAAACAGTCTCTGAATTTTGGCTTCTGGACATTTGTGCTGCTTTCACAAACATGATATTTTGCCTGCTGATTTCTGCTCCGGAGGCTTCCTTCAACAGAGCAGGGACTGAACAAATACTAGTTAGCCTTAGAGGAAGATGGGAAGCACGCACACCTGTCGTTAGAGCATTCTATACGTAACAGCTGCAGCTGTAGCTTAATGATTTAAGAAACAAACTTCTGAGCCAACCAAACTGATTAAGATCTCTCCCAAAAATCAATATCGAAGTTCAAGAATAGCTATAAACACCTGACACTGTGTGTTCTGCTCTAATTAAGGGCTCCAGGCCAACTCATAAGCTGTGTGTAATACCAACCGCCACTAAACTTAAGAGTCAGTCAGCACTTTCCAGTTCAACCCTCATTTTCAGGGATTTATTACCCAGTCAGAAAAATTCACATTCAGAAGAAACCTATTAGGCTAAATGTTTACTTCTACAGCGTTTTCTTTTCAACCAGAGGATTATTGTACATTCAGAGAAGATACTTTATACTAAATTCAGCCTGATAGATGAACCAACAGTCTATGCCTAATTTGCATACACAACACTTGCAAGTTGCACACAAGATGGGTAGATTGTGACTCGGACTCAGTGTATGCTCAGGGAGGGAAAGGGTAGAAGAATCCCTCTATAACCTCTATCCTGCCCCATTTTGGAGTAGGTGGGCGAGGAATGGGCTGGAAGAGGTTAGTAATTATGGAGTGTTGGTTTCAACCTGACCAGCACAGCTAAGCCAATGCAGATGGCGCTATAATTTTCTGCTGGCCTATACCAGCAACAAATTACTACATCCTTTCACTGACCCAGAGTGGGGGTGGGGAGAAATTCTGCCCCTCAAGGGTGTCTTTAAATCATAGCATCCTGGACTTATTCCTTGAATGGTCCACTTTATATACCGTCCTTTACTCAGCGCAGTGCCTACAAGTAATTTAATTACAAAGTATGTACATCCCCCTCTTTAATGGAAGCATAAAGTGTGTATTCATATTATTGTAAGGCATAACAGAAAAGAGAACTTTAGTGGAAACCACTCACATGAGTAAAGTTACACACTTGCGCAAGTGTTTGCAGAATCAGTGCCGAAGAGTTTATGAATTCTGAATTAAATCATCACATAACGGAATGGCTTTGGTTGGTATTTCCGGGCAAGGCTGGAGATCAGATTCATAAGGTAGGCAAACTGGTGACATTTATTTGCCATACTCGAAGAAGAAGATTTTAGGGCAAAATTCAAGATTCACAGTGCTGACCAGAAAAGAGATGAGAATTTTGCCCTTGGTGAAGCTGCTGGAAATCCAATATGGCAAGACAGGAAAAAGTAAGACTCCATATGAAAAAGTCACATGCCTGCTTTTTGTCTTGAAAAGAGCTACTCAGCAATGTTTTCTAAAAATGTAAATGTTCTTTCTGCCTCACAATGGGAAGTTAAACTAATATGCATGTCAGGGTTTGAAATAAATGTGCTGTGCCACTGTTATTCTTTGATTTTCCTTCCTTTTATATCAGCTCTCAGTAAGAGTTACATAAAGACATGACTGCAGTCCTGAAGACTTTTTCAAACTTTCTCCTTTGGTTTGTAATTTCTGGGCTCTAATGAGTATCAGTATTTGTATCCAGGGAAAGTTACACCATAGACGGGAAATTCTAATTATTCATACTACAGGCGAGAAGTTCATGTAATGATAATCATCCTTTATTTCATATTGCTGGAGGTTTTTTTCCCCACTGACCATAGTTTGCAAAAGAATGATGGCCAGGCTCAACTATTGATCTATCTTGGTCTAAAGTTTTAAGTTTTTTCTTTTATATTAAATATTACCTTCTTTGGGACTCCCCTCCACCACTTTAGTTTCTTGCCTTCTTCTAGGCTCTAAACCAGTGGTTCTCAAACTGTGGATCGGGACCCAAAAGTGGGTCGAGACCCCATTTTAATGGGGTCGCCAGGGCTGGCTTAGACTTGCTGGGGCACAGGGCCAAAGCCCGAGCCCCACCACCTGGGGCCCAAGCCCCACCGCCCAGGGCCCAAGCCTTAGATCTTTAGCTTTGGGCAGTAGGGCTCAGGTTATAGACCCTTTGCCTGGCCTGAAGCCCTTGGGCGGCAGAGCTCGGGTGGGTTCAGGCTTCAGTCCCCCATCCTGGGGTTGTGTAGTAGTTTTTGTTGTCAGAAAGGGGTCGTGGTGCAATGAAGTTTGAGAACCCCTGCTCTAAACCAAAGCCTATCTCACTGCTGCTTTGCCTTCCTGCAATTGTTGTATCAGCAATGGGGAGACATCTCTTTGCATCTACAGAAAGAGATTCAGCAGGAGGACAGGAGAGGAATCAAAACAGGAGGGATTTTTTGCAAGTAACCTTGAAGGCAAGAGACAAGTCTCCCCTGGCACCCTAAAAGGCCTGCTTGCTTGGGGAAGATCAGGTACAATCTACTGTGCACACCTCTCCTCAAAAGACCACAGGCAAGTCTGATGTGCTACGGAGAAGCAAAAACCCAGCATGGTAGAGCTAGGGGAGCAGCCCCAGGAAGTTCCACAGGCCAGTTTCACCAGCTCAGAAACCTGCCCCCATGAGGCTGATCTACCAGTGCCTCTGGAGAGCTTATCCCCACTCACTAGAATTGCTGTTGGTCTTATGGGGGGGATGCAAATGTTGGTTTTTGGCCCTTTAGGTAGGAAGATTTCTGTGGGGTTCGGTAGCTTTGTTCCCAGCCACACCAAACTGCTGCAGGTGTTTGTTCCAGATGTCCACAGAGGTTCTTTGCTGATAAAGAACTTTCTGTGGCTGATGGGCTGTCCGATGACATCACAGAACAAGGGAGAGGAGGGCTCATTTTAGAATTCGGATAATGATGAAAATTTAGCACAGACCCCATCGAAAGTAACATTTAAAATAGAAATTGCTGTTGCAAAGCCAAGATTTGCCTGACTAGGCCTGGTCATCGCTGTTCGACAAAATGAGCTTCCGTGAATAGCAGCCAAGCTTCATGCTGTTAAACTAAAGTGGAACTTCTGCTGAACTCTCTTGCCTTCAGCCTGTATTATTACAGATTCCTCAATGCTCGTAACATTTCAGGGGCACCACAAAGAAATTGGAAGCCAAGAATACAAACCTTAGAAAAAACAGCCTCAAACTGTCGGCAAGAAAAATGAAACCTGCAGGTTCTGGCTTTATGTAACTCTTAAAATAGAATAAAAATAGAGGAAGATTCTTCCTTTCTCCATCGGAGAGCATGTTCCTTCTTCCCATGAAAGACTACTTTATCACGCAGACTTTTCCAGAAGCCAGCAGACCGAGGTCAAGCTTTTCAAAAATAGGTGCCTAAAGTTAGGATTCTAAATTCATTTTTTGGTGCCCCTGATTTTCAAAAGGGCTGAGCACCCAGCAGTTCCCACTGACTTCAAAAAGTCTGGCTTCAAAGAGAGCTGTTGGTTGCTTAGCACTTTAAAACAGTTGGTCACTTATACAGGAACTTAAATGTGGATATGAAAATCATGGCTCGAGTGACAGTCCTTTTCAAATTACACTGCTGTTCTACTGAAACAGAGCCTAAAACTGTAAGTGGTGGTCAGTGAACTCAAGGAACATGTTACTCTGACCAAAGCAAATAAATTAAAAAATCTCTGTGCAAACATTGGCTTTTGCCTTCTCTGAACCAAATATAGTTTACAGAGCCCCACGTGAGATGTTAAAGAACGGTTGACCAATAAAACCAGAGTTCCCATCGCGTAAGCTGTCAGAGTCTTGGGCTCAGCACGATGACTGTAATTTTTGTTGAATAAAATCTGCAATGTTTCCTGAAATCTCCTGCTGGCCTGAATTATTAATAGGTTGACAAGATTCTGCACCATGTGAGGTCCCAGTCCTGACCAGAGTCAGATGGCATAGGGCTGCTGGGTTTGTGAGATGCTTAGAAATGCCACCTGTAATTTTTAAGCAGTGAACTATGAGGCCAAATGCAGTAGTGTTTGGCACTTCTATAGTGCCTCCCACACATCTGTGGATTGTCAGCAGGGCTTCAACCGAGGACCTTCAGCACCAAATTCCTGACCTCTACCAAATGAGCTAGAAGAGTATCTCTATTAACTAGCGGCGATAGCAGGCTTCTATCCCACTAGAGGATGAGGCGTGCACTTAAAAGCAAGTTACACTTCCTCAGGCTACACTCCTTGCTAAAGAAGGACTGCAGAGTTTGGACCAGATTTCATGATTTATGTATAAAAAGGGCTTCTTATCTTGTGTCCTTGCAGACAAGCAGAATGCCTGAAGTTTTCCTTTAACATATATTTCCACTACATAAGGTTTAAAAAGACCAGCCTGAAAAAGTGACTCCACCCAACTGGTAGCAATGTCTTTTTCAGATTACCTATACTAGCAGTTCACCTCAACTACTAAGGAGCCACCAATGGCACATGGAGCCTAGTTCAGAATTAGCCTCTAACGGATCTAGTCGTACATTAATTCTCCTCGTCAAGGTCAGAAAGAACTTGCAAGTCAGTGTGAGGATTGTCATTTTCCACAGAGTCTCCCCAAATCCTTTAGCATCTTTTACTTCCATGGGAACTATAACAGCTTTCCAAAGACTGCAAAGATTGCTAATCTCTTGGTGCAAGTGACTTCAGCCGTAGCAGACATTTTCCCAGGGTCACAGATAAAACTGAAGGATTCCGCCATAAAGGATTAGGAGTGATTTCACCTAGAATTAAGGCACTGGTCTCAAACCATGCTTACTATATGTACAGCTCTGCCAATAGCGGATTTTAGTTTCAGTCTTACAATCAAAGTTTATTAGTTTTTGGTTTTGTTTTTTATTATTATTATCTCTTGAGTTCTTTTATAGGTTTAAAACTCTATGCAATTTGTGATGCTGTTTACAGTTTCCATTTTTCTGCCCTACACAGCTTTAAAATAAAAACTACAAAGAACATAAAGAAACTCAACAATGAACTTCCCTCCAATAACTATGTACATTGCATGTATACAGTGAAAGCTGTTAAAAAGTCAACATTCACTAGCTGTTAGCACAGATAATCTATTTTAAGTATTATTATTATTATTTATATTATGGCACAACCTACAGGTAGGCGCTGTACATATACAGAGTAAGAGGCAGTCCCCTGCCTGAAGAGCTTACAATTTAAATAGCAAAGAGACAAAGTGTTGCTTTCTTATTTAGCTTGCGATTCCTATTAAAGCACCTAAATAAGGGGAAATATTATTTTCAAAGTGCTCTGCTCCCATTTAGGCACCTCAATGAGGTGGACCGGATTCGTTAAATGCTGAGAACCCATTGCTGTTAATGAGAACTGCTAGGAGCTGATCACTTGGGATTGATGGGAACTGAACTGAGATCTCCTGAGCCCTCATCTAGTTACTTAACCACAGAGCATCCTTGCTCCTCCTCATCCTGTGGTAATTACAGCTAGCACTACATGGTAATGTTGGCTAACGCTGATTCTTTAATGATAATCTCTGTGCACAGATATGTAAGCGAGAGTGATGCAGAAAGGGTGATTTTCCAGGACCAAAGTCCACATCGGTTTCTAAATTAGAATGTGTGTCAGATTTATGGGTTTGCAATAGCGGGAAAATTCAGAAAAAATACAACCCGAGCCAAGCTTGGTAGGTCTCTCAAACCAGCGCCTCGCCTTTCCCAGAGTTCAACACTTTGGAAGCTGCCTCATCCTTCAAACGCACAGCATGGCTGCAGCTCCCAGTGGCTCTCTCAAAGTTCCTGGCTGCCTCACTCTCAACACCCCTGCAACAGATTCTCCCACAAATGGAGGCAATGCACAGGCCCAGAGCACACAAAATTAGTACTCCTCGACAGCCAGCCCTTTGCATAGATGCTGCCACTGCTACTACTGGCACCTGCAGCATCCTCTTCAAAGATAGGGGAAACATCTTGGTAAGAGGGGGAATGACTAGAAAGGAACAGCTAGAGCTGCTCAGACGTTTTCCCTTAAAGCTTTTTCAAAAAGAAGAGAGCTTTTATGGCTACATAGAATTTTTTTTCAGGAAATGTCTGTTTTCAAGAGAGTTTCTCAGGATTTCATAGTCCCTTCCCCCACCTCCCCAAAACAACTAAAAAGGTTTCAGTGAAAAATTTTTATTTTCACAATTTTGAATTAAAAACTTTTAGTGTTTTTTTGTACCCAAATCCCAAACATTTAAAAGAAAAACAATTTTTCATAGGGTGGGAAGGGAGCTGAGCCGCTCTAGAAACAGCCTGTGGATGGCATCTGGTCTACACTGGGGGTGGGGGGGAATCGATCTAAGTTACACAACTTCAGGTATGTGAATAGCATAGCTGAAGTCAACGTACTTAGACCTACTCACTGCGGTGTCTTCACTGAAGTGAGTCGACTGCTGCCATTCCCCCGTCGACTCTGCCTGCGCCTCTCACGGTGGTGGAGTACAGGAGTCGACGGGAGAGCGCTCGGGGGTCGATTTATCGTGTCTAGACTAGACGTGATAAATCGATCCCCGCTGGATCGATCGCTGCCCACCGATCCGGCAGGTAGTACAGGCATACCCTAAGGCATTTCTGTAATGCATGTCTGCAATGTCTAAGTGCTGTACTATGTAAAGACTACGGGTCACAAGAGAATTCACTGGTCAGATAGTCTAGGTTTGCAGGAAAGGGGCAGACGTACTGGAAGGCCATGGAGAGGAAGCCCCAAATGGTTTGATAAATGTGCAATACTATTAAGCTTGGACTGTAAGCTCTTTGGAGCCGGGACTGTCTTTTGTTGTGTTTGTACAGCGCCTAGCACAATGGGGCTCCCAGGCACTAATACAAATAATTAAAAATGAAATAATAAATAATAACAATAATAATAATATGAGATGCTGGAAAAATGCTGTTGAGCCTTTTACATATCACTTACCAGCAAAGTGTTCATGTTCCTTCAAGTATTCAATATACACCTCTAACCCGATATAACGCTGTTCTCGGGAGCCAAAAAATCTTACTGTGTTATAGGTGAAACCGCATTATATCGAACTTGCTTTGATCCGCTGGAGTGCGCAGCCCCACCCCCCCAGAGCGCTGCTTTACCGCGTTATATCCGCATTCGTGTTATATCAGGTCACGTTATATCGGGGTAGAGGTGTGGAAACTATTTAGGATTGTAACAATTTCTATACAGTGGAAAGGATAATGGTGAAAATAAAAATAGACCAAAATTAAAGCCAGCTGAAGTGGTTTGGAGAAAAATAACAGATCTCCTCCATGGTGATGTGTTTGTTATAACAAACCTCAAGGGTCAGACTCATTTTACTTCTGCTTAACTGAAAGTTGACTAATTCTGAACTAATGAGTCTTCTCCAGCCCTGGGTGACTCTGGTGACACAGTACTACATTCCCCAGAGTGAGTCTGTGTAACAACATTTTGTGCCATTCCTCATTAAAGTGCTGCCCTTCCAGAGCTGCTGTTTTGATCACGTGCACTAGCTTTTTGATGAGATTGTCTAGTTTGCCAGCAAAGGCCACCTCTTCAGAGTGCAATGCAAAAATGATTAGAATATCACGCCAAATGAATTTTTTTTCCCTCCAAACATGCCTTTCATAAGCTGGAAAATGGGCAAATAGATTCAGCCCGTGTGACCAGTAGCAACGCTTACATAATGTCCTGCAATGATAAACCTCTTAAATATAAATATGCTGTTTTGTTGAAGCTGAAATGTTTTGTGAGATGTATTGGGTTCCACTAAACTTTTGTTGGAAAGAGTTTTGGGCTTAGGGTGCAAAGAGAGAAGGAGACTATAGTTAGGTGACTAGGGTAGAGCAGTGGGAGAGACAGGTTCAAGTACCTGTTATGCCTGATTCAGAGTAACCTGGGTTAAAAAAAACCAACCCTTCTCCTTTGAATCAGGTAGAGCCAGGACTGGATCCTCTACACACCAGGACAATACTCTATCCATCAAGCTATAGAGTGTCTCACACCTGCAGTTCATGAACACGTTAAGCAGGTTTTATTTTCATTCCAGTGTGGAACAAAAGCAGAATTTGAAATACTGAACGTTGCCATGAAATGGGATTGTCATCCTCCAGTCAGGGCCGGCTCCAGGCACCAGCTTAACAAGCAGGTGCTTGGGGCGGCCAAGGGAGAGGGGCGGCACCTGCGGCAATACGGGGGCGGCAGGTCCCTCACTCCCTCTAGGAGCGAAGGACCTGCTGCTGAACTGCCGCCGCCGATCGCGGCTTTCTTTTTTTTGCTTGGGGCGGCAGAAATGCTGGAGCCGGCCCTGCCTCCAGTCAGTTCTATTATGTAAACGAGCTCAGATATTCACCACATACAAGCAGGAGTAGCATAGCAAACCAGGAGAAAGCTAGGCCCACACCTTCATATTCTGTTGAAACACTTAGCCACAAAAGGAACACCTGCTGCCTGTGCTCCTGGTTGGAAAGTCCCCACATTCAGCAGTCTGCCCCAGGTGGCCTACAATAGGCCCCCATCTTCCCATAACTCCACCATTCATCAGCTGGAGCGGCAGCAGAAAGTTTTTACAGGCTGGGAGGTCTCCTGATATCATCCCTCCCTGCACCCTCAGTGGTCCTACCCAGTCCAGCATGTCCCCATGTCCTCCTTCATCACCTCTGTCCTCATTCTTTCCCGCGTGGCCTCCGTACATTTTCCTTTCCTTTTATCCCATGAACTTCACCTCTTCCTCTTCTCACCTCATATCACCTCTCCGTCGTCTATAGACCTACCTCATCTAGCGCCCCTTCCCCCACAAAATAGCCAACAACTTACAATGATAAAAACACACCAAACCAACCCAGAAAACTTCTGCCCTTTGCAGAACTATGTGAAGCAACTGCAGGATCTTTTGGGTTATTATAACTCTGGCCTCAGTGTCTGCTTTACCCTCCCCAGTTTTGCAGTCTTATGCTCCTAGTCTATGCTTAGCCAGTAAGTGTAACTAGGATACTGGAGCCAATTATGTACAACTACTCTCACACCCACTGTTTCCCTCCTAAGATCTAACTGCCTCAGCTCTTCGTCTGAGGATGTATGAGTAAGGCTAAGATTTTGTCACAGATATTTTTAGTAAAAGTCATGGACAGGTCACGGGCAATAATGAAAAATTCACGGAAGCCCCTGACCTGTCCCTGACTTTTACTAAAAATATCCATGACTAAATGAGGAGCCTGGGCAGCTGCCGTGGGCTGGGAGCTCCAAGGGCCCCCACCACCTGTGGGGGCTTGGAGCTCCAGGGTCCCCCTCCACTAGTGGCTCCATGCTGCAGGGTTCCCCCTGCCGCTGGTGGCTGGGAGCTGCTGAGGTCAAGGGTGGTGAGGAGCTGCAGAGGTCAGGGGCGGCGGGGGTCCCCCTGCTGCCAGCAGTGACTGGGAGCTGCAGGGGTTGGGGGCAGTGGGGAGTGGCGGGGGTCTCCGCTGCCACTGGCAGCAGCTGGGAGCTGTGGGGGTTGAGGGAGTGGCGGGTCCCTCTGCTGCCGGCGGGAGCTGAGGGGGTTGGGGGCGGCAGTGGTCCCCCTGCTGCTGGCAGTGGCTGAGAGCTGCGGAGGTTGGGGGCAGTGGGGAGTGGTGGGGGTCCATCCTGTTGCCCATGGTGGCTGGGAGCTGCTGGGGGTTCCCACTGCCTGGGGTGGGGGGTACCCCACAGCTCCCTGCCTGCGCAGGTGACAGAGGAACCTGCAAGCTCCCAGCCGGTGCTGGCTGAAGTCACGGAGGTCTTTGGAAGTCACGGAATCCGTGACTTCCCTGACCTCCGTGACTAAATCACAGCCTTACGGATGAGCCATATACAGCTGCATGCCCTTCTTATGCTAGCTGATAGCAACCACAGAACCTGCTTTATGCCAACACAATATCATGCAAAATTATTTAGAGTAACTGCTGTCAAAGTGCAATTGTCCCCTGAAAGGGAGTGGTGTCTTGTTGTTTAGCTAATTTAATCTTATATGGAAAGAAAAATCACCTCAAGATACACTAAAACAGCTTTGTTTCACCCGCGATGCTGGCTTTATTCATCTTAGTAGCATAGGGGGAAAAATCCATCTTCTTTCACCTGAGAAATGTATTATTTCAGCTTATTAGCAAAGTACAGTAGAATATGTTATTGTAGGCTAAACTGCAGCATTGTCACAAACTCTGAATGAGGGATGGCACATACACCTCTACCCCGATATAACGCTGTCCTCGGGCGCCAAAAAATCTTACCACGTTATATCCGAATTTGTGTTATATCGGGATAGAGGTGTAGTTGCAAGACTCCTCAATGCCAGTTAGTACCCCTACAATCCCAACACCCCTCGGTGCCAGTTACTGCCCCCCACAACTTTGGGAAGTAAGGCAAGGCTACTTTTCTGTGAGTTATCAAGAGTGGATTAATACATTTCTAGTCAAACACTATTCTGAGATGCTTATTCTAGTGACAGTTTTTAAAATAAATTTGATTTAAAGTACAATATTTTCTTAAAGAGCCAAAAGTCACTTGCCAGCTTTTCAAAGAACGAATTAGACACCGAAAAAGATTTAATTTCGACAAAACAAATCCTACTGTGCATAATACGCCAGAAGCCATAACATTTGTACCAAATTTGGAGATTCTAAAACAGAAACAAGATGATTAGGACTATGGAAAATGGGGGGAGTAGCTAGCAGCAGCCTGGCAAAAGGGTTGCTGCATTTTATTGCAGAATTACAGATGCTGCCAGGTTTGTTTGGCATTATCTTGAGCTATTATGTTTTAGCAAGGCATCCTTGTTTGTAGATCTGAAACACTCCTTTCCTAAGTTTGTGGAGCTTCTCATTTGCCCTCACCCCAAGGGAAAAAAACACATTCCTGTACCGTTTGGTATCTAATAACACATAGAAAAGAGGTGGGATGGGCTTTTAACCAAGTTATAGGAAGATTTTTAAACTTTGTTTTTGGATCTTAATGGTGGTGGCGGTACTTCTCACTTAATGTAGAGGCGCGTAAACCTGTTAAACCCTCACTTAAATCAGTTTAGTTTAATTTAGTAATTTACTAGTACATGCTAAATGGGTCCAAGTGCATCTACATTAGAGGATATCACCTATTTAACTACACAGACTTCAAATTAATTTAGTTACTTTTCTAATATAGACAAGCCCTAAGTATTAGGACACAATTGCAAATAGATGCACGTTGGGTAAATGTCAATATGTATTTGTATAACACCACACTGAAACTGCTCAATAGGTTTGCTTCATTTGAGTGTGCCATCAGTTTTCTCTTTTAAAAATAAAAGAAGTCCCTGAGATGGTATGTGGGGAAAGCCTACCTACAGAACAGGTGAGACATTTAATGAACGCTCCTCGGATTTTTTTTCTACATGATTTTTCTGTGGAGAATTTTGTTGTAGAAAGGAATCAAATATGAGAAAAAAAATTCCAAAAGGCAAAGAACAACACTTTTTTTAACCCTCCTATGCTGTTCTAAGTCTCATGAATCAGCACCATCTTGCTCAATCACACCAGCTCCGAGGGGGAGTGGGCAGAACCTAGGGAGAAGAGGCGGGGGGAGGGGAGAGAGGCAGAGCTGGAGTGTCCAGTTTTTAGCAATTAGAAAGCTGGCAACCCTAACTCTGAAACACAAATCTTGCTGGAAAAAATGCAGCAATTTAGGTCAAATAATAGATTTCACTGAGAAAATCCCACATTTTCCTATAATCTAAAAGATGATTTTTTTGTATTTACATCTAGTAATTTAATTATACCCAAATATTTATCTCTAGAGTGGCTAAATTAGTAGGTACTTAATTGTACTGATACACAACACCTGACGCTTGGGTCCTCTCACTTGCCTGCACATGCAAAGCACAAAGTATATAATTCAATTATATGGCAAATGTCCACAAGGCATCTGTGGTGTATCTGACATCCCACAGAAAATCTGTGCTTCACACATTTAAGCAGCTTCCTAGTGTGAGGTATGAGAAAAAAGATTTCTTAAAAAGCCCTTGCCCAATTAGATAATTAGATATATGGATAATGGCTTAAGATTAATAATAAAAGTACATATGTGACGATGCAAAAACAAATGCTGTTCCATGTCAAATACCAAGCAGGATGCAAATTTGTTTTTCTGTTAATTAATCTAGCTTTCATCTCAACTGCTCTGATCTGTAAATAAAGCTCACAGGCTAGTTTCAAACAACTCAATAATAATAATAAATACCCAACAGATTCTTATAGAGCTGGCTAGCTAATTGTGTTTGCAGTTTTCTGTTACTCAAGGGTACCTACACAGCAGCTCATGATTGAAATCAGTTAAAAGCATCTGAACTCTGACCTAGCCTGAGGGTCAGAGTCCTCAGTTAAATACTGCCACCTATCAAATACACACAAATCCAGACAGAAACCCAGGAGGTTTCATGACTATTCTGAAAATTAAAAAGAGAAGGCGGGGAGAAGAGAGTGAGCGAGCAAATGGTCTCTGCCACCAAATAATATTGTGCTTTCTTGCAGATATGCCTAACCTTTCAGGATTTGCTTTTCAAACTCTTTATTGAAATTGCTCAGGTCTTTAACTGATCTCCCCTGGGGGCTGAAAAGCCTTAAGCTAATTAAGCACGGCTGAGACATGCTTGATGAGATGGGAAAAACATGAAGCTTTTGAAAGGGTGAAAAATCTCTGGCCATCTGCTAGTGGTGTTGCAAAGAGAACAATAAGGAAGAATAAAGGGGGCAGCTAGCCGGAGTGAAAAGGTACAGGATTCCTTTAATTACTGGGTCAATGAGACCATTACGGCTTGGAATGCCTGTGAAAGCCAGCAAACAAGCTTAGGAGGCTCAGCAAAAACAACAGCTCTTAGCAAAAAAACAATTTGAAAAAAAGTGAATTGGGTCAGCTTTCCCCAAGAAATGTCTGTTAATTAAAAACCATAGGTAATGTATGAGGAAGGGAAGGCCCCTTAATTGAAATTAGATTGTTGAACGGCCTCATCTCTCTCCCCTTTTATTTTGTGCTTCTCAAAGGCCCTGCAGATGGAGCTCTGTTTAAATGAATACCACACAGCCAGCCAGAGAGGAGCATCTGTTGTACTGTACTTGGCAGTACATGTAACACCAACAGACCCTGGTCATTTGTGGGTGGGATCGAACCTGGGTCCTCTGGAGCCAAAAGCCATGTGCCCCTTAGCTAAGGCTGTGGAGCAAACTCCTTAACCTCTCTCTAAGTGATCTCGGTGCCACTAGATGGGACAGAGCATCACTCCCAGGAGGTGTGTGGCTTACATACTTCCCCTAGCTGAGGAAGCATGTCCTGAGCTTCAGAGACTTCCCAGTTGAAATCTCAGATGAGCCCCACTTGTAACACGGACAGAGCACGGTCTTCGGTGGGAGGGATTGAACCTGGGACTTCAGTGCATGAGCCTCTACTGCATGAGCTAAAAGCCAACTGCTTCTTAGCTAAGGCTGTAAAGCAGATTCATTAATTGCTAAGTAATCTCTGCCACTAGAGGGAACAGAACACCACACTCAGGAAGTGTGTGGTTTACATACAGGTGAACAGCCTGCATTTAGGTTTTAAATGAATGCCCTGGTGTTTATTCAATACGGTAAACAGTTCATGTGCTACAGCCACTTCAGACCTGGTTAAGGCTCCTCTGAGTTTTCCAGTCTTTTACAATTCACTAGAGAAATGTGTAGTTTAGGGGGACATTTTCTTAACATGCAGTACTATAAGTCAAATCTGAACTATCTTAAGTGGCATTGTCCGCCATGAACTGTGAAAATCACAATTGTGATGTAAATGAAGAACACAACAATGTTCTCTCTTCTCACAAATTATCGGTGTGAGAGTTAGGTTGACTATGGCTGCATGCTAGGGATAAGCAAGGTGCTTCTGATGTAATAAGCAGTGACCGAACCCTTGCCAAAAACCAGAATGACAGTAACTCTTTTTTAGAAATGTGAATATGTGCAGATCATCTTTTCCCCATTATTTCTGTTTGATGTAGTTAAATCATATTCTGCTGTGATCCAGTCACATTTCACAAGCTAAAAGATTAGGCAAGGTCAGTGCTTGAATAGGAGACTCTTAAGTATTAATTAGGAGCTGCCAGAAGTGGTAATGACACTCCATTATTGGAAGGTGCTGTCTTTAGGATGAGATAAAAACAAGGTCCTGACTACTTGTGGTCATTAAAAATGCCATGGGAATTTTTGAAAAAAGCAACGGTGTTAACCCCAAGATTGTGATCAAATTTCAATTTGCATTCAATTCCTCCAAATTACCCTTGCAGTTCTGTTTGGGAGCGGCACTCTGCACTTCCTGTCTTAAACTGTTGCACATTCATGTAGCATTGTTGTTAAATAATTGTGGTGTTTGATGCCAGTGGGGGGCAGCATTTCAAAGGTCAATAATGTGATCCCTGTATAAATCAGTTTGTAAAACAATGTGGGATCCTTTAGACAGGTGTTGTGTATATCTATTTCTTATCACTATTTTCTCATGCTTATGCACTTCCAGCTGGCACCTGAAGCAGAAATACAGCTAGAAAGTCTGTTCTCTCAGAATTTTAGGACCAACCCAAAGCAGGCAATACTAGAAATAATGTTTAAAAGACGTTTCTTGGACTATGTCCAGCCCAATGCTGCAGATCCAAGAAGGTCAGATAGTTTTAACAAGCATGGAGAGGTATGACCTCAAGCATGGAGAGGGGTATGACCTTGGAAGACCAAGAGGCAGGATAAACAAAAACCACCGAGGGTACCAGTTTAGCACATCTGGACTCTAAGGGGAAGTTGTTCACTATACACACTTACCACTGTTTTAGAGTAGAACAGTGGTTCTCCAACTATGGGGCAGGCCTCCCAAGGGGGGCCTGGGAATATGTCAAGGGAGTCGCAAGCTATCTGCTTTTTTTATGTTTTCTGAAGAGCGGGGATAAAAGGGACAGCTGGAGCCCCAATGCACCGAGGCTGACAGCCAGACCCCCGCCACCTGGGCTTGGGTTCTCCTTCTCCCCTCCCCAATCCCTCATGGGGAGGCAGCCCTGGCTTAGGCTCTCTTTCCCCTCCCCCCCATTCCCTCACCAGGAGGCAGCGAAGCTCCAGCTGTCAGCCCTGGGGCGGCAGCAGCAGTAGTGCAGAAGTAAGGGTAGCAATGGGGTGCTAAATCTGTTGTGAAAAGCGATGACAAATATCACTTTTCACATTGCCACCTTACTTCTGTGCTGCTGCCTTCAGAGCTGGGCGCCCGGCCAGCAGCTGCCGCTGTCCATTCTGCCTTCAGAGCTGGGTGGCAGTATATGTGCTTGTGGGAGGAGGGAGGCATAAATGACTCCAGACACAAAGAAGGGGGGCCCGATTAAATAAGTCCGAGGACCGCTGGTGTAGAAGAATCCCTGAGCTCTCTGGTGGGATTTCTGCAGGCTGTACCTCACCCTATATAGGCCCCACAAGCCAGACAGTGGCCAGACAATGGGTTTAATTTGGGTTAATTCCCAGCAGGGTTTTTGAAGTTCTAGCTAGGGTGGACTCCCTTAGCTGATGAAGTCAGGTGCAGCTCAACACAGCTGTGCTTAAAACAATCGAAAGAGAAGAGGAAAGAATGTGCTGACCAGAATCCAGGCCAAGAAGCTCTGGAGATAGAAACTCTGTCCTGGTTATGCTCTCTTGTTTGGTTTTGGATTGGTGTTCACAGACTACCAAATTGCACCAAGAAAATGTGGGCAGAGACGTTGCTGGTTTGTGTTATTTTGATTGAATAAGAGGCCTGTAAATAAACTGGAAACCCAGAGGTTTTTGACGTAAGCTGGGCTTCCTGTGAACTCTTTCCAGCCACTCAGACCATGGCCCTGCCACACTGATCTGGGACCTCATACTTTTGTGATCCAGGTCAGGTGGTATTGAGGAAAGGCCTATTCTCCTTTCCCCTCAGAATCCAAAACATTTTAACTTGTTTAACTTATTTTTTTAATCCATTTGAGAAAGGTGCAAGTGTTCATTTTTTTACTCCAGTGAAAAAAACACTGGACATATAAACATGTCTTAAGAGCTGACCAGTAAAATAGATATTGAGTGTTTTTTGAGGGGCTCCGCTAAATGCCATAAAGATGTATTTGGTCTGTTCATGTCAGCTAGCAAGCCCTGTACCTTGAGCAGGAACATCATTTCTGTGACATATGATTATTAGAGAAACCATACATTTCACACCGATGATTGAACACAACAGGAAAATTTTCATACCCTCAAAAGAAAAGAACTGGCGCAAAGACATCAGTGCCCAGCATTTCAGGATAAAGACCCCACTCCATTGAAATAATAATTTAGGTGGTTTTGTGGTTTACCTTTGTGCACTAAGAAAGGCACTGGAAGTCAAAGCATTTAGGGCTGAAAATGATGGATGGCTTCTAAGCACATGAGAAGAATACTCAAAAGGTTGTGAAATGTTTGAACATTGAGTTCTGTTTAGAAAGTGTTAGCTATGGAACAATTACAGTGGTGAGCATCCTGCTCAGTATAAAGTAAGGGAGGAGAAAAAAACCACACAATGCAATTCATATTTGTCTAGTGCCTTTCATACAAAAAAGATTCACAGAACATTTGGCAGCTGATTGTAGTCTATCTAAAGAATGTGCAAACTATGCTGGTTGCAACACAATGTGCAGGCTCTGTAGCATCTGTGAGTATGGCAGGACAGGAAGAAAGGGGTGGGGAATGGCCAAGTTTCATCAGAAAGGCTCAGCAAGTTGGTTCTGATAGTTTTAATAGAGGGAAAGGTTTAAAAAGGTACTTGCAGAGAGAGATGTGGAACACTTCTGATGACTCCACTGACCCCCTGGGAGAGGGAGTGGATCCCACAGCTTCATGCAGTTGCAGCCTGTGTGTGTGTATAGGGAGAATGAGGTGTGTATGTGTGTGTGTAGAGGAAGAATGAGACTTCAAACCCTGGTCCCCTGCCCTTGCTGGCAGATTACTCCAATAACTGGAAACAGAGTTATCTTAGGTTTCTTCCCTAGGACTAGGGCACAAGCATACTGATGGTGACCTCACACTCATCTTGAGGTGAAATTTGATGAGAGTCAACCAAGGGCAGGGAAGCTGTTCCAGATGGTGAGGTCTGTATGACTGAATGCTCAACTGTATAAAGAAAAGGTGAGGGGACACAAAGTCAACTATTGGAAAAGTGTGAGTAACAGGCAGAAAAACAGAAAGAAGTGGGTTCAAAGAAAGGACACTACCATGGAAGAGCTGAGTGAGGACATGATATTTTCACTGCTTCCCTTGCTTGGGGTTTCTACTGGTTAGAGACCATTTTAGTTTCTATCGGGTTGCCACAGGAGCCCTGCTTCCAGAGACGGCAGCAGAAATGTGCTAAATCAGTGCATTGCCCAGCTTACTTGCCCTGGACACATCTCCTCAGCTAGAACTGCTCATTCTTTGGATGGTGCTGGCCCTGTCCCCATCGATCTCTGTGAAAGGGAGGTTGTGCCTGCTTTGTGACACCACAACTTGGGGCTGTGCAGAAGCAGGCATAAACTATGGGCGAATCTGTCCCTTGGTCTTTAAAGAGAGGAGCCTGGGACAGAAAGAATTGCAGAGGTGGGGGAGGGGACAGAATCACAGATAACCCTAGTGGGAGAGGAGAGAGCAGGGTCAAAAAAAGGAAGGGATGACTGAGAGGATATTTTTAGACAGCTCATCCCACAACTGCATTACTCTTACGGAACACTTTCTTGTTCTACACTTGAGACAAAAGAGACCTATCCAGTCTTCCCCCTCCACTGCTTGCTTTCCTCCATCTATTCCCCAGTCTCTGGGTTTTCTAAAGATGTACTTATGAAAGCATCCTACAGAATTTATTTAGTGAATATTCATTAGCTGTGTAGGGTCTTGCACCTTGTGTGGTCATGTACTTGTGCAAGGTACATGTAAAATGCTACCACCACTTGCATGGCATATAGAATTCTAATTTGGTAGTACTTTACTCTCACTTTGCACAGGTTTAAATGATTACACAAGATGTAAGACAGTGAAGAAGCAGTTATAGATTCCTGTTAACGCCAATTATAGAGACAATTGAGTTGGACCCAAACATGTAAATCCATTCCCTATCCTGGACTAATTCTATCAACGTGATTCACTAAAAATAACATGAACTGTCACTTGTTGAATGTTAAGACACACAAAAATATACACATGCTGGACCAAATTCTTCCCCGATGTGACTTCCTTGATATATCACAATGAAATTACACCAGGAATTAATGTGGCCTTTTGGATCTATTTTAATATGCACATGAAGTTCCTGTTATCATGAATAGGAGTTAAACTCACAATTCAGTGGAAAGAATAGACTCCTATGTAATGTAATAAGTTTGTTGTTTGTGTAAAAAAGTAGTGCCATATTTTTCAGGTGTTCAAGCTAATTTCCAGATGTGTTATTAACCATGTAGTCCCTATTTCTAGGGGGAATTTTTTTCCAAGATACATTTATAAATCTTTCCTGTATTATTTTCACTATGTACTTGCATGCCATTCGATATGTTTTGAAACAAGTATGTGTTTCAGTTGCATGAGCTACTGTTGATTCTCTGGAGATTTACGCTAAACTCAAAGACTGGTAATCTTCAACACAATGTGAAATATGGATTCCATGATCTACCCAATTATTTTATGTTAAAAGGGCATTATCACTGTCTTAAAGCTGTTTAAACCATGTATGCCACAAGTACAAAACATCTAACATCATAAAATAATATCATAAACATATGAAAAGTTAAAATGACTTCATATCATCTGCTTTTCAGTGGGTTTTCATAGAGTTTTATATGTTTATTGGCACTATTACTGTGGTAAATATCTTGAAAAATATCCAATTTCTCATTCAGTTTCTCAGAGGTTTTCTTTTCTTTGGAAGATTCCTGAACAGTTATTTTATTAGATTTAATGTTGAATGTGTTTCTATTCAGTACAAAAAAATTGTTAATTAAACAAAGCAAAAGCCACATTTCAAAAATTTTCAGAATAAACAATATCTTTTAAGTGGAGAAAAAAATGGCTAATTCATTTTTATAGCATTTCTGTTCTGCTTGCTGGCGATAAAATGAAGAAAACAAACAAACACTTTAAACCATAAACTTTAAACCGCCATCATTGTAAAAATATTTGCTTGTCTTCTTTCTTTTTTGTTCCTTACTATCAAAGCAGATGTCATAAAATGACTGTGGCAAACTGTTTAAGCTGCAAGATTCCCTAATGGTTTCTATTTTTATTAGAAAAGCACATTGAAAGATGGAATCCTCCCAGTGAAAGAAATGAAAAATAATTAAAATTTAAAACAGAGCTTGCACCACCTGTTCTTTACATATACTCATTCTAGCCTAAGGGTATCTGATATAGGGAGAATAATGAAAAGAAACAGAAATTCTTTCAGTTATTGAGAAGAATATCACATTATTTTCTCCTAGAGGGTTGTAACTGGTGTCCAAACCAGGCCATAGACAGAGTAATAACCAGACCATGCTGTTAATGTACAACATAGCTGATGATTCCTGTAGATTAGCTATGATTTTGGAATCTTGTAGTAGTCTGTTCCACTGTGATGACACAGTACTTCACTGTCATTGATTCATATATTGATACTACTATATTTTTTAGTGATACAGAGCAGCTACGGTCTTTGTAAAGCCTCACATACCACTATCTGTGTTTAGGTTCTTCAGCAACGCCATAGAATATGTAGCTGCTACAGAGTCCAGAATAGAGCCCTGTAAGCTGCAGAATTAACAGACTTTATAAAGCAACTCATGAATACATCACCTCAGCCATTCAAGGATTCTATACAAACCTACTAGAATGCCAAACCTATGGGAAACATTTCTCCTAATCTCATAAAAATAAAGTTACTGTACGGTCTTTGTCAGCAATGTCAATAATGGGGAAAATGAAACAACACTAAATTTTTACCCTAGCTGTGGTTCCTCCAAAAGAGATGAGAGATATTCACTGAAGGTAAAGATTGCACTGCCATTGACCATAGTGGACCTATTCATTGGATACTGAAATTCCACTTTGAAAGTTCTTTAATTGGCTCATATCACGAACACAAAATTCACTTTAAACTTTTTTTAAAAGTTGTCTAGAAAAATAACAGCACAGAAAATGATTCATGTTGTAAACTTGTAAGTAGTCTCAGGGGGTACACGCTGCATGGATTTCTACTGAGGCCTTTGTTTTCAACACACTCCCAGCTACTTCCAGCATTTCTGCTCTTCTGATAATCCACTTCTCCATATGGCTTAGAATCAGACCATTGCAAAATATGCAGTACAAGACTGAACCCTCAATTCACCTGTTTTTGACTTCACAGAATTTCTCCCCGCATGCAAAATGTTCAAAGCTGGGGATAATTTTTTGTGTGTGTTTTCCGGATAGTGGCAGAATTCTGTGCTGCATTTCAAATTTAGGGCTAGATTGTGTTTATACACCCAGTCCTCCTTAAGAGTCAGTGTGTAGCTGTGCTGCCCTGGGAACACTTTACCCTGAGCCACACTTCTTTAGCTGCTTCCTCCTTGCTCCTGGGGGTATTATCCACTTCTGCTTTGTATCAGTAGAAGATTGTCAGACCCACATCATCTTGGATTACAAAGGATTAAAAGCATATGAGGTCTTTAAACCCTCATGCATCAGGACATAACGGATAGGGCTTAGGAACAAACTTCTCCCATAGAAAGGCTACAGCATTTCATTTGAGGGCGTCTTGCACTTCATCTGAAGTAGCTGGCATGGGCCGCTGTCAAAGATTAGACAAACCAATGGTCTGATTCAGTACAGCAATCCCTTTGTTCCTAGTGTAACCCAGGGCTGCTTGATATGGCACTCTGTCGCCCTCTAGTGGCACCTAGCTAGAGATTGATGAGTCTGCTACAGCCTTAGCTAAGAGAGACGTGGCTTTTAGCTCATGCAGTAGACTCATATATTAAGCTTCAAAAGTCCCAGGTTTGATCCTGTCCGCCGACGACCGGGGTCTGTCAACGTTACACTAGGACAACTCAATAAACATGTGGAGTTTCTAATTTAAGATATTTTAGATACATGAAATTACAAAATAGATTAGATTTTTCCAAAAAACAAGGAACTTCTAGTTTTTAAAATCTCGCCTCTCCACACGTCTTGTCCATTTCAGCTCTTTGGAGAAGGTGTTGGAGGTGAGGAGAAATTGGGTTTATAAAAAAAAAAGCTAGTTACAACTACTGTGGCTCCATAATAAAGATGTCAGTCTTGTTTCAAATCTTTCTGAGATTTATTTTGTTTCTTTATCATTGCAAACAATGACATTGCAAAGAATTTATGACTTCTGTCAATATCTTCAAACGTATGTGAAAATCCTTGAAGCAAGTATATATTAGAAAAATTGAGACATTTTCCTCACCAGATTTCAAGGACATATAACTTTCTCAAAGTTTATACTGCAAAGGCACCTATTCATTTCTAAAGAATTTATGGGTGAAAGACCTGGAATTCAGCTGTTCAAATGAAGAATGGATCAAATGATGGACAAGCAGTTACTTGCCTACCCACTGGTAGATATATTGGCAGCTCTGGATCAAAATTATAGGTAGGACACTGTAATATGTCTTAGCCTCTACGTAGATTCATTACAGCACTTTAAAAAGTGCCCTTCAGTGGTGGGTTGTGTCTGACTATTCAGTGAAGTTCTACTTCTGCTCTTTTGCAGACCCCATACAGGAAAGTAAACATTTGTACTATATAGCGTAGGCAGTGAGCAGCTACCCGAATTGGATCCTTCATTTATAAGAGTTATTCCATTAAATTAGCAGCTGTGCGTTGTGCACACAAGAGTGTGGAAAGCACAGTTATTTTACTCTGAATTTACTTTCTCACTTTTCTGAGTGGGGCAGCATCCCAGGTGTCGCAGTAGCAGGATCTCTACTGAGGATATTCACCTCAAATTGAGGAGGTGATGTTGGGAAAATGGCACTGGTTTCCAGACTAGAAGAAAGAGACAGTAATCTCCGACAGAACTGCTCTGACAAAAGAGGAGATTACAAACATGTTTTTGAGCTATCCAAAACTCCAATAATTGTAGGGTAACATCATGGTGGCAATAAGAAAATAGACAATATTCAAATCAACATACAGAAAAGGGGCACAATAGTCAAGTAATGGATACTTCTGTTCACATAATACTGGGCTCTAAGGGTGACAGATGAGAGAAATCATCGATCCACTTTATATAAGGAGAGACTGAGTATGTACGTGGGGAGAGTAGGCTCAGAGTGGGGGACAGTTATATATACATCCAAGTAATGAGACTTTCATTTTCATTTGTTATAAATTATTAGCCTTGTAAAAAAACTGTGCTGATTCAAAATGCCACTAAAGCCTGCACGTCCATCCATTACAAAAGGATGGCAACATTTCCAAGCGTATATATAAGAATTGCCAAATTGAAGATTAAAAGCATTTGTATGGCATTTCCCATATGTCCTAGTTGGTCAGCGATCATAAAAAGATTTGAGATTGTTCCCTAATCTTATGAGAAATGCAGGTTTTCATTATTGTTTTGTAGACTAGAATTGAATGGATTCTAATACCTGAAAAAATTACTCTAGAATGTATCTTGCTTTGTCTCTCTTCCCCCCCCCTTGTTCCCAAGTAATATATTAACTTAAAGTATGAAAAAAGATACCTCTATAATATTAAACTTGATTTTTATCAGTGTTTCAGAAAAAAATATTTTTGTAGAACACACACCAAGTGTTTTTCATTGTAAAATACATTGAGAGAAACCAAGCTTGCACTACAAAATATAAATGCGCCAGGTTTAACATGCAAAATATTCAACCTCAACCAATAAAATCTATCTTAATATATGGGATGGAAATGAAAGATCTCATTTTTACATAGTATCAGAAATGTACCCAAAGAAAAAATGTGTGTGTTTGGATGCATCACCGCATAAGCCTAGGTTCACCCCTATGGGCACAAGGAAGTGCAAGCTGCTGGCTCATCCCAGGGAAAGGCAAATGGCATTTCAACCTGCCCGCCCCTTAGCATTCTGGCACAGGATGGCAACATTAGTTTCTGCCAAGGGTTCCATAACAGACTTGTCAGCAGAGATTGCTGAAGGCATGCACTGATTCAATGCTGCTTCACCCAGCCGTCCTGGACATGCCCTCTCTCTGGCCTTGTCTACTCTACGGGGGTAAGTCGACCTAAGTTATGCATCTGGAGTTGATGTAGCTTAGGTCGACTTATTGCGGTGTCTACACTGCGCTGGATTGATGGGAGACGCTCTCCCGTCGACTTACCTTATGCTTCTCGTTCTGGTGGAGTGCTGGAGTCGACGGGAGAGCAATCTGCAGTCGATTTAGTGGGTCTTCACTAGACCCGCTAAATCGACCTCGATCGTTGCAGCATCGATACACGGTAAGTGTAGACATGTCCTCTCACTAGTGGCCATCATGTTTCAGGTTGTGGTGGCTATCAGTGGAGGAGAGGTTGAATATGCAGAAACACTTCATCCAGGGTTTGCATTGGCAAGGGGAATCTGACCCATATTATCCATCTAGCGGGTCCCATACCTCCACTGATGAATGTGGAATGGTCACAGACAACTCCCATTAATCCAATCACTCCTCTTAGGGTGACACGGTACATATCATCCCTCTGAGTTGAGCCTAATATCTCAGCCTAGTCCTAAAACAGAACTGACGTTGAGCAGACAAGGATGGCATTCTGCACTTCTTTAAATTGGAATACACATGTAGTTTTACCACAGATCAAAAGCACAATTTTTATATCAAACCAAAGTAGTATGACTGGATTTTATTTCATTGGAATAACACTCCAGTATTATCTTCTTTTTCAGTGTTGCTTGTCTAAAATATGTGATTTTGTTCTACTTCCAATGTACTGCAGGTGCTGCTGGAAAACATTGAACTGAATTAGTTTATGAGGCAGCTCTTTGCTTAGATGAGACACTGTTATACATAAAATCTCTTATTTATGCCAGGTGAACTCTTGCCATTAGATGTCTCTCTGGGACATACTCATTGTACTATTTTATCTGCATCAACTGCTGTTCAATTCCCCACCCCGCTTTCCTTTCAAGATCCATCTTACAAGCTGACTAACTTTGAAACCTAATGTTGCAGCATCTGTGCACATCAAACCTGAAAGCAGCTTACAACATGTGTTGTGAAGATTATCTACACATTTTTATACCCATTAGAATGAAATAAAACAAGGGGAAAGCCTTATTTTCCTTCCCTTGTCTGGATTTTTAAAAAGCATTGATTTATTTCCCCAGCCTGAGGTATTTTAAAGGAGGGTGCATTTCAAAACAAACTATAAGAAACATGTATAGGTTTATCCAAATGCAGTTTATCCCATGTGTAGAATCAACACAGTACTTCCTCCTGTCATGGGCCCAATCCAAAACCCACTGAAGTCAATGGGTGTCTTTCCATGAACGTCAATGAACTTTGGATATGTAAGTATCATTAATACACCTAAACCACAATGCTCTGAAATGTTCAGAAAGACTCTTTAACTTAGTTGATCCCAGAACCTTTTAAATAAGGGACAGGAAAAGTGCCAAGAACACCTCTTTTCTGACATTACCTTCCTTAATGCTGCATATTTTAATACCAGGTAGAACAGATGGTGAAATCTAATCTATCCACTGAGAGCTAAATGACAGTCACTCACTGTAGGGGACAGTAAAGTATTAAAGAGAAGGAAATGTACAAATATGAAAGTACACTTTGTGCAAAAGTTGCTTTTGATGAGGCGTAAAATAAAATGTAAATAATTTCTATTAGGAAGAAACTAACATAATAGCTCTGGTATTTGCAATTAGAATGAGTCCATATTATAAAACCTGGATTTGCAGTTGAAGGAGAGGAGTACCACTTATCTGGATTTGAAGTAAGTATTATATTGATTACATTATCACTGTCAGTAATAAAACACAACACAGATACCATTAACATTACTTGTAATAAAGAGGTGTGTGATTAGTATCAACTTGGATTTGCATTAAAAAAAGAGAGAGAGAGAAGATGCTGTTAAGCTGAATATAAGCAAAGAGGAGTGTAACCTGGGTTTGCAATGAAGAAAAGTGTCAATACTACTAACGTGGGTTTGCAACTAAGTCAGTATCAATGTGCTTGGCAAAAGGAGTTAATCATTAGGAAGATCTAGTTAGTATTGATCTGGATTTCCAGCAAAGATCATGTCTGGGTTTTAATATGAAGCTGTAATTGATCTATATGTTCTACCAAGGAAGGTCATATAATTGCATTTGCTTTACAATTAGAGAATTATTTACATAATGCATTGCTTTTTTATGTGAGCATGACTTTTATAAATGATTGGCTGAATGTAGGGGTCCCACAAGAATTCCTAAAACTCTAAAAATTGAACTTCTGTGTTTCTTAACAAGAGAATAAATAGTGATTTAAATACTGTACTCTCGGACAAGATTACTGCTTCAGCAGGACTCTATGTGTGTGTGTTCCAAATATTGGTTTCTTTACTAGAATTACTAGCTTCAGTTCATTACTTGTTAAATCTCTATTTATGACTTCATAAATCATTTAAATATCCAGTTATTGCAACTACACTCAGTATTGTACTTCCAATGAAATTTAAGAGAAAGGACACTTAAATGTAGATAAATTGCTTCTTTAATCAGCAGTTTTCGAAGGTAAATGTAAAAAACCCACAATAAACAGCTTGTGTGTTTATTTCAAAGCCATTTTGAAACTTGAGTATATCACTTTCCTGCCCCTTATGTTTTCTTGTGTGGCTTGCAACCAAATACATAACAACATTTTAACGCCACCTGGAAAAAAAGACTTAAAATATCATCTTCATTTGCTATTTCTGTGTTTCTTTCATTTAAGAAAACTGTTGTAGTAGTTAATTTTGCTGTAGTAAAACAAAAAATAGCTGTGCTTACCAACACAAACACAGCTTTCAAGAGAACTTGGATTCCATGCAGCAGCCCCTTGAACTCTCTGCCTACCTCTAATGTATAGAAAGTCTTACCTCTCTCTTCTTCTTTGCTTTCTTCTTTATTTTCATCTACTATAGGAGTCATTGGTTTCTCAACCTTGATTGCATCCTCTTTATTTGCCAGGGGCTCTGAATAGGATGTGATGGGAAACAGAAGTTAGACAGTTTGTTGTTCAGAACTCATGGTGAATAAAATGATTAATATATGCTACAGTGGTCATGACTGAAAAGATCAGCATAGACCCAGATTGTAGAATCCTTCTCACACTGCTGAGTATTCATGTAAGCAGTGCCAGTGAGGCTGAGGGACTATTCCTGTGAACATGGGTTCGATCCTGCAAGGGGCACTCTGGCCTCACTCCAGTAAAGCACATGCTTCACTTTAAGCTTAACTAGTCCCACTGAAATCACATGCTTATAGGTAGGCATGTGCTTAAATATTTTGCTGGACTAGTACCAGAGCGTTCATCACCTGGCATGATAGGGACCTAAGTGCTCACTGTCATGGGTAGGGGTTGCACAATCTAGCCCTTAACTTTTTACTTTTACAATGGATGCCATTAAAAAGTCAGCATCTACCACCAAGGGCTACTGGAGAGGCCACTGTTATTTCCTATTGTGAGCCAAATTTGGATCTGGCATAAGGAAGGGCAATTCAATGAATGTGGCATTCTAAGTATAGAGAAATAACTGTGTTACCTCAAATGCCATAGCATAGCTTCTGTTGATAATTAGCCACGAGTCACTGTTATCTTACTCATTGTTTATACAGCATTTTTCATACCTTCTGTTTCCATGCAGGAGCTCTGGGAATCTGTCTGAGTTTTCATTTCATCAATTGTGGAAACATCCTGTGGTCCTGTTAACATCAAAGATTGGAAATAACATCAATGGGATACTACTGTGAATACAGAAGATAGAACACTAAAACTGGGTACAAAACCAATATACAGCATATTTCTCTGAAGCCAGCTTGCTTGCTTGCTTTCTAATTAGCAATTATAACATTGGGATCACTTTATAAAAGTTAAAAACAAATAGCTTTAAAATATATTAAAGTCCTCCCCAGTATTAGTATTTAGTGTGAAGTAGCAGTCAAAATAGACCACACTTAATGGAAACTCTGGACTATTGTGTTCTATTTTTTGTGAGCATACTGATTTTGATAGTTCAGCCATGATGAATTAATTGTCTATCATTGGGAGCTCTGAAGCATTCTCTGACAAAGATTTTTGGCTGTCACCAGAGTATGGACTAGCAGCTGTTCCAAACCACCTGTACTTGACACTCAAGTTATGTAAAGCAATGAAACCAATATAGCAGGCTTCTGGTAACAAAAACATAATGCTCTGAGGTGACCCAGAATCAACATGGCTAAAATAAGTTATTTGGAGGCCTGTTCCTTTTCCAGTAACACTAGAGACTACAGTATCAAGACTGATTGGCATATAACATCTACTAGTTATATAGTAGACATTTTTCTGAGGCAACAAAGGTCACAGGTGAAAAAGTTGAATGCTATAATTAAAACAACTTAAGTTCCCAATTGATTCACTATTTGCATCTTAAAGAATTTCAACAGGTAACTTTACCTTCATCTTGATCTTCTTCACACATTGCATGATGTGCTGGGTCATTCTCTTGTGTGGCTTTGGAATCTTTTGAGGAATCTGATAAAACCAACAAACAAAATAACCTTGTAGTTGTTTTCTGGTGGCAAAATCTGAAAACTACTTAGGACACCTGAATCCAGCACTTAAAAATACTGGATTCATATTTGGTATTAAATTACTCTGATGGAATTTCTTTTTGTTTAAACATAATATTAAATATAATTAAAAAAACATAGCACAGATGTAAATTGCTCAAATTAATTTCAGAAACTGTACAGTTATTAAGTGTTACGTGGTCTGCATTACTGACTTCTAATAAGGAGCTAAGTGTAAAGAAAATATAAGAAAATCAGCGTGGAATCAAAAAATTAATTTCTAAAGAGCTAAATAATACAAAGATATGGCCAATAACAGGAAAAATAACCCATCTACTTGATTAACTATGTTATCCATTTCTTTGGAATAGCAGTAGTGTAACACGACAGACCCAGGTCGTCAGCGGGCGAGATTGAACTGGGGACCTCTGGAGCTTAGTACGAGAGCCTCTACTGCATGAGCTAAAAGCGATATGGCTATTAGCTAAGGCTGAAGAGCAGACTCATTAATCTCTCTCTCTAAGTGGTCTCGGTGCCACTAGATGGGCCAGAACACCATGCCCAGGAGGTGTATGGGTTACAGCAGCACTTTTCATGTGTGGATCCCAAAGCACTTTAAAAACATTAACCCCTGTCATATCTTAGGTGAAATCGTAGCCCTATTAAAGTCAATGGCAAAAGTCCTGTTGACATCCGTGGTCCCAGACTTCAGTCCTGATGATGATGATGTTAGTACACTTGCTTAGTACATGAGGAAACTGAGACCCAGACTAGCTAAGTGAATTGTCCAAGATCGTACACTGAGCCAGTGTCATAAGAACGAATAGACCAAGAGTCTGAACTCCCATTCTTCTGCACTAGCTGCAGATCTAATGAACATACAAATAGAGCATAATGTTGTAAGATATGAAGGAAAATGTTTGGCAATACAGCCCACACCGTTACTGTGTCATTTATAGTGGTGAAAATAACATTATAGAACTATATGGTGGTATATTGTTCAACTGGGCCCATAAAGTCTATGTTTTTATTTCCACCCATCACCGAGACATTTGGGGATCATTATCTGCACAGCTTTGCATTTGACCCTTGTTAGCACAGGCCACAGAGTCAAAAGTAAATGGAAAATTTCCAAATGTTAGGGGTAAATGCGCCTCTTGAGATAATAATAATGCCAGTGATCACTATAATAAGAGAGGATGTGTGCATATGTATCAAGAGGAGAACATACCCCAAAGTTGTGCCAGGTGGTAAAACTGGCCCATGCTGACAGATACCTATAAGGAAACTTAACAAATAGAGTTATGAGAAAAGTTGCTTATATATTAGAGCGCCACTTCCACACATTTCCTTCTTCTAAAATAGCACAGAGTGCCACCATAGAACGCTGTTCCTTAAACCTGCCGAGAACAATCTTTGATGGATAAGTGAGAAACCCGGGTAGTTAACATCTGATCTAAATTTAATAATCTGCAGAGCAGGTATGCACTGAAAGTGTGTGGCTTTAATTAACTGCAAATAATTCCCCAAGGCAAATATTTAATTACCTGCACAGCTTCTCATTTCATTCATAGAATGACAGTAAGTTTGGAAGTAGAATGGAACATGTATAGATTTTTCAAATTATCTCACTCGTGTAAAAGCTGCCCCAACTAGTCCTTGTTGAACTTTTGTGTTTGTTTTAGTTTGGACTTAAACTGCTACATATTGATATCAGCTGGACTGCAGTTTGTGGTCTCCTTTCATATTAGGACTGCACATTTTGCTATGATTTAAAAGGGATTACTCAGTTCAACCTGAATCAAGAGCTGCAATAAATTAGAATGTCATCAAATGGTAAATTTAATCAAAATATGAGCACTTCACAATTAAAGCATCTCTCCAGTAATTGGGGGTGACAATACAAATCTACGTAGAAATTGTCAAAGTTTACACCAAAGTGTAATCACACTGTGTTAAATACTGGCCCCACTAAAGTAAATGACAAAAACATCAAGGGCACCAGGCTTTCATCCACTGTCACTGTGTTTGTTTGTGATCAGGACATGTAGAGTTATCGTCTAAGTTGCCATATTCTTTTTGGCTGTGCTTTAATTCAGTGTTCATAAGATGTGTTGTACTGACAGTGCTAGAAAAGGAAGCCCTTGTCTTATATAGGTGCCTATTACCTCCCACCCCCTGTCCTGATTTTTCACACCTACTGCTTACCTACAGAACAGACATGGCCCAGGCACAGAAAGTGGCAGTGCAAGCTTCCCCACCACTATACCAAACTACCACACAAAGCTGCCTCTACCCTTACTACAAGGTACCGCATCTTGGGCCTGGTCCACACTAACCCCCCACTTCGGACTAAGGTACGCAAATTCAGCTACGTTAATAACGTAGCTGAATTCGAAGTACCTTAGTCCGAACTTACCGCGGGTCCAGACGCGGCAGGCAGGCTCCCCCGTCGATGCCGCGTACTCCTCTCGCTGAGCTGGAGTACCGGCGTCGACGGCAAGCACTTCCGGGATCGATTTATCGCGTCTAGACAAGACGCGATAAATCGATCCCAGAAGATCGATTGCTTACATCCGGACCAGGAAGTAAGTATAGACATACCCTAGGTGTGAGAAAATAGCCTTGCTGACCTACTCAGTCGTACAACTGTGCTGAGAACACCAACAAGAGTGCCAGTTAATGCCAGCTGTCATGATGGGGACACCTAGTAGGAGACCACCACATTTATTTCATATCGGCCTTCAAACAGTCCAAAAAGGGTATTGGATTAAAACTAGCGACAGAGGTGAAGGACACTATATGCCATTTACAATGCTCTGAGCAATCCAATCCCATACCTAGTGCATTCTTCTTCATACTGCTACACCTGTGACTTCAATCTTGGTTTGACTGGCCCATCTTGCTCCAAGTATGAGGAATGATTCCAATTTCATGTAAAATCAATTCAAGGTATCCAAAGCAACAATTACAAACACTGGTCAATAACAACAAATGGAGTTTTGGAGCCAAATTCAGACCTAATGTAAGTGGGTGCTGCTCTGTTGTTTTCAATGGAGTATCAAACAGTTTACATCAGACCAATATTTGGCCTACTGTCTAGGGGTGAAAATATAGCAGCAAACTAATACCACTAGACTGTCAGTCATGCTGAACTTTAGTTTAGGTACCACAGCTAGAGACCCTTATGTTATTTGGCACCGTTTTCAGATTTTAATATAACATAATTGGTTGTGCATGACTGACTGATATGAGATTGCTATTATGATATCTTTTAATTTTTTTCATTAAACAGTTTTTCATTTCTGAGTTGTAAAAAGCAATATAATAATATAGGATTCTAAATTATTCTAGATAATCTGCAGTGAGGATTTTGTATTACCTTTTTTTTGCAAAGAAAGTAACATGGACAAGAGTTATTGCCTAATTGTGAGAGTCAGTCGATGTTATTTCAGCAGCAGAGATCAGGCATTATATTGGTATGCAGATTTTGACTTTCAAAATCTTTAAGGTCAAGACCATATCAAAGATTTTTTTTCCCCGAATGCAAATATTACATCAAATATTCAAGTTAAAGGGGACAAAGATAGATTTACTTTTAGGATTAACACAAATAAAATACAGGAAAGAAGTAAACCCAGATTTATAAAGGAAATCCAGTTTATTGAAAATGCATGACAAGAATAAAAATAGAAGATGTAAAGCACAGTCATGAAAAACTGTTCCTAAAATGGATATGACGACAGATCTTCAGCTTCATTTCAATGGGGCAAAGCAGCCAGAAACTCTGAGTAAGGGAATCCCTAGGCTGCATTCAGATACTGTAGTGATTCTACACTGCTGCCTCCTCACAGCTTCAGTGCGGAACACTGTGCTCTGGTGATCCCTGGATATTAAACAAACCCTTTATGGCCTTGTGCAGCTGGGCATAAATTAGAGCAACCCTGAAGTTGCTCTAAATTATGCCAGGGGAACTGGGACTACCCTGGCTAGCTGCATGATTGTGGAGCCATGAAGGTGGCATAAAGGCATTGTTGTTCCCCCAGCTACTTAGCTGCACTGAGCATATTTCAGCTGCCAGCTCATGATATCCATCTAAACTGTAGTGCGCTTGATTCTAATTACACACATTGGCCATCATTTACCCACCGTTACCACATAGTGGTGTCTGAGACACTACAGTTTTGTTCCTTAACACAGAACTGAAAATAACTGTACTATTTTAATTGTGGGAGAGGGCTGACTTTCTAATGATGACCTCTGTTGGTGGCCACACACATAGCAAATACAAGTGGACAAATGACAGGCCCCTTTCATTTACCTGAATACAAAGCTCATGGATAGTGATGACATATACTGTGAGAATGATACCTGGGGGGATCACAGTGTCCCACTTCACAGCTTTCGAGATGATTATTTTATACAATATATGGAGCTCTCCTTACACCACAACCCTCTTTCTTGACACTGTTCTTCCCTCTACACTTCCTTCTTGCTGGTATTCGTCTCCTAACCTTCTTTAACCCTTGTACTAAGGCTGCCCGGCAAATAACTGCAAACAATTCAGTGTTGCAGAACAATGCTGAAGCAGACTGTCATGCTGTACCTTGATGATGTCCTGACAGACCACAACACCCTAAACATTGGAAGAGGAGGAAATGATTATCTAATGGAGTGATTAAAAGATTCATTTCTCTTTTCCCATTTGTGGTTCAGTTGGGATTTTTTTTATATTACTAAATGCAAGAAAATAGAGACTGTCCTGCAAGCTGCATGCCCTTGCCTGGCTCTATTATAGCCCTTCAGCACACTTTTCTCCTGTTCTAAGGGATTCTGAGCACCCCGGCGATGCACTTATGTACCTGCTTCATTTTAATCACAGGAGCACTCACATTGAAGTCTATGGCACTACTCGCACTGCTAAAGTTAAGCAGGTGCTTAAGTGCTTTGTTGGATCAAAGCCAGAGCACTTAGCACCTTGTAGGATGGAGCCCCTTGTCCTCTTTACCCTTCTTTTACTCTGAGGTTAGGTCTACACTACGGGGGGAGTCGACCTAAGATACGCAACTTCAGCTACGTGAATAGCGTAGCTGAAGTTGCGTATTTTAGGTCGACTTACCTGGCTGTGAGGACGGCGGCGAGTCGACCGCTGCCGCACCGCCGTCGACTCCACTTCCGCCTCTTGCTGCGGTGGATTTCCGGAGTCGACGGCAGAGCCATCAGGGATCGATTTTATCGCGTCTTCACTAGACGCGATAAGTCGATCCCCAATAGATCGATTGCTACCCGCCGATCCGGCGGGTAGTGAAGACGTGCCCTGAGTCTTTCTGTTTGCTCTTCCTGCTTTGTTTTATGTTACTGCATGACCTTTCTCCTTAGATACATAGGCCTGTATATATACACACCACCCTGGGAGTGTAAAGGAGCCTTAATAGGGCATGCAAATGTCATTTATGCCCACTTTCTCTGACGTCCATTTAAATGGCCAGAGATGTGAGAAGGAACCTTACTGTAAATGAGAATCAGGCCCTCAGTCTCCATTTTAAAATCAAACCACTAGCAGCAATTTCCAATAGTGATTAACTCAGGATCTGCAACTACTACATTTAATGTTTTTAAAAAACAGAAAGCAAAACCAGGGTCACTTATAGGGCTCTGTTATGTTTTTGTTTTTAAAAGTTTTTTTTTTTTATAAGAGCAAGAGTGGCTTTGTGGTATTTCGAACAGCAGCAACGTGATTCTCTCTGTCTTTGAATATAGCCAGTCCTCTTCCCACTTGTGCTAATGAGACTAGTTTTGATTTAATCTTTTATTACATTAGTGGGTACACCTAATAGCTGATCCCTCACAACAGGGATTGCAAGGTTCAGACGTATAGCTCATGGATGTGAACTTTTAGAACACTGCCTATTTGTGCGATACAGCCCCAGGGGAGGTATTTGTTTTGCAATAAACTATCACCAGTATTCTTACTGTAAATAGGTATACATTACAAAAAAGGTATACATACATGCACTGTACGTAAGAGCATCCTTTTTCCTGTCTTTCATACCATCTCAGACTATACAAGGCAACCTTGCTCAAACATAACATTTGCAAACATTCAGGAAGAGGGGGAATGGTAAGATCTGAATGTTAAGTGGTTTTAATGATCTTTTAAGATTCATTTCCCCAGCTATTCATTGCACGGCTTATTTACTTGTCATTTCTAATGTGCAACACATCTGGTTCTGGCATACACTCCGGATAAATCACCATGTGTTTGAAGACCAAAGAGGGGAAAAGCAGGCCACTATGAATGAAAAGGGTTCACTGCATTTTATTTTTAAGTGTGATCCTGCGAAAAATGACTGGAATATTTCTAGAGTGAAAGAAATCAAGCAGGCATCCAAAATTACAGGTAATGGTGTGCATGGAAGCTGGCACATGATTAGGGTATTCTTGTGCCTCATAAATTGAGAAAAATATGTTAAAACGGAATACTATAAAATGGTGATTTATGAGAATTTAGGGAGATATTCTTGAGCTTTGACTTTAAAATGTTATTTTTATATCTGCCAAGATTGCGTTTTAATCCATCTTTATGGAGTCTAATCATTCTCTGAGTGGAATGGAGGGAAATCGCCTCTAACAACTCAGGGAGTTTCCAAGAGGAGAGACCATTTCCAATTCACAACAGAATCAGAGAGAAGCCCATAATTAATTATTTATATTGTGGTAGCATCTAGAGCAGGGGTGAGCAAACTTTTTGGCCTGAGGGCCGCATCAGGTTTCGGAAATTGTATGGAGGGCCGATTAGGGGAGGGGGTCGTGGCCCGGCCCCCACCTCCTATCTGCCCCACCCGGGACTCCTGCCCCATCCAACCCCCCTGTCCCCTGACCACCCCACCCAGGGACCCCTACCCCATCCACACACCCCTGCTCCCTGTCCCCGACCTCCGCCGCCGCATCCAACCCTTCTTCTCATTCCTGATGCCCCCCCCACCCCGCTCCATCCAACCACCCCTTCTCCCTGTTCCCTGACTGCCCCCAGAACCCCTCCCCCTGACTGCCCCCTGCTGCCCCATCCAACCCCCCTCCTTCCTGACAGCCCCCCTGGGACTCCTGCCGCCATTCAACCCTCTGTTCCCCTCCCGACCGCCCTGACCCCTATCCACACCCCCTCCCGCTGACCACCACCCCAAACTCCTCTGTCCAACCCTCCATACCTCCCGCTCCCTGCCCCCTTACCGCGCTGCCTGGAGCACCGGTGGCTGGCAGCGCTACAGCCGTGCCGCCCGGCTGGAGCCAGGCCACGCAGCTCAGAGCACCGGGTCATTAAGTCATTAAGCACCTCTGCTATTTCCACATTTTCTGTTATTTTATCTCCCCTCCCACTCACTGAATAACGGGCCTAACCTGTCCTTGGTCTTCTTCTTGCTTCTAATGTATTTGTAGAATGTTTTCTTGTTACCTTTGTTACCTCTTAGTTAAAAGAGCTGCATGGAAGGCTCTTCTAACTATGTTAGCAATTAGTACCATAGAAGGTCTGATGAGGCTTACTAGCAATTAGTAAAGCAGCAAGCCCTACTGGCCATGCTAGTGATTAGCACCATGGAAAGCCCTAGTTGCCAAGCTGCTGATTAGTATCCTGCAAGCTCCTACAGACCGTGGTAGCAGCTGGTACCATAGAAGGCCCTACTGACTACGTGAGTGATTAGCACAGTAAAAGGCCCTACTGGCCAGGCTTCTGATTAGCACAGTAAAAAGTCCTAGAGGACCAGTGCCGATTAGAACAGGACAATTACCTCCAGTGTCTAACACAGGACACCCCAAAACATATTTCTAATTTCAATATTACAGAGAAAAAACATCCTCTGGCTGGCTGACATTTTAACTGAAATTCAATGACTGCAGAAAAATAGCAACATGCTTTATATGGTTTATAGTTCCCAAAGGAACACAGACTTCCACGAACACCTGGAAATACATTGATATTTTATTTTTAAAATTAATTAACATATGATTTAATTTAGTTGACCTTCAAATGTAAATTAAGTTCTTATTAAGTGCTAATGAATTAAAATTGGTACAATATGTACAGAAACTCTGATAGGGTTACATAACACTCCTTAGCTAGGCCCAAGGCTCCATTTTTGTTTTTGCTGCAACACAAAACCACTGTTAAATCAGGGCACTGGGGAATTGATGGGGCAGGTGACTTGTAACGGGATACACAACCTCTCTCCTCAAAGTCAGAGATTCAAAACGAGCGTAAGCCAATTATAAGAGGAAAATCATTGTTACATAATGGCTGTTTAGTGGCCTATTTATAATGAGTTGGTAGTCTCGGTACAATTCTGAATGGGCAGGCATAACAGACTGTGTGCAGTCTTACAGGTATTTTACCTGCTGTATAAAGCACTAATCATTCTGACAACTGTGTTCTTTGTTTATAAATAAAGCATCTCTAAATTGAGAGCTATACTATATATAAAGAACCTACTTCAATGTGCATGTTAGTAATGAAGCACTACCAAAGGTGTTGCATAGAACTGCTATCGCACAAAGAATGAGCTAGTAGCTATGCACGAAGGACTTCAAAGATAAAACAGCAACACTCCTTTGGGGTGTTATCTATATTTGAAAGTATGATTCAGTGGGACGAGGCAATGTTCCCGATGCTATGTAAATGGATAGCTGGCACGGACAGCAGTAATAGGATACTTCCAGTGAACAATACCTAATGTCCATATATGCTTGTAAGAGGAAGAAACACTGTTTAGTGGAACTGGATATCTAAAACTGAGTATATCTTGTTTTACTGTTGAGGAGAGGCAGGATACCAAGGATGCATCCGTTTAAAGACCACAGGAAAAGAGAAAGGCCCACATGGACTTCCCTGTCTGGAGAATGTTCCTCTAAGTAACCTCTTTTCACCAGTCTCTCTCTCACGTGGGGAAGGGAAGAGATATTCTTTCACAATGATATAGGCAAGGTAGTCTTAAAGTAGGCTATAATATTAAGAGCCTTCTAAAAAATGCCTACTGCACTGTTCAGATATGCAGGCCCTATTAAAATCCTTTAATATCTGTTTCTCTCTATTCTGTAAAATCACCAATAAAAACAGAGAGAGGGTCCAAGTAAGAGGCTTTAGTTCCAACTTCTCAAAAATTGCCACCACCGTTTGGCACTAATTGGCATTCTTGTTCTCAATCTGAGGCGATGCTAAGGACTAAGGCTCCAGTTCAGGAAAGCACTTACACATGTGCTTACATCCATCCCTATTCAAGACAGAACGTAAGGATGTGTTTCAAACTCACTGAAGTCAGGGGGACATAAACCTGTGCTCAAGTTAAGCATCTGCTTAAGTACTGTCCTGAATAGGGAACGTGTTCTTGAATCGAAGCCTGAGTTGGCATGGGAACTGAACTACCCTTTTGCTTCTAGTGATGGGCCCTATAGAAAAGGGTGGATTCATACTTAAGAAAGTTAAGAAATGCTAGAGCATAGACTGCAACAAAGCTCTCAATCATTATCTGTCCAGGTCTATCAATATGACACATTTCATAAGCATTACGTTACATTCAGATTTATGAAACGATATATATTTACATATATCAAAACAATAAATAAAGAAATGATTCAATTTATTTCTCATTTTTCTGATTCCCATAGTGTGCTAACAATTTAGTAGAGAAAAGAGAACCGCTTACAACTGGAATTATGATACCTGTTCTATTACCTGTTCTATTATGGAATTGCTATCAACAAATCTAACATACTGAAAGACGCTTTTATATTTTCACAGAATGGGGAGAGTAGACATGCTAATCTCAGTAGTTCGTCAGTGCTTCAAGCTGTGCATATCTATCTCTTTGAAGCTGTGTGGCTTGGAACGTATTTGCCACGTACCTTCCTTCATATTTATAAGGTGAAAGAACTCGAAAAATACAATTTCTTAAAACATTTTACATTAATTTCAGTTAGCTGAAGATAAATGATAAAGTTTCATAAGTCCAGGATCTGGCAGTTTTTGGCTGTTGTTAACTCAGTGGGCAAATCGTTTGAAGGCTGTTTTTAGAAATGCCAGGATTTCATAGAGGTGTCATTTCCCTGTCTGCTAATACGCTTTTTGAACGTTATTATTTTTAAACTGACTAAAATCAGCAGATATAGAAATTTGAAGTGTCTGAGTAGAATTAAAAGGCCTTGATTCTGCAAAGGTTCTGGGGGTAAGGCATAGTGATCTACCCATGCAAAGCCAAGTTACGGGATCAAGGCCTTGATTCTATTTAAAAATATATGTGAAAAGCAGCTCATCCTTCATTCTGTGTTTCCCCTGCAACTGCTGTTATTTCACAAATATCTCAAATGGCACGGAGAGCATCACTTCTTTTCCCCTAAGAGATGTCTGTGATGATATCTGTTGTAAGCGAAATGCAGCCTACCCTCTGAGCACTGGTTTTCCCAGATAAGGGTAGAGGAACTGATTTGAATTTATTTCATTTTAGAATGCATTTATCTGACAGTTCTAACTCCTTATATATATTTATGATTGGCAGAAAGCAATTTTTATTTTTTATAATTTGGACAGATAATCTCAATGTTCACTTTTAAGCTTTTTTTTCCTGTTTCTATCAATTTACATGTTCAGAGTTGTGGGAAATTAGGGGGGAGGTGAGACCATTATTTAATGACAATAGACACTGAGATTCATAAAGTTTAAACTTTATCTTTAAAGTTAAAACACAAATTGTCAACAGCACCTGTCAAAATACACAAAGTAAATGTCCCTAAATCAAACTTTAATAAGTTCTCAAGCAGCATTTTTCTTATTTTGACTATCTGTACATTTTTATGATCATCAATGGAAATATTTTCTCATCAGTTTGCGTATGGGGAAATCGATATTAACTGACATGTACCGATAAAAATCAACTCCTTCCGAGCCTACCTATATTGTATGGTTAATGGTTTGGGATCTTAATTACATTTTTAATTCAATATATATATTTAAAATTATGCCATTTTAAATTTATGGCCATTTTTTAAATTATGGCCATTTTTAAATTATGGCCATATATATTTTTTAAATTATGGCCATTTATTTTAGGTCTTCAGACGTTTTGGCCCAATGCTCTCTCCAACCATGCATTCTGTCTCATGGGAGTTACCTCCCAATTCTTCTATCAAGGGTATGCTTTGCCTCCCTCCTTCTCCAGTGAAACTGGCAGGGTGGGTGGCCACCAAATGCTGGGGAAACATCCAAACACCAATCATCAGCATGATCCTCAGGCGCGATGGGATCATGGTTTCTCTATGAGCTCCCTCTAGGATCTCTCCATGGTAGTTCCCCTAACAGAAGAGGAAGGCATGTACTTTGTCAGCACTGAATTGCATCAGGCTGGGACTGGTGGGGAACAATGCTGTGGTGAGCTGCAGAGAGGGTGGGAGGAATTTGGAGAGTATGCCTCATCACCCTGGGCCGAATCTACAGATTAGTGCTCCCCTTCAGTGGGAGGGACTATCGGAGCACTAGTATTTTTGGAATAACAGTCTTTAAAAAAAACTACGTGCTGTTCCTCCTCAGGTTGTACCAACTCTAAACACCAGACAGGTTGAAAGGTAACTTACACACATCAGTGCCAGACATTTGAATCTCTCTGAAACAGTGTAATACAAAATCCTACAGTCCAAGAATAACTCCACAGTACACACTGGTGCTGTATGGGATTTTTAAAGGCACATATGCACCAAAAATATACTATGATTATAACACACTATAAAACGGTCTTTTCTCTACAGCATATACACATAGGGCTTGGTTTTCAGTAACTGTAAAGACCTTTCACACTGTTCTGCCAGCACAATGGAGTCTCAGAGAGAGTGAAGCTAGTCCCCTCATGAGAATACCCTCGGCACAAAGGGCCTCCCTGACTGGTGTAGGGCTGGCAGTAAGGGTTCTACGCTGGCTGCTGGGGTACGCAGAAGGTAGGGGTATGGCCAGACTGCGCTGCAATAGGACTATTCTTGGCCATGGAAGCAGTGCCTGGGCTGCTTTTGCTTACACCATGGACCAGGCAAGCTCTGCATTGCCCCATAATATGGAGAATACAAAGGCGGCTTTAAGCTATCCCTGTTCCACCCCATCCAACCCCGCACCATGCTCATGGATGGATTAACTAGGAATCTGGTCCTTAGAATCTTGTGTGTGAGATGCCACAGTACCGTAATACATTTCTTTGCGTGATGCCAGATTTTAAGCACAATATCCTAACTTCAGTTACTCTATCAACATGAAACCGATAAACTAACTTTTCCATTCATATTGTCTTCAGTGAGAAAATCTGTTCTCTGTTTCCAGACAAGAGTACATTAACATTATGGGTAAAGTTAGAGGAATGGTTACACACAAAGATGATAGGTAATTTCTATGGAAAATAAATCAGTATACATTCACTTCCTAACTTAACATGCACACAGAAGGTTCAAAATCAGGAGCAAGGACACAAAGTAATATCTAAATTTCAAGATCTCCATTAAGACCCAAGAAAGCAAAAATAAATAAATAACTAAATAAAACCCTGCCAGTCATGATACTGACTATAATAAACATTTTCAGAAGAGATGTTATAGACGTGGACCTCATAAATAGGCCATATATTGGTAAAGAGGAGGCATAAATGAAGGTTAATCACCAACCATGCTTAGAATGAACCCTCACTATTTCTGACTGCTGTTAGCCTTAATGTGATCTTAATCTAGGAAGGATTTCAATGGCAAACACAAGTATTCTGGCCAGGTTTTTTTAAAAACATCTATACGGTGCTTCTATCAGTCAGTTGAGAGAGCAGTTAAATCGACCTAAACTGAGCTCTGAACCCATAATCAGGTAAAGACCATTGGCTCCTTAATATGCTATTTTGGAACAAAAGAGTGAGATTTCACACGCACTTCCTCACACTATCCAAAAAAAAAAAAAGAGAGAGAGAGAGAGAGAGAGAGAGTAGGGTGGTAACATTGAATTAAACATTAACTCTTAAAATAAATAAGTTAATGTATGTTAATAATTAAGTTATCTTAGTAAAATGCATTAAAATTCTCTAGTAGTTTTACTTGAAGGCTGTACTGATGGCCTATATTTATGATAGATAACATAACTCCTGTTTTGAATTACCAGCAGCAAAGATTTTATAAATCACCATGGGTTTTTTTTTGTTTTGTTTTTTTTACACATACCAAAAAGAATTCTAAGACCATCTAGACTAGCGTGAGTAATTAATGGTGTGATGCCATAAAAAGAACCAAGAACAGTATGTCTGTGTGTTGGTCTCCTATCTGTAAACCAAACAACAAAACGGGAAAATCCCAGCTTGAAACATTAAATCACCTCTCTGTCTTGTTTCCTAAACTCTCTGTCATTTGGCCCCGTGACATTTTTAAATATTTATCACAATCTAAATGATCTGAGTGCCCAGCACAATCTGCACAAGATAAACATTACTTTCTCTCTCTCAGTTATGACTTCATCTCCTTCTGCCTCCCCATGATGTGTTTATAGTTACTGTTTTTATCTTTTTTTTCATCAGGACAAAACTAATTAGGGCCTTGATACTTCAAAGATTTATGCATGCACTTAACTTTACGCACAAGTCATCCTACTGAGATCAGGTCTGGGGTCTATATCTGATGCTTCAAGCATGGCATTTTTATATTAACTCCATAATGCTGAGAGCTAAGATTCCATGGCACCTCTGACCCCAGCACAATAGCAGTTGCCAAGTGTTGCATTAGAAAGTCTTTTTGAAATTAAAATCTAAGTTTGTAGCTGATTTCTGATTTTTTAAGTCTCAGTCTGGCTTCTTCCACACATAAAGGAAAATATGGCCATGTGAAGTATCCTCTTGGGATTGAGTAGTTTGAGATGCATCTTGCTATCTGTACCTTTATCCTCGCACAGCTCTATCCCTTCTTCTGATGGTGGGCTGGGTACAGCTGTATGTTTTGCCTCATCTGTACAAATGGAGGAAGCAAAAGAGAAATAGTGGTTATTTATTAGATAATAGGATGGGTGGACTGGTACACCTAATGCATCCAGGGGCCTTTGTGGCTAGAAGACAAGTCTGAGGAGTCAGTACATATCGGTTCTATTTCCTTCTTTGTCATTGGCCTGTTCCTGTTCCCATCAATGGCCATGATAAACTTCAGTGGTGCTGGATTAAGCCCTAAATCTCCACTCTGCTTCCCTCCCTGTAAGACATGGATAATAATAATAATACCTATCCACCTCATGCGTGGGTTGTGCTGCAAGATACTCACTTTGCAAGCATTACAGGGGCTTGATCTTGCAAGCACTCTGGACCCAGTCCAGGGAGCATTTAATCCTTCTATATTGAGAAGAGCATTTAAACCTGTACTTTAAGCATGTGTTTGATTCCATTGACTTCAATGGGACTTAAAACCTATGCTTAAGTGCTTTCCTGAATTGGGGCCTAAGAGCTTTGGTAGCACCTTGAGGGATCAAGATGTAAATTTTGCAAAATATTAATACTATTTTAATAAGAATCTGGTTAGAGGATTCACATGCAAACATGTGGACAATGAAATGTACTGACCACTAGAGCAGAGTGAAATTTTGTCATTCATAGTGGCAGTTCAAATTTGTTTATAATGACAATGAACAGCAATTGGGTGAGGGAACAAGAGTAAGAATGACTCAATATCCTGGTGGTCAGGGCACTCACCTATGATTTGGGGGACTCAAGTTCATGTCCCTGCTCCACTGACCAATTATTTATGAAAAGTGGAACAGCGTCATCGGGAGAGATTGGCAAAGACCAAAACTGAAAGCGCTATGTCACTTTGTAGCCTTTACCTCAGCAGTTAGGGCGCTCACACGGGAGAGAGGAGACCCAGGTACAATTCAATAGCCCAGTAGCTAGGACAGTCTTCTGCAACACAGGAGACCTACGTTCAATGTGGGAATTGAACCTGAGTTTCCTAGCTGTTGTGCTAAAGGCTAGAAACGGATGTAGTGCTTTTTAAGATTATTAACTCAGATGTTTAGTGATGATAGTTTAGATTCTTTGGGAATTTTAAAAGTAATACATTTGTGATGTGTTTGTTATTATCCCCTGAAAGATCTCCCTTTTGGTTTACAAAAAGGAACAGAAATTTGCACACTTGAAAAGCAGTGAAAAGGTTGCTCCTTATAAACTTCCTAATAATAAGCATGTTCTTCATAATGATTAGAATTTTTTGTGTGTGCAACTGACTATATTTTCTACATTTCGCCAACCATTTCAGCAATTGTGCATGAAAATAAGGTAATTTCACAAGCATATTGCCAAGTAAACAATGGACAGAAATAGAAGTTGTCTTAAAAGTTCCATGCATTATTTTGCCCCACCAAATAATGCTGAATCCGCCAATAACCCTACAAGCTGAGAGTTTAGTCATGATACACTAGTACCAATATTATGAATGATAGTAAAAGAATGAACATCATGTTTCTGATAAACTGAGTATAACAGTTTGTAACAGTGACACGTCATAATGGCACATCTGAAAGAAACAACGCACTTTTAGATAGCCAAGCAAGCTAAGTAATAGTTTTAAAAGGTAAGCATTTTCACAGTTGCTTCCCATGGGAAAGATGAAATGCGGCTCATTGCAACTTAGTTGTTTCATGAGTTAATAAACACAGGAAATATGCATTTAATCAGAAGATATAGCTAAAATATTTGAATGTCTAGTGGGCCACTCAGGGTATTTTTAGAAGGTAATTTATCTAGGTTGAGCAGAAACCTCTGGAGTTTGGACTGCTTTGAACTACAAGCAAAGCACTATTTTGTAAAGTTAAAAGATGAATACTGAACTAATGGTTCATCAGGCAAAGGTTATGCAGAATTTTCAAAGCAGCTACATGCTGGTACTGCAACTTGCTACTATACAAAAGACCCAAATTCAGTGATCTCATGACTCTTGCCCTTTGGCTGCTTAAGTCTATGAGCACTGCAGAGGTGAAGCTGTTAAATGTAGGAAAGGAAGCGTGGTTGGTGACTGGCTTTGTTCTAACTCTCTTGTATGATACTGTAGTCTGCAAGGAAGCTGCTTACCCTGGTGGGATAAAAGGAGAGTCCAGAGCTTAGGGGGCTGGATCCAAGGCCCATTGAAGTCAATGGGAGTCTTTCCACTGCCTTCAATAGGCTCTGGATCAGGCCCTTGAAGAACATGAGTTAGTGCCTGTGTGTTTTTGTTGTGGTAAGATTAAAGAAAGTAGGAACAGGGAGGAGAGGTAAGTGGATGAAACCTGCTAAATTGCGAGCATCCAAGAATGGCCTCCGTTTAACAGAGAATGGAATAAAACTAGAGTAGAACGCAGAGGAGAACAGGGAAAGGCTTTCATACACAGTGTTTCCTCTACAGGGTGGAGTAAAGGGGGGAAAGAAGTTTATCGCAACACAAATTTCTCTCTTCACAAGGAGCCACAATGCAGTCAACAGACCAGATGACTCAGTAACATAGGCAGGCTACCCTGCGGCCTCACTCTGCTGCATTTACTGACTGGCCCTCTCCATCTCCTAGGTAATAATAAAAGCTTTCAGAGCTGATTGAAAAGTTCTAAGTAGAGAAGTTTCATGCTACCCGAATTCAGTATGTGTAGGCAACACAATGTTCCAGTATACTATTTAGCTGGTACCAATCAGACATAGCACAGCATTAAAAAAAAATAAGAAAAACACTTTACTGTGTAGCAGTGTGTTGGAAATCCAAAGGAATAGGGTATTTATAGTGGTTTTGATGATCACTTCAGTTATTTTGAAAACTGCTCAATTCTGGTTGTCATTTCTGTTTGCTGGATACATTTGGAACAGAGTACCCTTTTATTTTAAAATATCCAATTCATAACTTGTAACATACATTTATAAACACACCATTTGCAAATCTAGAACTTTATGAACTCTGACATTTACTTGCAGGTTTTGATTTTCACATGTAGGCTCTTTCTGTTTGGATGTAAATCTTAATAATCCAATTTTCTGGGATCAGCAGAGAAATTACTAGAAAAAAATAGTTATTACAATCTAAAAGTACCATTAAAACTTTGAAAGACCAGTTTTAGATCTCTCCCTCTTCTCCCCAAACTTATTTTTTTCATTATTCTTTCTTATAGAGTGCTACACTGATGTAAACATGCATGGAAAATTATTTTTTCTACTTAGCGGATTAGCGAGATATATTCCAATTTAAAGAGGGAATGTGGAGCTAGTAACTTCACAGGAAAGTCTGCATTCCTGCACTGCAACAGATTCATTCATAATGAATGGAGCTGTGGTCTCCAATGGGAGAACTGCACAAGCCCTGGGTTAATCTGGTGAAAACGTACAAACATTTTCAGTCAATAGCATTGACTAAGGTTATTGTTCACCAAGGTGGATAAAGCCTGGGAGAATGCTTTAAAGAGCTCAGCACAAACCTGCTTCTTGGCTCTGGCCCTCAGTTTCTTCATTACTTTGCTTCTCTTCTCTGCTATTATCATCTATCAAGAAAACCACACAAAAATTATTTATGAAGTATCTTTTTATTGGTAACAAGCAGCACTGAAATTAATTGTAACCAATGTAGCATAAACTGTTAATTTATGACAGAGCCCTGTGATAAAGCAGGGAGAGATGCATAGGTAGGGGGAAACTGAAAAATTACTAACATAAATAGTTGCATTTAGGGTTTTCAAACTGTCTGGCAGATTAAAGGTTTTATAGCAAAAGGCAGAATTATTTCATAACCCTGGAAACATCTACATATTCCACAAAGTTGTTTTTGCTTATGGAACATCTACAGTGGATGTGTTTATTGGTTGATTGTGTTTCACTTGTTCTGTTAAAAGATTATTTTTTCCAGTCACATTTATATAAGAACTTTGAAGTACCCAAATCTTACACTTGAACAACCTATTTTAATCAGTGCTATGGCAGGGTGACTGTAGCTTTAATCAGTACTACGCAGGGTGACCATAGCAGGGAGAGATGTGTCAGAATTTTACTTTCAAATGTAAAGCCTTGAAGAGACTGAATGTAGAGATATCGAAGATACCGAGGCTACATTAAAAAATGCACAACAAATGATTAAAAGGAATATAAGAGGAAAAAACAAAAGGAAGAATGAAAGGATTTATTGCTCCTTTAGACCTTTTTGCATTCACATTCTCCTTCTCCCCCTCCCAGCTCCTTACTGAAGACAGGTGCCAAACAATGAATTACCACAGGGAAAGGTATACAACAGGGAGAGGCCGCAGGGACAGTGCACCAAGCTCTCTCAGCCTTATGAGTGAACTGATTCGGAAAGAACCAGGCAGTCTGTATTTTCAAACACAGAGAACCCTATTTTAGAACTGTAATAATCATAAAGATTGCAAGTATCAGGGGGTAGCCATGTTAGTCTGTATCCACAAAAACAGCAAGGAGTCCGGTGGCACCTTAAAGAGTAACAGATTTATTTGGGCATCAGCTTTTGTGGGTAAAAAACTCCACTTCTTCAGATGCAAGGAGTGAAAGTTACAGATGCAGGCGTTATATAATGACACATGAAGAGAAGGGAGTACCTCACAAGTGGAGAACCAGTGTTGACAGGGCCAATTCAATCAGGGTGCAGTGTAACATACTGCATCAGATGTCGCTAGCAGGGCCGGCTCCAGGCACCAGCTTAACAAGCAGGTGCTTGGGGCGGCCAAGGGAGAGGGGCGGCACCTGCGGCAATTCGGGGGCGGCATGTCCCTCACTCCTTCTAGGAGCCACTGCTGAACTGCCTGCCGCTGAACTGCCGCCGCCAATCGCGGCTTTTTTTTTTTTTCTTTTCTTTTTTTGCTTGGGGCGGCAGAAATGCTGGAGCTGGCCCTGGTCGCTAGAGTGGTTATTCTGACAGAGTCAACAGTTAGTTATCACATTTAATGAGGAATTCTAGAAACCGGTTTGTGAGTGTATAAATAAATAGCAAAGTAATTAATTTCCAGATTGTGGAAAAGGCCTCATAATGATAAACATGAATCCTGCTGTCTCATCCTGCTGTGATCATTTCTCCTACTAGATTTTCACTTTTATAACTTATGTACCCTATTGCTTTAGCACTTCCCACCTTGGGCACCTTACTTTCTCTTAACACATGGGACCATCTGCTGCAGAGAACAATGGTAGCAGAAATGCATCTTGATTGATGGAATTAAAAACAAAAAACCCTAAAGAGAATGTATTTTTCATAAGTAAATACCATGCAACTTATAATAGCACACTTGATTTAGCTACCATCCATTCAGACATTTTGTTTTCCTAGTCCTTTGGCAGGTATTACATTTTAGAATCCAGTAGGTGGAACTAGTGTAGAAGTATTTTCTTTCTAAGCTATAACTCATAGAGTTACATTCTTAGCCAATCAGATTAACACGTGTTTTATACAGTTTCTGAGACATTTGGAGCCACAGTTTCAACTGGTGTAAATCGATGTAGCTGCACTGACCTCCGTGGAACTACACTGATTTATATCAGCTGAGAAGCTAACCCATTAGTTGTTTTGTAACTTTTCATACTGATGTTAACTGGTCTAAATGGACAGCTAGTTCGCTAGTGGCCTTCATCCTGTAAAAGTTCTTAGTCCACTGGTGGGCTTCAGCCTGTAAAATCACATTACATGGATGACCAGAAGTACTTGATAACACCAGCATTTTATTTATCATCCAGCTACAAAATGGGGAGCAGACACAAAATAGAAAGTTAACCACACTAGAATTGAAACTTTTTTTAAAATATGGATTTTGGACTTTGCAAGGCTTGCAGCAAACAGCTAATACGTTTGGGGAGAATCCTTTGCTTAGCGTAAGAGATAGTTTTCAGGGAGATAAAGTTGTTTAGTTCAGGCGCTGTGGCATGAGACCATATATTCAAGGTTTGTGGTAAAACAATATTGAAATGGTCACTAGTAAACTCTGAGCAAGAGCACTGCGTAGCTCAAAGCGTGTCTCTTTCACCAACAGAAGTTAGTCCAATAAAAAATATTACCTCACCTATCTAGTCTCTCTGGAAGCAATACAGCTACAACAACACTGCAGCCAGTAAAATCTGTACAATTATCATTTGCAGGTAATTACCAGTAATGTCTACGTGAGAATATTGGAGTACTACTAACTAAACAAAAAACAAAACTGTCAATGATTTCAATTGTGACTGTTCGTTTCCTAAATGTGTACTGCATCATGCTTAGTTTTACACAGTACTTTACATTCAGAAAAAGCAGGTCAGGCTGTAATGGTAACCACTGTGATATTTATTACTGAAAACTATTCCAGTAACTAAATTACTGATGAACGGACAACACTTAATTTGTTTCTACATTCAGTAAAAACAAGTCAAGTACCAATATGGCTATTATTCATTTTGCTAAAATCAGATTTTTTTTAATCTTATTTGTTTCCATGTTATTCAGTTTCTTATGAATTCAAATTCTGAGTAAATTCATATTAAAAAGGAAAGTTTTAAAATAACCTCAGCCTGACTCGTCAGTATGTTACTCCAGTTTTAAACTGGTGTAACTCTAGTTGATTTCATTGGAGATATACTGGCTTAAAACTGGAGTAAAGTAGATGTGAATAAGGTCCTAAACATTAAATTCTTACTGAATTCAAAGAAAATCAGAAATGTAAGTGAAACTCCGATTTTGTATTCTTTTTTCATGCCAGAAAAATGCAAGAGATTTTAAATAAAGGCTTTATTTCTTGCATTCCCCTCTTCCAGCAAACTCTCTGGATCATGTATCTATCTATAGAATGCAAATTCATCTTACACACAAGGAGCAGTATTCTTAAAGGATGTGTTGTGCCTTCAATGGAGTGGGGGCATGTATTTGCTTTAATAAAAGTGGGAGGGTGGAAAAATTAAAATCCTTTCCCTTGACAGTTGAATGAAAAGTTAGTAATCAAGGGCTTGTCTACACAAACATTTAGCTCCCAGCAAGCTGGGGTGTGACTCTACCCTGCACTAGCCTGTTGGGTACTAACTGTTCATGCAGCCTCTGCGGACATGCTCAACAGTTCCTTATCACACTTTGATCTACACTGCTTTGAAAAGGGATTAGATCAATTTGCACTAAGGGACTGTTAATGCGCATACCAGGATCCACATGGACACTTCATGCATGGCAGGCTAGTCTGGGGTAGGCTCACACTCCAGCTTGCCACAAACTAAATGTTTGTGTAGACAATCTCCAAGAGTGAATATGTGTTTCTAAGCTAAATGACATACAGACTTGGAGTGCCAGATTCTCCCCTATGGCCAAGCTCTTTTTGACATGGAGAGAGTGAAGCATCAGGGAGCCTATTACAGTCTGCACTGACCCCAGCCCTGACCCTTGATAATGCTTAGAGCAGCTAAAATGAATAATACATTCCAGGAAATATGGTTGTTTGACAATCTCATATGCTTGAGAAATTTGTCCTCCATCCTCATAACTGTCTCTCTTGGCTATGTTGTCAGGTATCTCATAACAACTGCACACCATTCTTAAACATCAGGAAGACCAAAAAAACCCTCAACAAAATCATAGTGTTCTGTAATTATCTAGAGCAAGATAATTATATGCCTAAACAAAAACTGAAATGGTGCACACAGAAACATCTCTGAAGCCCTCCCTCTTACCCCGCTTTCAAATACAGTAAAAAATTAGGGCAACATTTTTCAGTAATCTAAAAATAATAGAGCTTCCTTGGTTGAATACCATCTGGTCTGGGTGACTTATTACTGTTTAATTTATAAATGTATTCCAAAACCTCACCTAGCAACACTTCAATCTGGGACAGTTTCTAGGATTCTTCACCTACAAAGAATGGCTCAGGTGTGGGAATCTCCCTCCCATCCACTGCAGTGAAGACCAATGCAGAGAATTAATTTAGTTTCTCCGCAATGGCCTTGTCTTCTTTGAGGGCTCCTTTAGCACCTCAATCGCTCAGTAGCCCCACTGATTGTTTGGCAGGCTTCCTGTTTTTGAGGTACTTAAAAAATGTGTTGTTAGAATTTGCCTCTTCTACTAGTTATTCTTCAAATGCTTTTTTGACCTACCTAATTATACTTTTACACTTGACCTGCCAGAGTTTATGCTCTTTTCAATTTTTAAAGGATGCCTTTTTGCCTCTAACCACCTCATTTATTCTCTTGTGGCATTTTTTGGTCCTCTTAATATTTTTTTAATTGGGAGGGGGATGCATTTCATTTGTGCCTCTGTTATGATGGGTTTTTTTAAAAGAGTTACCATGCAGCTTGCAGACTTTTTACTCTAGTAACTGTTCCTTTTAGTGTCAGCTTCCTCATTTTTGTGTAGCTCCCCTTCTTGAAGATAAAGGCTACTGTGATGGGCTTCTTTGGTATTTTCCTGCCCACAAGGATGGAAAATGCCAATTTGTTGAAACCAAAATTTCCCCCCAGAAATGTATGAATTATAAGTTAACTGTGTTATATTAACGCGCAGTAGGGAAATTTTAGGCTATATCTACACTTATGGAGTACAGCCATTACACGTTGTTGATCATAGGTATTTGCTAGGTAAGGCATAAGTACAAGTTAAGAAAGTAAAGAAATGAGCCTACAGGCCTCAGACCTGTAGTACAACAACTTAACTAAACAAGGCCCCCAAACCTTAGCATATGTAGTTAACCAGGAGTAACCATAGATGATAAGCCATCACAAGATAGACTGCTGTAATGACTTAACTGCTGACAGGGAACCACAAGATGCTAGTTTATAGCAGCTTGGGATATTTTAAGTTAAGAACATCATCAGATGTCTGATCACAAGCGTGCCACGGTAACTAATTGACATATATGATAATAAGCTTGGGGTAAAAGGCCTAGTAACCTGTGGGAGAAGGGCACCCCAAAGTTAGATGGGTGAGGAAATATAAATAAGGAAAAGGGGATGAAACCCCTACTGAGTATGCATTCGGCGTAGTGGCATCAGTGTAACATATTATAAAATTTGTAGCCCGGCCTGTGTGCCTTGGGAGATGCCAGGATGATGACCACTGGGGGTGGTGATGATGATTGTAAAGATGATGAAGAGCATGACTAACACTTTGGGTCCTTTAGCAAGGTATGGCGTGAGTATATGGATGCTCTGATGCACTTTCTGTTTTAGCTGTCTCTCTTTTACTGGTTTGGTGTGTTTGTAACTTTGCTAACTGTGTTAATAAAACTATTACAAATACAGAAGGTTTTTTCCTAAGTGGGGGTGTTGCAACTGTGCATGTCAGGGTTCCCAACTAAAACTTTAATTTTAAAAATATTGAAACTGCTCTTGGACAGGAACCTACCGAACCTCAGAGTGTTAATTGGGAATTCTTAAGTAATCAGCATAATCAATACACAATCAATAGATCAGGCTGCATCTATGCTTGTCACTTTGGTGTGTAGTTACAGGTGCAGTGAATAGCTCCAGCCATGGGGAAAGTGTCCAGGAATTCCCTGCTGCTGGAGCCTTTCCCCACTACCAGAGCCTTTCACTATGGCAGAGTGTGATGGGGCATCTGCCCCGAACTGGCCCTGATAGGGTTAAAACCCAGCCTGGAGGGCTGCAAGGAAACAGCCAATTAGGGCAGTGGCTGCAGCCAATTAGGGCAGCAGCTGGACCAGCCAATCAGGGCCAAGTCGGACCATATAAAAGGAAGCTGCAGGTCAGAGCAAGTCAGTCTGCTGTAGGAAGCCCAAGCAAGGGGACCGGTCTCCTAGAGGGCTGCAGCAGAACTAGCACCATGAACAGGGCTGCTAAGACTTGCAGGCCTGAGGCCCTGGGAAGAGGGTGAAGGAGCCAGAGGCAGGAGCCGAAGGTGCTGGGGCTGAGTGGAAGTGGCCCAGGGGTTGAGATAGACGGCTGGAGAAAGAAAGGAGGGGCAGTGGGAAGCTGTTGTTTCCAGGTTCCCTGAGCTGGGACCCAGAGGTGGGCTTGGGTTCCCCATCCCCACTCACTGCTGCAGAAGCGGCCAAAGCTATGGACTGCTAAGCCACTGCAAGGAGCAGCTAGACTGTTGCGGAAGGAGTCCCCCGGAAGGGGGGAACCCGGATTGTGACACAGCTGGAGAATTGTGCCATGAAGCAGAGGCAGTGAGATTAGAACTGCAGGGAGTCTGCAGGCGGAGACATGGATGGGAGAGCCATTACCACCAGAGGGCACACCCGCTGACTAGAGCTAATTTCCAAAATGGCCAGCAGGAGGTGCCAGTATGGTGAGTGACCCCGTGACACAGAGAGGCTCCAGAAACAGTGTATTTTTAGCAGTGTAGATGTGGGAGTCACTTCTCGGGCATGCAAAGAGCCGTGGAGGGTTCATACACTGGGGGGTTCAAGCATGAAGAGCACTCTACTCACCTAAGCCATGTCTCACAGTCTACACTGCTGTTTATACCCGTGCTGCTGTAAGTGTAGACATAGCCTTGGTGTGCTACAGAATTCTCACTCCTCCAGTGCGCGTTGCCACACCGTGTGAACAAGCCACTTTTGAAAATAAGACTTAGGTGCTTTGAAATTGTTCACTGCAGGCCCATAGTGGGCCAAATTAAACCCTGATGTAACCCCATTTACTTCAGTGCAGTTATGCCAGGGATGACATTGGCACATTATATTTAATATACCCTGTCATCAAATAAAAAACCAAAACACATGGCTAGTGAGAATCATTCTATCAGAGGGGAAAGGGAGGAAGTAGAGTAGAAAACAATAGAAAGGAAAGAAGGACAAACACAATATGGAAATACTAAAAAGCACTCAAACTTCTGACAAACATTTTTAACGAGTTTCTCACATTGGGCATCTTTTATTGATGAGGTGCCTTTTGGTAATTACTGCTCTCCATCAAAACTGGGAGCTGAGCAAACGTAAAGATTTTTAATAGTGTATGTAAGAGGCAAAAACATATTTTAAAAGGGTAGCAACAATCTCTTCCCCATATTTGTGTAATCTCTCTTTCTCCAGTAGGCAAAAGCAAGGCCTAATATATTTCCCATGAGCCATCCCTATGACACTATTAATGATAAATATATATATTTTCTTTGGATGCCCTCTGAGATAGCTGCCATCCTTCTCTTTCCATTACAGCAGCAGTTGGCAACTGTATTTCCTTTAGGTGACAACTGTCCTCAGAATATCTACTTTTCCATTATGCTAGTAATTGAGTAGCAATCTGTCACTCAATCCAAAGATGACAGAGAGTGGAATGTGACATGTTGTGTTATTTTAGGCCAGTAAATGTAAATGGTTTTGAGCCACATCAAAAGACAAATGGGAACATCTGTTTCTTTTCCCACAGAATGGCAGACAGTCAAAAACACAGGAGTACATGACTTACAGTAGCGTAATATGGACAAAATAAGCACATCAGTCTCTAAAGTATAGACTTTTGGCAATCTATTTTTGCTTTCCCTTGCCAAACTGGCTACTGATTGATAGGCGCTTGCTCGCGTCTCATTTGTTTCTTTGATGACAGTAAGGAAATTCCAAAGAAGATACACACCTGCATTTAATATCTAGTAGTAAGCAGATTAGCCAATGGTTAATAAGCAGGAAAAGTAAGACACAATAGCAAACTAAAACGAGAAAATATGAAAATCTGCAAGGGTTTGCCCACTTTGTGCTAGAGAGAGGTATTTAGTATGCAGGGTCATATGCCAGCTGTAATAGCATCCCCAAAACGAAGCAGCCGATACAATAATAAGCAGAAAGTCATATGAGAGAGGGATGAAACAAGAACTCTAAGAAAAACCAAGAGATAATCTCACAACTGGAGCATGAGAGAGATTTTAGCATTTTCCATTTTCTCTGTAATTGCTCTCTGGAGAACGGATTGCTACACCATTGACTGTTCTAGTTCAAACAGGAATTAATTCAGGGAAGTCCTCTGGTCTGTGTTATGCCGGAGGTCAGACTAGATGATCACAATGGTCCATTCTGACTTCAAAAATCTATGAATCTAAGGGGGGGAGGTGTCGGTCAGATTCTAACCATAAAACATCAGCAAAGAGCTGGAACATTTTTTCCAGGGAAATACAGAATATTAAAGAGCCCAAACTGTACCACATTTTTGAGTCAAAGAGCTAAATTCTGGTTAACCAGTGAAACTGGCATTAACTCCACCCTCCAAATAGGACAATAAATGCCCTGCAAAAGCAGCATTTATACTGCACATATTTTGGCAGCAAACAGCCTGAGAAATGCTTGTTCTACACAATCTGTTCCTTCTTAGGGCTGGTCTTCACCAAGGGGAAATTGATGCTGCTGCAATCGATGCAGCAGGGGCCGATTTAGTAGGTCTAACGAAGACCCGCTAAATCGACTGCAGAGTGCTCTCCGGTCGACTCTGGTACTCCAGCTCCTCGAGAAGATTAATGTAAGTCGACCAGAGAGCGCCTTCTGTCGATGCAGCTCAGTGAAGACACCAGGGTAAGTCGACCTAAGCTATGACCTGAATAACGTAGCCTGAGTAGCATAACTTAGGTCGACTTACCCTGGTAGTGAAGACAAGCCCTCGGAGCAGAAATAGAGTTGACGCCATTGCAATCCTTTGGGAAGTTTTTCCAGTGGTTAATCACCCTTACTGTTAAATGGCTCATGAAGGGCCGCTGACGCAGGGTCATATCTTGCTTGTAATAGTCACATATGTGTCCAAGTGGACCACATCTATGAGCTCTGGGTCACACTATATGATGCCCCTCTATGACTCCTGTCATGGAAGCCCTGGACATGCTCTCTCTCTGGGTTTCCAGCCAGAAATGGCATGGCTGTCTTCTAATCAGTGCTCTGGTAGTAACTGGCCCTCGTTTGGTTTGAGATGTATATGCAAGGTAACCCAGGATTTGGTCCATAATGGAAAAACAGGATTATTAACCTTTTTAACAGAAAATAAAATTAATAATAATAATAATATAAAGGTCCACCTGGGATAATGAAGGGGAATAAACTCAAGGGTAAACTCAAAACATAGTCCCCAGTCCTGCAATCACTTATACCTATACTTAATTCCCTATTGACGTCAGTGGGATGGGACTATTTACATGCAACAAAGTATGCATAAATGTTTGGATCAAAATCAGCACCTCAGAGAGCATTTCATTTCACAGTATCCCAGTGGCAAAAAGATATCAAAATTACAACAAAAACCACACACACACAAACCCCATTATTCCAAAGCTATAAACACATTAAAACGAAATCATTAGGGTGGTGGCCTAAGGTTACTGAACATTTTCAATCTGCATTTTAATTTCTTTAATTAAATTATGATTTAGGTCAATTTTAATCACCACTGGTGTATAACCCTATGGGGTAAACTTTAACAGGGGTTAGGAAAGAATTAGCTCCAGTTATTGTGTAATGCAGTTATGAGACTTATTCCCTGCTCGCTGTTCTAACAATTTACCTCAGTGCAGAGCCAGAATTTAACATGCTGCTATCAGCTTGCCATGCCTGCTAAGTGCTGGCTAGGAACACCTTGTTACTTTTTCATTTGCCTGTAGCATTTTAGTCAGCAAATGTAAGGTTCTGTGGGGAAGGAGAAAATAGTGTAGTGCAGGAGGGTTATCTCAAAGGTAAAAATAGCAATTATAATGTAATGTACTTTATATATTCAAAGCACTAAGAAAACATTAAGGGACTGATTGAAGGCCACTGAAGTGATTGGGAGGTTTCCCATTGACCTCAATAGGTTTTGGATCAGGCCTTAAGTAACTAAGCCTCACAATAGCCTTGTGAGATAACTAAGGGTTAGATCTGGTAGGACGGTTCACTAGACAAGGCAGAAGGTTGGTACTCAGGAGATGTGATTTGTGAGGTCTATTCTTAGAGTGACCATATTTCCCTATGCTGAATACAGGACACCTGGTAAAATTACTTGTATGCAAGCGAGTTCAATGGCAATCAGTCAGAACTATGCAGTACAAACGTTAAAATTAACATCAAGTTGACTAAGCCCCTGTTAAAAAGAAATACTGCATAGTTGGATTCTTTTTATTTATCTTCTTATCTTTAAGGCTTTAGGGTTCACATGGGGAGAGGTGACACACACACTCCTTTTGTACCTCATGTTTTCCTAAGCTGGATGATGGAAATAATAATACAAACCTTTGTCAAAGCACTTAAAATCTAAAATAGTGCTGTGAATGTGTTATTATTGTCATCTCAATTTCACAAATAGAGGAACTAAGCAAAAAAAAAAAGTTCAAGTGACTTGATTAAGAGCAAACAGCAAAGCAATGGCAGAGTTGGAAATAGCAATCTTGATTCTGAACACTGTGCCCATCTTTTGAGGTAATGCTGCCTCTGATTGATTGGTTGATGGGTAAGCAGATATAATTCAATTCAGAAACAGTCAGGATTGTTTCTTCAGGATCAGTGGTTTTGTGTCTACTGTATTGACTGATCTATTAATCGTGTGTATGTAATACAGTGTATTTGAGGATGAAGCAGCTAATACATTGTTAACAATGTCCTGCTAATAAGCAGAACACAGCATGTGTGTTTTTTTTCTCAGAACCACAGGCAAATAAAGCCTCCAGTGACATATTATGATTGCTCACATACAGCGTATGCAATTATGTGGGTGCAGAGGTGTAACAGGAAGAAGAGAAGGTCAGAGAAAGCAATGTATGAGATTAGATATATTGAAAACAAAATAACCTGCTTAATTAAACACACACACACACAGAGCTGGACCTTGTTCACTAAATGTACATATTACTAATTTGTTGTGTTAAATTTTCATAAGCAGTGGGGCCAGTCCTACCACTCTGTACTGCCCTGAGTTTGAATAATCAGAGTGGTTTATTGTTATTCACATAATGGATAGAAATGGGAAATTATTTCCTTGACAGATGAGTACCCTGGAGGTAACTTGGCATGTCACAGTATATAATTTTTTTCTGACAACATTACACGAGTACTTTGCAACGTATACTATCTCAATAGTGGGAAAATCTACTGAAAAATTATTCATAGTGAAAACAGCACTCTCAGCTGTTTACCTGATAACAGGTGTATATAAAATTGTATAAAAAAACCAAGAGGGTTCTCAGAGAGACATAGGAGGAATGATCAGGCCTACCAACATAGATTAAAATGGGATGCATTTTCAAAGCTGTATTACGCTTTACATTGTAACACTGTGGGATGCAGCAATTTAATGAAATACTAGCAGCCATCGAAACACAATAAAGAATCTTTCAAGAAGTGTTCATTTTAGAAGTAGAAAAAAAAGACTGTCAATATTTTTTGCCAGCCAAATGGAAACAGATCATCTGATTTCCTTAGTGCTGTAACACTGGTCTACAATTTTTGAGAAGTCGTCTGCTTCAGAGATAAAATGTGCTATTTATTATGTATTTTGATGTGCTGAATTCAAATATAACAATTAAAACAACTGATTGGCTACTGTTTCTAAGATATTTAAGTTTTTACATTTTATGTCTATGTATATTGTGTAGATAGTAGAGTTTTAATCATAAATTGTAAACCTAGGTCTTTTCATGTGTTTATGGTTGCTTTACATGATAATATTTCACCTGTCCTGTTTATGTAACACTTTAAAAATCAGCAAAAGGGTTATATAAATAAAATTTATTATGAAACAAAAGGCAAAGAACTATTATGTACGTAGTTTAGTCCTATTCAGTGTCTACTCGGCGCTTCTTGGCTTGTCTCTTGTATTCATTAAATGGAGCATCTCTTGTCACTGACCAGCAATAGTCTGCAAGCATTGATGGGCTCCATTTGCCCTGATAGCGTTTCTCCATTGTTGCAATGTCCTGGTGAAACTGCTCGCCGTGCTCATCGCTCACTGCTCCGCAGTTCGGTGGAAAAAAATCTAGATGAGAGTGCAAAAAATGTATCTTTAGTGACATGTTGCAACCAAAGCTTTTGTATGCCTTGAGGAGGTTTTCCACCAACAACCTGTAGTTGTCTGCCTTGTTGTTTCAGAGAAAATTTATTGCCACTAACTGGAAGGCTTTCCATGCCGTCTTTTCCTTGCCACGCAGTGCATGGTCAAATGCATCATCTCGAAGAAGTTCACGAATCTGAGGACCAACAAAGACACCTTCCTTTATCTTAGCTTCACTTAACCTTGGAAATTTTCCATGGAGGTACTTGAAAGCTGCTTGTGTTTTGTCAATGGCCTTGACAAAGTTCTTCATCAGACCCCGCTTGATGTGTAAGGGTGGTAACAAAATCTTCCTCGATTCAACAAGTGGTGGATGCTGAACACTTTTCCTCCCAGGCTCCAATGACTGTCGGAGTGGCCAATCTTTCTTGATGTAGTGGGAATCTCTTGCACGACTATCCCATTCGCAGAGAAAACAGCAGTACTTTGTGTATCCAGTCTGCAGACCAAGCAAGAGAGCAACAACCTTCAGATCACCCACAAAGCTGCCACTGATGTTGGTCATAGTTTATGCACCTCAAAAGTTGTTTCATGTTGTCATAGGTTTCCTTCATATGGACTGCATGACCAACTGGAATTGATGGCAAAACATTGCCATTATGCAGTAAAACAGCTTTAAGACTCGTCTTCGATGAATCAATGAACAGTCTCCACTCATCTGGATCGTGAACGATGTTGAGGGCTGCCATCACACCATCGATGTTGTTGCAGGCTACAAGATCACCTTCCATGAAGAAGAATGGGACAAGATCCTTTTGACGGTCACGGAACATGGAAACCCTAACTTCACCTGCCAGGAGATTCCACTGCTGTAGTCTGGAGCCCAACAGCTCTGCCTTACTCTTGGGTAGTTCCAAATCCCTGACAAGGTCATTCAGTTCACCTTGTGTTATGAGGTGTGGTTCAGAGGAGGAGGATGGGAGAAAATGTGGGTCCTGTGACACTGATAGTTCAGGACCAGAAGTTTCATCCTCTTCCTCTTCCTCGTCTGACTCAAGTGAGAATGATTCTGGTGCATCAGGAACCGGCAGTCCTTCTCCGTGGGGTACTGGGCGTATAGCTGATGGAATGTTTGGATAATGCACAGTCCACTTTTTCTTCTTTGACACACCTTTCCCAACTGGAGGCACCATGCAGAAGTAACAATTGCTGCTATGATCTGTTGGCTCTCTCCAAATCATTGGCACTGCAAAAGGCATAGATTTCCTTTTCCTGTTCAACCACTGGCGAAGATTTGTTGCACAAGTGTTGCAGCATATGTGTGGGGCCCACCTCTTGTCCTGATCTCCAATTTTGCAGCCAAAACAAAGGTGATAGGCTTTCTTAACCATAGTGGTTATACTGCGCTTTTGTGATGCAAAAGTCACTTCACCACAAACATAGCAGAAGTTATCTGCACTGTTCACACAAGTACGAGGCATCTCTGCTCACTTTGGCTAAACAGAAATGTGTCCCTTTGCAAAATCAAACACTGACAAATAAGAGAGCATGACACTGTATCATTTCTAGCGCTGATATAGGGCAATTTGTTCAGCAGAGTGATGTAAGCTTCATTATGATTGCATCATCCATGACTTCTAGGAATAACATGATGCAATTCATATCATGTATGACGCAATACCAGCTTCAGATTGCATCATTCATTGTTTTGCCTAAAAAGCAAGTACTGTCCAAACCCAGTCATAGATTTATTCATAGATCCAGTCAAAGATGTATTTTAGTCATTTCTGGTTTAAATTGAGATCCCTTTCCTTTATAACTCACTTATCCTCCGCCATTCCCAAGTCAAGGGTCGTATATACTGACCCAATAGCATATCTTGAAAACTAGAGCCAATCAACAATTTTAAGCATCATTTTCGTTCTCAGTGACCCAGAATTAGTAAAGTTTGACTACATTTATTTCAGAAGCATTTTGACTGTAGAGCAGTGTAATCAGTCAAGACAGATGGCAGACTTCAAATTAAAAATGAAGTAACAAGTCCTCAATCAAAGTAGAAAGGGGTTAACAGCATCCCTTTAAACATAACTATTCTACATTAAGGAGAAATGTTTCGAGGTCCCTTTCAGTCCTATGATTCTCTGATTTTCTGCTTTGTATCCCCAGAATAATTTCTTCTATGGTATCTTTTCTTAGTTTAAAATATTCTTTTTGAGGATACATGCAACACACTGCATTTAACATTTTTAATATATCATGACTGTAGTTCAGGTTTATAGCTGAACATCATTGTCCTGTGGGATATGAAAGAGATACAATTACCACTTTTCTACTCAAAGGGCAAAACAATTATTCTCTATACATTTTCAGGACACCCTGAAACTTAGTCAGAAGGGGAATGTGAGAGACTAGTTAACATTGGGTCCAAATTTTAAGGAGGAGGGAGATTGCCAACTGGGCATAGAATTGGAAGACATTTAAGGATGTGTTTAACAGAGTTAATGATTACCCATGTCTCTCTACTGGAGAATGGTAAGCACCAATAATTGCTAGATGGACTTTAAGGCCAAGATTCAGCAAAGCCCTTAAGCCTCCATTACTTCCAGGGACTTAAGCATGTTCTGTTGAATAAGGATGGGATTACTCAGATCTTTAAAGTTAAGCATGTGCTTGAGTGCTTTGCTGAGTCAGGGACCAGGAGAGGAAAAATAAATCAGACTTCATCTCTAACCAGATACAATTCTACCAGATACTAGGAATAAGACAAATGTGAGTTGTTACTCCTTAACTGAGAGACCACTGACTTTAGATGTGGGTGTAATAAATGTTCTCCTGATGGAGACAAAAGTTTTGTCTCTGGAAAAATCTTTTTCTAGAAAAAAATTATCTGTTTACCAGATCTCCTGAGCCAAAAGAGCTATCAAAATTAGATGCACGTCAACAATCAACTTCCTGTACCTGCAAAGCAAAAGAGAACACACAGGTGATGCACACACTTGGTTCTGTCTGAAGGAGGCAAGAACTTCCATCCATCAGTGAGCCTAGATCTCTGTCCACTTTTGAACAATATTTCAGACATATGATGTTAGACTTGAAAGCTAAGAGGTCTATAGTCAGATTACCTCATCAGGCAAAGGAACTCTCCTCAACCTAGTGTTTTTAATATGATTTGTGTACATCTTGACCCTTGTGACTTGGATCATCCATCAAACAGTTTTCCTTGTCAGCCAGGTAAAGAGAAAACAGAATTCATTCAAGATGCACAATTCCCACAGAACCTCCTTACATGGGGGTTAGGCTTCAAATTATCGTCTCTTGATGCTAACAGTTTGCCCATCTATCAAACAGTATCTAACCTTTACTTTTTGGTAAAGATTATGGAAAAGGCTGCAGCAGGACAACTCTCAGAGCTCCTGTATGCCTTCAAATCCTCTGTGCAATCAGGATTCTGACCTGGGTAAGGCACCAAGATGGCTCTTCTTGCATGGGTTAATTATCTACTCCTGGTAATGGAGAAAGATCAGGTGTCCATGATGATACTGATAGATCTATCAGTTGCCTTTGATATTATGAGATCATGTTCATACATCTAAGGTCCTTGGCAGGAGTGAATGAGGCTGCTCTTCAGTGGTTTGGTTCTGTTTTTGCCTAGAGATCCCCGATGGAACTGATGAGCAACAGCTCTTCCTCCTTGCCATACCAGAAGTCTCTCTTATTTCATCCTTATTACTCAAAGTGTCCATAAGTCCATTAGCAGAGCTAGAGAGGAGACACACGGAAGTTCTTGGTTTTGCTGTGTGGAAAAGGGTGATGGGAGTAACATGTGCCGATTCATGATAGGTCTGTTTCATTTGCTGTTATTTTACCTATGTATTTATTTTTGCATTGTGTTTTTAATGGAGGCAAAGAGTACCTATAGCTTTGGATAGGCATAGCTTTAAGATTTAGTTAATTCCAAAAACATAAATAAAGCAAAAAGACTCACGTGTCTTTGGGGGAATTTTGAGTTTCATTATCTTGGCTGTCTACAATGTCACTTTAAAAATCTTACATTTATCAAGCCACCAAGATAGGAAATACCACTTTTTGAAGTGGCAAACTTGTTTTTCATACTTCAATTTTTTTTAGCCTGCCAATCTCTGAGTGCATTTGAGTGATGGTAAAGTAAAAATGACGACTGGCTGATTTTACCCCTCAGTGCAATTGTAAAAAAAAAAAAAAATTATATATATAATATAAAGAGGACATTTGCAAATGCAATAGTTAAAATACTTCAGGGAGTTCAAGAATAAAGAGTGCCCCATCTATTCCTGAACTCCCAAATAATGATCTACCTACCCTACATTATAACACGTACACAATGCAATAAATGGCTGGTAGAAAAATCTGCTATGCAGTTCACACTTGCTTCTCTCTCAATGGTTCGAATATATAAAACGATACTTTTAGTAGCATAAAAAGAGAGACCATTAATACTTTAGAGGTTCAATACATCCAATGAAGTGGGCTGTAGCCCACGAAAGCTTATGCTCAAATAAATTTGTTAGTCTCTAAGGTGCCACAAGTACTCCTGTTCTTTTTGCGGATACAGACTAACATGGTTGCTACTCTGAAACCAGTATAAAATTACTTTCATTAGCATGCCAAATATATATTTTAGCTTACTAGAAAACAAACTCCCTACAAACAACCATTGATTTGACATTCCTTCATTGCAGAGGGGGTAACGATACAGGAATCAGTTTCCCATGATCTTCTGGAGAGATTTTAGATGTACTGAAAAGGTACTACTACACTAGCTCAAACCCGTGAAGCAGCTGGGCACATTGTAGAAAAATATTACTGAGCTCAGTGGATCAGTATTACAGGTTGCCATCTGGGGACATGCACTGAGGGTAGAGTCAGTAGGCTGTTAAGAGTAAACCTTGGCCTCGCTACATATTCCCACCTTTATTTTAAATGGACACTTAGTACAGGACAAAATCCTACAGAACTTGAAATTTACATAGACTCTTCTTGTGGTTTCTATGGTTCATTATTATTATTGGTGATGCCAGCTTGGGGAAAATAATATTTTCCCTCTAATGAGTGTGCAGTATATAAACAGAGCTATGCATATGCACAATCCTGAATCATGCCACGTATTCACAGCTTTGTTCATCTGCAAGCCTTGCCATAAGATTTCTTTTAATTAATTAGAAACAACATACTAGGTAGTAATTAGATCATTAGTTTATGGCTAAACTCTGTTCTCAGACAAATGTGTGCAAACCCTAGTTACTTACATTGCAATGGCTCACAGGGTGTTACATTACAATCTGGCCACTTTGCAAGTTTTTAGGAATTCAGTATCAGGGGCCTAAACTATTTGACATCTCTTTTAAACTGAGGCAAAGGTAATTCTATAGAAATCTGATCCAGAGTCTCTCTCTCCCACTCTGCCCTTCCCCCTCTGTGGATGCTTTAATTACTTTTTTCCATCACAAGGACTCTTGAGTATAAATTTAGACTTTCAGCCCTTATGCATTACAACCTGATTTCTGCCTAAGGAAAAGAGAATTCCATCACCAAATAGATTAAATTTTGCAGCAGTGATTATGTGTTACAGGCCTCAATTCTGCATCAGCAAAATCCACAGAACAGCATCAAATTCAAGGAGTCCAAACATTCTACAGTTCCAGGGTAACGTAATCATTCTCCTGCCATGCTATTTACTTCACTCTTCCAATGCATTTATTTGTGTTCCACAAAGTGAACTGTAGGTCATGAAGAAACATTGACAAGAATAGTAAAACTGGAAGGTCTCATCTGGTACAGCACAAAAGCAGTTAAAGGAATATTATCATCTCTCTTTCCAATGAAAGGGAAAAACAGGGGTTTACAACATCCAACTTTTTTCTTTATTTTTATCTCTCATACAATGCTAAGTTCTAGTCACTCCCCAAGCAAAAAAATACGGTAATATATATGATTGTTTATCCTCATTAGGGAAAATGACATCAGGCTTCAATTCTCTATGATCTTCCAAAGCGGTCAGCCTGTATCCAAATGGATGCATTTATTTTGCCATTGTGAAAGTTCTCTCCTCAAGACATGAAATTGCTACTGCATTTTTAGGTGGCCTCAGTGCATGGTTAATGAGAAAGAAGGCCAGTTAGGAAAAGATTTCTTAGATCCCTCCACACCTCCAAGGTGATGACATCCATTGCTTTAAGTACTTGCCACTAACAACCATGTCAGGATGTCAGTGACAGCATGTTACTGGCAGTTACTTAAAGTGAAGGATGTTATCTTTCTGGGCTTTATGATTCATGCTATATGCCCCAGCCAGGGTACTTTAGGAGCACTCCTTGCAGCACTAAGTCAGAGTGATGAAGATCATGTAGTAATTGGGTTAGGTGGAGAGTGAAACATGTCATCTTGGGAACATTGGGTCAAAGGGATCCTGTGATAAGAAACTATCATGGAAATAAAGGATTAAGGCTCCCCATATTAATTATCTCATCATGAGGGCACTCAATAACAAGTAAACATTCTTCTGAGGAGCACATCCCAAAACAACATGAAAATCTACAATATGAAAATCTATTAGACTACAAATCTTTATGGCATGAAGGTCTTCAATGGGAAACTCTGTGAATGAGATGTCAGTCCACCTAAAATTATTGCACTTTGATCCAATATTAGAATGGCATCACTTCAGCACCATAGATTCTAGTACCTCTGCGCACATGGACTACCTTCCCCCTATAGGCTTCAGTTCAGGAACACAATCCTTCTCAAGAAAGCACATAAGTATGTGCTTAGAGTTAAACTTTTTCTTAAGTGCTTCCCTGAATAGGGATGGACTTAAGCACTTACATAAGGGCTTTTCTGAACTGGGGCTTTATCTGCATGATTAATGTGTAAATATATATACTAAATTCTCTTCCAGAAAGGAAATATTTTGGTAAACAGTGCACTTATCTGAACAGTGAACCCAACAGAACTGTGATGGGGTATACAAGCCCCACACTGGGATGGAAGGGGTTAAAGGACAGTACTGGGTCCAGATAACCCCACCCCTCCAACCCTGGAGACCATGCTCCAACTGGAGACAGGGTTGAAAAGGGAGCAACACAGCTCAGAAGGCTGGAGAGGAGTACAGACCTACCCGGAAGGCTCTTGCCAAATGGGGCTAGAGGCGCCTCCCTGAAGTACCAGGACTGTATGCTGAGCCCAGATGGGGCTGACTGACTGGTTTCCTCTTCCTCTCCCCCACCCCCATCTGGGATCAGAAGCAAAGAGAAGCCATGGTAGGAAGTGAGCCAGGGATGGTAACTCAGTGGGAACCCCGCTCCTCAGATCTAACGCTGCCAACCTTCCAAGGGACCAGGGTGTGGGTGGGCCTGGGATCCCCTACCACTGCCCCATGATGGAGTGCATGCTAACCACTAGGCTTCCCAGTCCATCGAGGACCCTATTACAAGGACAACGTATATTACTTTTGGCATCATCACTTACACAATGTAAGAGCATATCACAAGTAAAGACAACCATAATTTCCCATATTACAGGAACAGTAACAAGTAGAGCATTACGTGAAAACAGCATTTTTAATTTTGAATCTACATTGACATAAAACACACCTGTATTAGAACTCCATTCCCGTGACCTAGAGCCAAAATTATATTAGCAAAGGAAAAAAACCACACATGCACAGCCAATATAGACAGTAGGGATATTTTAAAATGAAAGTACTGTATACTGCATAATTTAAAAATGAAGATCAATGAATAAGATCTTTAATGCCACCTACCCTCATTATCATCCTTCAGGTTCTCAGATTTCTTTGCTTTGCACTTCATGGGAGATGGTGACTGGGCTTTTTGTTCCAATCCCTCTGCAAGCACAAAATATATTATTTCCGAGTAATATTATTTTATGAAATATTAATATGCAGGCGATTGTGGCAATAAGTATATTTTATCTCAGCATTCCTTTCAACGCAGAATGCCTACACTTGCATTTGGAAGATTCAGCACCGCCTAATATGCTGTATGAGGGGCCATAATGGATGTGTGTGGGTTCAAACTGAACTTTGAGAGCTCAACCTTGAATAAAGCTCATATTTAAATGATTCATGCCTTCGCACTCTCACTGTCTTCAGATCTATAACATTTAATAATATTTTAATGTGTAGCTGTTTTTAAGCAATGTGCATCGTACTGTGTTATGGACTAGCGGAGGAATATGTTCAAGAAGAAGAATTTCTGTTAGCAGCCCAGTTTTGCATTCATTGCCAAAATCCACTAACAAAGGAATATTAACCTAAAAATTGGCAGTATGGATGTGAGGCAGAGGTAGAAGTTTGATACCAAGTTTGAAGTTAATTAAGAGAGCTTTCCTTCAAATAAGAAGGTTCAGAGTTGAAGAAGTCTTCCAATTTTTTTCTTCCCACTTTTCCATAATACAACAGCAAGAAGGGAAGAGATTAAATTTGGTTTGCTGGACTCACTTATAGTCAGGGCCGACGAGAGTCGGGGGGAAGCCGGGACAAATTGCTGGGGCCCGGCGGTCCGGAAGGGGGCCCGGGGCCTGGCTTCCCCTCCCCTCGTCTGCCCTGTTTAGCCGGTCCGCCCTTGCTGGGGGGCCCAAAAATTTTTTTTCACCGGGGCTCAAACCCGCTCTCGGCGGCCCTGCTTATAGTAGTTGAGAGCTAGTGTGCAGAGGACTTAAAATTAGTTGATTAAGCTTCAAAAATTGTGAAGACTTGGTATATTAACAGCTGAGGGTATGTCTAACACTGGAATAAAAGACACATGGCACAGCTGTGACTGGCCTGGGTCAGCTGTCTTGGGCTTGGGGGACTCGGGCTCGCAGGGCTGTAAAATTGCTGTGTAGGACGTTTAGGCTCCAGCTGAATCTCGAATGTCTATACAGCAATTTTACAGCCCTGCAAGCCTGAGTCAGCTGAGCTGGGCCATCCACACGTGTTTAATTGCTGTGTAGATGTATCCAGAATGGCTTGTCATGTCTGACGACCTTAATGTAGTGCACCAAATGACTGCTGGAGACCAAGGGTCAGACTTTTAAGAGTATTCAGCACCCATAAATGGTGCTGGATGGTCTTAAGAGTTCAGCTCCTATTTATGCACCTAAATGAAATGACTAGATTTTCAAAAAGGGGTCAGCACCCAGCAGCTCATGTTGTTCTCCAGAGGCGCTGAGCCCTTTTGGAAATCTGGCCGTTTCATTTAGGTGCCTAATGGGAGCTGTTGGGTGCTGATTTCTATTGAAAAACTGGCCCCTCTGCTGTTGCTTTAAAAACAAAACAACAACAAAAAAACCCAAGTACGTTTCAAGTTCTTTTCCTTGCAGAGCTAGACCCGAAAGTGTAAACTGATTGTTAGTGAGACTTGTTGATAGAAAAAAGGAGACTTTTTAGAAACTATTAATACATGTGCACTCTCAACCTAATTTCACCTTACCAGTAGCGTAGCTCTACGTGAATAAATGCATCAAGCCTCTCCAGCTCACTGTACTAACTTATAGGCTGGGGGACCCTATCCTTGGAAGCAGTGACTCTGAAAAAGATTTTGGGGGGGGGGGGATGGTGGATAATCAGCTGAACATGAGCTCCCAGTGAGATGCTGTGGCCAAAAGGGCTGATGAGATCCTGGGATACATAAACAAGGGAATCTTGAGTAGGAGCAGAGAGGTTATTTTACCTCTCTATTTGGCACTGGTGCAACCACTGCTGGAAGACTGTGTCCAGTTCTGGTGCCCTCGATTTAAGGATGTTGATAAATTGGAAAGAGTTCAGAGTCTGATAGTGATAGACTCAAGAAGTTCAATCTATTTAGCCACATGCACCTCCAAACTGCAAAAAGCCAGGTTGTGGGGAAAAGCTTGCACTTCTCTACTCATTCGTCAGGATTTGGGAATAGGATTTGCTACCTCTGAGCAGTAGTCAAGATTTGGCTGGGTGTTTACAGTCCCACTTGGCCCTCACCAAGCCCTTGGCCTCACCAAGAAGCCTGCGGAAGGGGAGAACTCTCTCCACCTGCTTAGCTGGGACATTGTTCTTTCTGCAGCATACCATACTTAAATGTGGCAATAAGACTCACCAAATTCTGAGTCCGACTGTAAGTTACAGGCAGTAGAAGCCCATAATGCTTGGAAATATTCTAAAATGAAGACCTGTATTAAACACAATTCTAGAGAATTAACACTAATAGTTAATTCAACAAAACCTCAAATTGGTGATTGTTTCTATATCTTCCCATTGTAAGGGACTCTTGTATTCATCAATTTACTGCAGTATGAAAACATCCCCAGATTTGCTTGATCTCAGGAACTGGACGTTTCCTTTCTAAAGGTTAACCACTTGACAGAAGACTGTGTTTCCTGCCAGCAGATGTGATCAATTAAATTGGAAATTTTAATACTAGATTTTGAAAAGAAGATATGAAATTAAGATCCTTGGAGTGCTAAAATCAACTTCTCTCTTCCTTGGCTGGTGGACATGCAAACTCAACCACAGGGAATAAATATTAGGGAGATAAAACGACTCAGCTATTCAGTCTACCTAGAGTCAGTCAGAAGCAATGGCCATGTTCAACACATGTGGTTAGTACGAAGGATAGAAGTAGTCAGATTTTAAAGATTGATTGCTGCCCCTCTGCCATTCCTTTAAAAAAAAAAAAGAGTATTTATAATGAACTGTATTGATGCGGGGCCTGTCTGGCTCTAATGCCCCCATATGATAGCTGCTGTTTTCCCTTTTTGGCTTGGCAATGCTTCACTCTAGGAGACCAAATCAATATGAATATTTCAATCACCATTCTCCCCTCTGAAAATGAAGTTATCATCTAATCGATCTGTGAGGCTTCCTCTAGTCTCAAAAATCAAATGCCAATCAAGTTTTAGTGTTAAGTATCCATGTATAACATGGCTAGGTCTTCCTAGAGTCTCTGAATACATCAGAAAATATATCTAATGTCTTAATTGACTGCAGTAAGATGGGGGTGGGGGGGGATGAGGGATCTTGCACTGGGAGAAGTTAGAACAGTTACTATTGCCAAAGGAACAGTGTTTTTCCGTTATTGAAAGAATCTTAAAATGCTCACAAAAAGGATGTGGAGGAACCATCTCAGGAGAATGTGATTTCATATACAATTTCATTGCTTTTTACCAGACAAGTAGATTTTCCCTCACTCCAAAGACTGAACAGGATTTTTGTAAGCTTCAAAAATGTGTATTTGTGTTATGGCCAAGAAATAAATCTTAATCCTTTCAGTTCTGCAGAGACATACCACATATCATGAACAGAGCTGGTCAAGAATGGCAAAAAACAGTGCTTACAACCATTTATTTGAGTTTTGAATGGCTGTTCAATTTAACCACTTTTGTACCCTTTATTATTTGTGAGCATTCATGCAAAAAGGTATTTACGCACAATAATATTTGGGGAATGGCTATTCTCCCTGGGTCAAACCCACAAGGCCAATATGCCACTTCAGGGAGGCCATTCCCAGCTCCCAAAACATTCACAAATCCTGCTCAGTGACAAAGTGCCTGACATTTTCCTCTCAGTCAGAGAAAAAGCTCCCATCTAAGATGAAGTGCCCCGACATACGCACATGTATATATTAGAACGTGCAATCTGATAGTTGATGTTCAGGTGAGATAGTTTACAGAAAGGTTTCAAAGTTAGTGTGAGTGGGGAATATTGGGTAGGGAAGGTTTCTGATGCTGGGTGGGACTAGGCAGGTTGCACCCTTGGTGGAGAGATGGGATAACTGGTAGGACATTTACTTTGGGTATGTAACAGGAAGGGTTGACAGGAAACATGGCAGACAAGGGGCTTATCACTGGAATAAGGTCCAATTGCTTTGGTAGCTAGAGCAGGGGTGTGGTTAGGTTGGGAAGATTTTCACAGCTGAAGGAGAGCAGGACACTTACGGGTCTAAAGAGGTTTTGGAAATTGAATACTGGGGGAGACTTGCTTGTGTGTTTTTGTTCCCCTCACCCCAAATACTAAGGAAATTAACTTTGGCTCTGGGGAATAAACCTTATGTTACAGTGCTGGAATATGTATTTACAGAACTATGCTTCCCATAATAGCACATGGCTGCATAATTTGCATATGCCATCATTGAGCATAACTGTGGTAGCATTACAGGTATTTTTGCCTTCCTATATGTCTGAAAACATATACAAAAGCCAGGTAATCCAAAAGTGAAGATTTACAATAATGTTTCATTAATGTGGTATAAAATGATAAGCCTTATGGCACTGCAGTATTAAATCACGTCAGTTAAAGATGGACAAAATCTATCTGATCACTTAGTCTTTCCCTCTGCCAGTGCAAGATATAATTCTCAGATAAAGGACATATCAGATACTGAACGGCAAAAATCTGCAACAGCGTTTACTCTAGCTGCCCTTTTGACTCAGCCATTCTGACAGCAGACTGAATGAAATATGATAACATCAGAGCACTCTGAGTTGAACATAACAGTGTGCTACCAACTGTTACAAGATGCTGCATCCTGAAAAATAAACCGATCATCTAAAAAATACTAATTAAATGCCATTAGAGGGCTGATTTTGAGTGTCTCCTTTAAGAATAGGGTATTTTTAAAATACAGATATTGTTTCCTAACTTACTGGAGATACTCTTCTCCAGTGTCATAACTCACAGTAATGCTCATCAGTGCCAGCTACGCTTAATACAGTGTTATCAGCAGATACCACTGGAGATCATCTGAGACACATGCAATTAAAACATCCCCCTGTTTACTTAAAAAGAAAATTATGAAGAACAGAGTTTCTAAATGTAATAAGATATGCACACTCCTGGGTGGTGGAGACATAAGACAGAGAATACACTCTCAGCATGTTCATCTCCCCATAAACTACACATTTGACCATCTGCTATTCCTTACTTATGGCTGATTCCTGCAGCTGCTCCAAAGGCCTGATCTGGTGTCCACTGAAGTCGGTGGGAATATGTCCACTGACTTCAATGAACACCAGATCAGGCCCTAAGTGAGGATCTGAACTTTTTCTATTAGCCTTAGCAACTGTCTTTAATTAGAACTGAGTCTCCAGATTGAAAGAGCCCACATGAGATGGCCTGCTATTGCACGCTCCAGGAATCCCAGAAGTTTTAAAGGCTGAAACATTAGAGAAACAACCCAAAGATGAGCTTTGAGAACAGATTAGATCTGAATGGCTCAGCAGTTCAGGATCATCAATATTGGCTTCAGCTACTGATTCTGTCTGGGAGTCATGACCTCACGAAGTCAAGTGGAATGAAAAATGATTATTCATTAGCGACTGAAAGTGGCAAATAGCAGTTGCAACCTTATTTAAACACAGATTAATCAACTTTTCCCACAAAGCATTTAAGAGCAGATACTCTTCAGCCTGGTGACTAAATTACCATAAACAGAGCTCTCCCCTTAATGCAGAACTCATCTGTTTATGACATTTATGCAAATGTCCCTTACTAATATTAAGTTCTTACACTAATGGGTCAAAATGGCATCGCTCTCTACTGCTAAAGGATATATGAAGGATACTAAACTTTGGCCACACAAGTACTAATGGCACATCCAACATCTGATTCTCAAAATATAACTCCGTGATAGGGCACCAAGCAACATAAGGTGCTGAATATGTGGTACCCCATCAGCACCCCGTGAGAGAAGCAGTGATCTTATTTGCTTGAAATCCACACAGGAGCAGATATGTTGTGATTTGCAATGTATGTAACCCATGTGGTAACTTCATTTAATTTAATGGGGTTACAAAAGAAGCAAGACAAAAGAACTGATACTAAGAGTCTTATTCTGGCTATAAAGTGGAAAAGTTATTTTTAATTTCTACTATTAGATACTTTTAAAAATTAATGTAATGTACATATTTATAAATGAAAAATCCTCCCAAAATCTAAACAATATAGTTAATATACATACATATGCACTGGTTCCAATAAAAAGTGAAATTGGAGATATCACAGTTTTTTGGAGAGGTTAGAATAGAATAATAATAATAATAAAAATAAAAATAAATGGAGATATCCTATCTCCTAGAACTGGAAGGGACCTTGAAAGGTCATTGAGTCCAGCCCCCTGCCTTCACTAGCAGGACCAAGTACTGATTTTGCCCCAGATCCCTAAGTGGCCCCCTCAAGGATTGAACTCACAACCCTGGGTTTAGCGGGTCAATGCTCAAACCACTGAGCTATCCATCCCCCAGGTATCAAACAATCATGGTATCAAAAATACAACAGTATGATACCTGTCAGCAAGTGCTGAATTTTTAACGGCCACTGTGTGCTTTTGCACATGTATATTTTGTACATCCGACACAATACCATACATATTCGTATTTATAAAAGTTCCATCCAATGCACTAGGCAGAGAACAACAATAATTATTCATACAGGTAATAAACTCAGAAGGCCAAAATACCATAAATGTGTCCTGCCAACTCAGAAGTATCTCTCTCTCTCTCTCTCTCACACACACACACACACACAGTCAATGACTACACACACGCACACACACAAACACACAGAATCAGTGAATGGAAATGTGCAAATGCAAGTCCCCCAGGGTTGCTCTACAGTCACACCTTAGTAAAATAACTAAACTGTGGAATCCTAATTATTTCCCATTCATGTTCAAACTAGTTGTTAATAAGAAACATAATTACAAACTAATGGGCTACAATGGATGACGACTATAGAACCTAGTAACAAGGTTCACCATGGTCATGTGATTAATTTAAGCTGTTTCTCAAACTCTTTTATAATTTGCAGAAGTATGTTTTTGACAAACATGTTCACACACCTGTATCCTCATTTATCTCAGTCTCCTCTTCATTATCATCATCTGTCAAAAAAAATGAAATAAAATGATTACGAAAAAAAGAGAAGCATCTGAAAATAATGTTGCATACTTCAAATTGCTTTTATTTTAGTTTGTTTCCTGCTGTCCAAAGTATTACATTTAGATTTAGAAGAAATACTAGTATGGTAGATTACTGATATCTAGATATCAAAATTCAGGGAGGTAAAATTCTGCCTCGACTTACACACAGTGAAACCACCTTGTAATCTATTTCATAGTTTTTCATTCCTAAGGGTGAAATTAATCTAATTTTACTTGTCAAGCTCAGGATTCTTGGTTTTTCTTGAAACAGCTGGTAACATTAACACTCAAGTTGGTTGGAAGTTTTGTTTTTTGGAGGAAAATATACATGAGAGTGAAAAAAATAATTTTTGCCTAAATTTTCCAGAGAAAATGTAGACTTTAAATCTCAAAACTGAACTTTTTGGGGTTTCAGCCAAAAAGTGTTTAGTTTTCAGCTGAAAACTTTTCAATTTGGGGTGTTTCAATTAAAACTTAAAATTCCCAAGGTAGCAGACTCTTATACTCATATGAGTATCAACCTGAAATCAATGGGACAAGATGGCACCCATAGTTACTGAAATGTCTCAGCAAAATGCTTAGAAAATATCCAGTAAAGCAGGAGTTACTTAGCCACTAATTTCCCCAAAGCATGTTCTTTCCCATGAGAGCATTTGCAGTAAAATCAATGTAAGAATCATTGAATCTGGAAGGGAACTCAAGGGGTCATCTAATCCATCCCCCTTTGCTGAGAGGAGATTAAGCACACCTAGATCATGCCTAACGATGTTTCTTTAACCTATTCTTAAAAATTTTCAATGAAAGAGATTCCACAACCTCCCTAGGCTACCTGAATAGATCAAATTAATCTCAGCCTCCACAGTAAATCAGCATAATGCAATAATATCTTAGCATACCTGGCACCAGCAGAGCTTCTGTGGAAGTTCTTACTTATAGTACAGTAAGTGGCTTGGAATATGAAATTCCCAAAGCACTAGAATATAGAGTAAACTGGTAATATTGGACACACAGGCAAGGAATATGACCTTATTAAAAAGTAGTGAAGTCTTACAAGCAATACAAATATGAAATGGAGAATACTGCTTTTGTGAACTAACGGGCCATCTTTCTAAGGAAAGGACAGGGTTATTGCTCCTATAGAGCAAAAAGGAGGATGCATTTTATGCCTGTCCCAGAATCTCATATCTTAACATCTAAAATCTCAGCAAACTAGGTATAGAGGGAACATTATTGTTTATCCTGTACAGCATGGTTTTAACTGACCAAATCAAAAAGTTTAAATATATACAAAGGCCTAAATCTAAACCCTGGAGCAAAACACCCACTGAACTTTGGAGAAGTCCAGGAGTAAAATTTTCAAAAGCATCTAGGTGACTTAGGAACCTAGTTTACATTTTCAAAGGTGACTTGGGCACTTCAAAGTCTAAGTCTTACTGAAAGTCAACAAGGTCCCTACGTGCCTAAGTCACTTTTGAAAATTTTACCCCAGCTCCATATCTGACTGACATTTTTGACTCAGACCCCTCTTCTCTGGTAACGTCACAACTGGTCCAGAAAATTATAACACATGAGGCATATGAATGAAGGTGCTTACATTTCAGGCAACACAGCAATTTCTTTGACCTTGACTTGGCAAAGATTGCTGAAGTGACAAACACCCTCCTTAGTCACTAGACCTCCATTACAAGAATTATCATCTTATACCGGGATAAGCTCTTGCCATGTTTTAGGACCCCATGTCCAAAACACAGCTCATTTCTCATCCGGATGAACTATGCCAAGGTCAGTTCCTTAGTGCATTAATTACTGAGAAGCAGAAACAAGGCAAGAACTCCTTGACTGAAGTCCAGTCTAAGTTGTATAATTCGAAACCCAGATCCTTGTAAATTACATGGTTTATACAGTAGCTTCTTTTTCCTTTTGACAAAACCATGTTTTCACCCCCCATCTAGGCTATGGACAGAGTGCGATCCAAAGGTCCAGGTCTACTTTAACATATTGATCATGGATTGTGTCAACTGTAAAGTTTAACAAAACCATTAGGACCCAGAAGTAGAACTTTGATGACATTAAACATTTCCTTATGGAGATATTGTCACTATCAGGTAAATCCTAAACTTACTTACTTTCTAAAAAAAAAAAAAAACCAACAACCTCCCCTGCACAGACCATTTAAAATTCCACTGAACCTGTGACCTCTTTTCAAAAAGGCCTTGAACAACTCACTGCAGAGCAGAACTGTGGGTGATACTGCGTGTGCATCCAGCTACTTACGTGACCACTGGAGGCAGAAGAGTTCCCTGGTGCATAGCTTCACCATTAAAGCCCTGCAACAGGGAACGCTCAGAACTCATTCCCTCAAGTCCTGCTGGAGAAAGGAGAATGACTCTTGCAGCCCAGGGCAGGAGGATCACTGACAGTGGCCCCTTGTGGTGGGTGTGGCCATTGAGATGCCACCCTGATGAAGGACTCCCTGGAGACTGTAGCAGACTCATGAGGCAAGGAAGACATTTATTCCAACATGCGTCCCATGGGTTAGAGAATGAAGTTCCCAGATAACAGTTAGTCTAAAGTATATGAAGTACAGTAGCTCCTCGCTTAATGTTGTAGTTCTGTTCCTGAAAAATGCGACTTTAAGCGAAACGATATTACACGAATCCAATTTCCCCATAAGAATTAATGTAAATGGGGGGGGGAGGTTAGGTTCCAGGAAATTTTTTTCACCAGACAAAAAACTATATATTATATAGATATACACACAGTATATGTTTTAAACAAACAATTTAATGCTGTTCACAGCTAAGATGATTGTGGAGCTTGGTTGAGGTGGTGGAATCAGAGGGTGGAAGAGGGAAGGATATTTCCCAGGGAATGTCTTGCTGCTAAATGAAGAACTAGCACTCGGCTGAGCCCTCAAGGGTTAACACATTGTTGTTAATGTAGCCTCTCACACAAGGCAGCATGAACAGGAGGGAGGGGAAACAGCATAGCAGACAGAGACAGACACACACCTTGTGTGTGGGAGAGAGAGAGAAATGCACACTGCCCCTTTAAATAAGCTGACCCACTCTTAAGTGCATTGTCTTTTTAAGTGGATCAGGAAGTTGAGACAGCAGCTGCTGCCCCAAGCTCTCTATGTCTCTCTCCGTCCATGTCCCCTCCCTGCTCTATATGGAGAAGGGGTAAGCGGGGTGGAGGAGCAGGGGGGAGGGGGACACCCTAACTTTAGCCCTTCCCCTTCCCCCCCTGAACAGTAAGCAGGAGTCTCTGGGAACAGCTCTAAGGCAGAGGGCAGGAGCAGCACATGGCAGTGGGGGGAGGGACAGCTGAACTGCCCGGTAATTGATAGCCTGCTGGGCAGCTGCTGCACAGGGAACTTAGGGGAGCGGGGAGCTGATAGAGGGGCTGCCGGTCCACCCTGGTTCCAAGCCCCCACCAGCTAGCTGCAACGGGCTGCTCTTCCTGCAAGCAGTGGGCAAAGCAGGCGACTGCCAAACGACGTTAGAAGGGAGCATTGCACAACTTTAAACGAGCATGTTCCCTAATTGATCAGCAATGTAACAATAAAACAATGTTAACCGGGACGACTTTAAGTGAGGAGTTACTGCATATAAATAAGGCATAAGTTGCGTGACTCAAATGAATAGCGGTATAAGAACAAGCTAAGTGTAAACAGTTTAAGAACAGTTAAAATTCAGATTCTAACCTATGATTGAAATATGCCCCGACTATTCATATTATTTGGGATAATTACATCTATAAAATCTGAAAGCAGGGGGCTGGGTGCAGGTTGTTCAGAACATCCCTTTGTAAAATCCCAGGCTCCCTATTAATTCATATATCATGCAGTGGTTGTCAGGCTTTCTTTCCCTAATCTCATTTGCTATCTACAGAGCTCTGTAGAACAGAATGATTACACTGCTTTTCGTACTATTGAGATTGGAGAAGGAGTTTCTCTTATCCCATGGTTTATTTATTTTTTTGCCCTGCCTCTCTCAGGTTCTCTCTGGCCCTGTCTCATCAACTCATTCCACACAGGTAAACAGCTGCCAGATTGTTAAAACTATCAAACTGCTAGATTTGAGCTGGCAACAGGCTCTAAATACCATTACTAATCCAAAAAGTTATCAAACCTCCACCCACTCCTTGCTTTTCTCTCTTTTTGTATTGTTAAGCAAATACGTTATTTTGTGTTTAACTATATAAGCACGTAATCAGAGCTCATAAACCACTGCAGCAGGCAGCTCATTGTTCTAATCTGCATTCCTGTGTCCCCCCAGCCTTACATAGCCCAGTACACTGTGGACTCATCTTTCACCCACTTCTTCAACACTCCTTTCTGACTTCTTTATTGCCTTTCTCCACCTCTCTCCTCTTCCTTCACTCACAGTTCTTTTATCTCTATTTTTTCCCCACCCGTTCCCAGCTGTCTCTCCCCTTGTTCTCAGCCTACACTGGTTTCTTACTTCTCCTTTCACAAGTGTAGATCTTCATATTGCCCATAATCTTTCAATGTGTTGTGAGCACGCTGTGGGATTCGGAGTGAAACGTGACAGAATTCTTAGTACCCAGCACTTCACTTGCTGCCTGTGCTCGCAGAACAAATGACGGAATAGAGCAAAGAGGCAGGAAGTGTTAGTTATAAAGGAGGAGGAATGGAGCAGAGATGAGTTTGCAATTACATCACTGATGCCTTCATTTAAAAAAAAATGAATCACAAAACCTGTCAGTACTGACAACTATTTAGATGCCCTACTGGGCTTATTTACTGTACCAAAATAGGTGTCCTTCTGAAAAGGTTCCTGCCCTTAGGCACTTAACTAGCAGGAACTTCAAGATATGACTGTACTGTTTCTACTAAGATAATGAAGGATGTGCAGTATAACATTCTCACACCATCTACAGAAAGTGAAAACCAAAATGTGTAATTAAACTTTGGGGATTTCTCTGTTTAGTTGCCAACTAAACCTTCTTAGACTATTAGTTGGTGCAGGTTGAAATGGCGCCAGGGTAGTACACCAGTGAAGTAAAATCCAACTATCAAAATTAAATATAATAGGCTGACAAAGTGGTAAATACTACGTATGCCCTTCCCTTCCAACTCTTCTTTTCACCATCCTTATGCTCTTTTGCACCTACAAGGATGTAGACAATCATCCACTTGGTTGCCCTTATGTAGTTTTACATCCATACTGACAACTGCCATATTTCTCATTATTCTTTTCATGCCTTTCTGACTGAGAATCACTACTACTTGACAGGACATCATTACTGCCAGCCAGACGAAGTCCCCTGTTGGGCCTAAACTGCAGAAGCTCCTTTCCTAACCAGCCAACAGAATACAAATTTCCTCTCCAACTTGACCAACAGAAGTCAATGTAGTAGCAGCATACCAAAATCCTCCCCATTTCATGAGGTTTAAGGGAGGGAGGGGACATATTGGGGCACTAAATGGATTGGAACCTAATTATCTGTCTTGCCCTTCGTGACCCTTCTACCTCATCTCTCCACTGAGACAATGCAGCTGGGTAGACTACCAGGTACTGGGAAAAGATCATTCTCTCTGGCAGGAACCCCAGCTTTGGAACTCCTGGCCAGAAGAGATCAGACTGAGCTTATGCTTGACTGTTTTCAGATCAAGGTGTACAACAATATTTTCAATATAGCCTTCCCCAGATTGAACGCTTTTAAGAAAAAAAGGCCTTTAAACAAAAAGTCACATTCCCCTGCTTCAAAGAAAGAGAAAGAGGGAAGAGTTTTTAGGTCTGGGCTTTTGTGTTCCTAAATTTGGAGCAGTAATAGAATACCACAGTGACAGGTGCTATTTGAAATACCCCTTCTCATGCGGAGCAAGTTTGATCAAATTTTGCTTTGGCTGTTTTTATTATGAAGACATTTCTACTGATATGTGCAGTATATCTAAACCTCACTGCAGCATCAGTGCAGTTTCTCTTCGTGGGTTGCCTAGCTACGTAGCCTCACAACACAGGAGTCACACTGAATGTAAAATGTGTTTGCAACTTTTGAAACCATATGAAATGGAAATCCTTAGTACCCAATTGCTAAGACATCAGATACTTTTCTTTATGCCACCTCAGAGATGGCTTCTTTTATGTACCGCAATACTTGATGTGCAGTAGAATATACATACACTGCAGCAAGAGTCTAGCCTACTCACACAGAATGCGTAGTAGCTTCTACTCCAATTGCAAATAAACTGAACCAAATTGTTTCACTCCAATAAAACAGCCATGCTCAAGATTGGGGATTCTATTTTACAGATGCTGACACCATCCATATGAAGAACTGAGTGACTAATGAGTTCAAAATGCATCAGTTTAGAGAGGAAATCGGTTTCAGCTCCACAGACCTCTCTTGCCCTCCCCTCCTCTCCCACCAAACAATGAAGTGATTGAGTTTTACTTACATGGATACTCACTCAAGTTAATTTCAAGTTCACCTGCAGGCTGGAATTTTCACACCAGAAATAATATGTTTTGTGTGGGGTGGCCCACTGTTTGACACAACAGGGGTGAGGTTTCTTAAAAACACTCAACAGTGGCCTGGCACAGAGGCAACTCAATGAGTCAGACAAGATTTTAACCGCAGTCTTTGCAACCAGGATCATTCAAGCACATGAAGCTACTTTTTGTTAGTGAGTGGTGATGACGGAATATTGCTGAGCAGTAAATGCAAGGCGCTTGGAATGTTTTATGGGGGATGGGACACTGCTCGATGAAGCAGAGAGAAAGGATCATTATAACAGGATGGCAGACCATAAGGTCTTGTCTACATGGGGATGTTACAGCAGTGTAACTTTAGTTTACAGCGCCTTGCATTCCCACACAACCTTTTAAAGTGAGGTATTTTGCATTTTAGGCCACCGTAAGCGATCCCTCAGGGAACAGGAGTAACTGCCCATCACAGTGAGCTTGTTCCCTTTAGGATTTCTGCTTCTGTCAGGCCTCCCATTGTTATCCTCCACTGTAAAGCTTCACTCCTGCATCAGCTTGTCTGTGTATCTGTTCTCTCCACAGCTCCGGGGCAGGGGTGAAAGTAACTTAAAGGACTTACTGGTACGCAGGGCAGCTGGGCTCCTGGGCAAGGTAGGGGGGGCGGCTCTGGGCCCCTGGAAGGGGCGGAGCCTTGGGTGAAGGGGCGGGGCTGGGGCGAACTCCCCCAGCCAGTCCTTCAGCGCTGCCTGGCCCGTGCTGCCCTGGGCTCTGGTGGCAATTTAAAGGCCCGGGTCTCTGGCCGCTGCGGGCAGCTTCCCCTTTTGCACCCCCTTGGTCAGCGGCCCGTACCAGTGGCCACTTTCTTAGCGGTACGCCATGCCGGCCTGTACCAACTTACTTTCGCCTCTGTCCAGGGGTCACCTTGACAAAATGTAACCTCTCCATTGAAATGCAAACACTCAGCCTCAAGTGCTTTCTTTGATACGAGGTAGTGGTGAGTTAACGTACCATTATAGCAGCCATGCACCCCCACCCACCAAGCTGCTGTGTGAACTGGACTGCACTCTTTGGAAAGATGTATGTCCTGTCCCATCTTGAGAAGAGTCACTGGAATGTAGACATCTACAGGACATCGTCTGAGCAAATGAAGAAAAAGGGGCATTACCAGAGTTGAGTGAAAGCAAAGGAGCCCTGGGAGGAGTAATTGAAGGCACAGGACCAGAACAAGACCCTCAATAATGCTCCCATTATCTTACCCAGAACATGACAAACTGGACTTCATTTTTGCAAATGATGCTACTACTGCACCCAAGAATGATATGAGAATGAGTTTTCCATAAAGCGCTCCAGACAACATGGCAAGTACCCTTGGCACCACGTAAGGGATCCCACCAGGAGGAGATTTTTCTAGAAAGCAAGAACTGTATGATCTAGCAGTCTCAGAGGTTACACAAGAATCCCATGCAAACAACCAGATAAACTGCTGTGGAAGAGAGCACTACCAGCAACCAGCCTGAAAATGCTGCAGTGTAGTGCTCTGATATTATGTGAAATACAATGTATAGGGGGATTTCCGAGGGCTGGTTGTTCACCATTGTTAACTAATATACACTAGCTAACATATATATCATATTAATAATATGTATTATCCACCCTATGTATATGTGGTGGATGATACATGCAAACATATATATAGGGTGAATAATATATACATACGTATTAAGCAACAATAACATTAAGCACAAATATTGTAACAGTGATATACCCTAAACTGGCTTATACCATAATCCTGTTCATTTATGCCAAGTATCCCATAACTCCTTGCATCTGCTGAAATAAGCATTTGGCTTAAGCAGATAGAAAACTTATTGCAACCAAGATACATTTGGTTTTATGTCTTAGTACAAGCTAGGAAAGTCCCTTTGTGGACCAGTACCTGGAATGCTAGTATCCAAAACAAAGATAAGGAAGGAACAGAACGCGTTAGGGAACTGGAACAAACTGATCGGCTGGATGTTAGTGATGTGTAAAGAGATATGTAACTTGTAAAATCATCATCTAAATAATAGCAGCTGAAATGTGAATTTTGGGAGCACACCTGCTATGTACAGTGAATGCAACTGTGCTGCATGACACAGCTTCCCCGAGATTGTATCATATACATTTTCCATACTATGTCATTATTGGCTTACAGCAATAAACCTGACTGACATTGGGTTTTGGCCTCTTGAACATATTTCATAACAAATCAAAAGGTGGACAAGCAATTGACTATCCAGTTCATCAACAACCACCATGCTGGGCAGAGCTAGAAGACTCTCTCCATTTGATTGACTTTTAATGCCTTTCCACCACAATGTGCTGAAAATGGCATCCATGCCGGAGATTTAAAGCTATAAAACTTTATTTCCCTGAAGTATCATATCCCACAACCACTGACCACATTTGCTACCTCCAAACCCTGCTTCCCACTTTGCTTCCTGCTCGGTCGCTCCCCCCTGCCCCATCCCTTGCCAACCTCCTGCCCCTTACTCATGATGCTGATGTAACCCACACACCTCCTGGGTGTGGTGTTCTGTCCCATCTGCGAGGAGAGGAAGAGGAAGAGAAGGAGAAGGAGAAGGGGGGGAAAGAGACAGAGACAGTGCTCGTGCTCTATAGCCTTAGCTAAGAGGCAGTTTGCTTTTAGCTCATGCAGTAGACACTCATGCACTAAGCTCCAGAGGTCCCTGGTTCAATCCTGCCAGACGACGACCGAGGTCTGTCGGCGTTACACCAGCACCAAGGAGTTTAAAATAAATCAAACATACTGCATGGCAGTCCTGTGTATGGTAGGAACAGATAAAGAAAAAAGCAATAGAAAAAATTGACTTACTCTTTTATAAAGCCCCCATCTTTTAGCTAACTTGATATCTGAAGAGGTAAGTTGCCCCAAACAGGCTTTACAGACATTTCAAAATGCATATATTTGTAGCCATTATTAGGCATTCCTGGCTACCTGAAACAATTATTGAACAATACTCTTTTTGTGTGTTTCAGTGCACTTTATGCTGATCTGTGGGTATCATAAAAGAAAACTTAAGGCGAGGATAGTGCTCTATTTTGGCATGCACATTGCATGGCACTGCTGCTCTCTTGGGACTGCTCATTCAGCTACCATTTCCCTTCCATTTCTGCACCAGCTGTGGCAACAGCATCCTGGTAAAGAGAAATGCTTCCTATCTTCCCTTCTGTGTCTCCTGCAAGCTTGCCTCAGGGTAACATCCTCCAATGTAAGCACAGCCTGCAGAAGAGCACATGCAATAGCTAACCTGTCCCCGACTGATACAGACTAACATGGCTACCACTCTGAAACCTGTCCCCGACTGTCCTCCATCCAAACAAGCCCCCACACACTTAAAACCTAAAGGTCTACACCCAACCATTCCACATATCCCATTCACCTAAAACCACCACAGCCCCCCCCCCTGCACGCACCACACAACCCCCCACCATCTAAAGCAGCCAATATCACCCTCAGACCAACATTTTCATAAGGTTCTTATACAAGAGGGTTGTAATTTTCAAAATGTCTTAACCTCTCAAAGCAAGCCCCAGAGTGCAAAGAGAAGATGGAAATAGCATTTCAATTTGTGAGAAAAGCAACGGTTTATTGATGCTGGAATGGGGACAATAATTGTTTGTGCTTTTTCTGATTTCCCTTGGAACTTGCAATGCCTCTGTCCATGCACACGGGGGGCTTATAAGTCACTGAGAGGCTGACTAAACTCTAAAGGGAAAAAAAGATGATAACAGAGGAAATGTTCCAGGACCTAGTGACTGCATATCAAGGGAAGTCCACAAAGGCAGAAGTGTAGAAGGATGGTTTCCCAGAGCACTCAGAAAGGCTCAAAATGGAGCACGTGACCCAGGAAAGGGACTTGAGGACAGGGCTGGCTCTGGCTTTTTTGCCACCCCAGGCAAAAAAGCCTCCTGCCGCCCCCCGGCGGGGAGCACGGCAGGGGAGGGCGCCGAGCCCAGCCGTGGCCCAGCTCTCCCCGGCCGGAGCGCTGGGAGGAGGGCAGAGAGCCCGGCCGCGGGCCCGCTCTCCCCGGCGGCAGGAGCGCTGCGGGCCCGCTCTCCCTGGCGGCCGGAGCGCCGGGGAGAGGGCGGCAAGCCAGGCCGGGACCCCGCTCTCGCCGACCGGCCGGAGCACCGCGAGGAGGGCGGAGAGCCCGGCCGGGGTCCCGCTCTCCCCGGCCGGCCGGAGCGCCGGGGGAGGGCGGCGAGCCCGCTGCGGGTCCGCTCTCCCCGGCCGGCCGGAGCGCCGCGGGGAGGGCGGCGAGCCCAGTCGCGGCCCGGCTCTCGGGCCTGAGCACCGCCCCCCTCCAGGTGCCGCCCCAAGCACATGCTCGGTAGGCTGGTGCCTGGAGCCGGCCCTGCTTGAGGAAGACAATGCCAAGGCAAATAGCTGTGATGGAGCACCATTTGTTATGAAGGTCAAGTGCAGCATCCCATGCCAGCACTGTTCTGCAAACGATGGGAAACAAACCATACTGGGACTACCATTTCAATCAACCAAATAGGCAAGTAGTCTTCTGCATCCTGAAATTCCACAGCCACTGCTGGTCATCCCAATGCTGCCTCACTATCCTGTCCCACCAGTCAGTGCTAGTTGATCAAGCCCAGAAGTGGCACTCCACCAAGTGAAGCTGCTCCAGATAAATGCCCTGCAGAACTAACTGCTCCATTTCTTCCTCTTGCTCCTCCTCCACCTGTTGCCGTATTGCTGCGGCATCTGAAGCTGCTGAATCAAATCCATCTGTCAGTGCAACTGCATTATCCAGTTTGTATTAATGACTGTCAGGATTGCAGCACTCAGCAGTGTGCCCTCCACGCTGCCTGACAGCAGCTTGAAAATGGCGCTGGCAAAATGATGGGATTCCAAGAGAGACATCGTGGGTGTTTTCTAATTTGACCCCCAATCCCAGAATTTCTGTAGGTTCCGATAGGTTCATGCTGTGTTTCCCAGTAGAAGTTATAAAAGCATATTTATCAATACAAATCAACAGATAGAAAACTGAACAAGGATTCTCTCAGAAGGAACAATGAATTCCAGCTAAGGCATACAAATATTGGGCCCTTTACTGTAACATTTAGTCATGTGACTGGTCCACTGAAATCAATGGTGTAAGTAAGAACTATGTGCATGAACAAGAGTTGCAGGATAGGATTCCTGATTTGCTGGAAGCCATGTGGCAATACATTGTATCTGTACATTCTTGCGGACTAACAGCTGAGGGGATTTTACAACATATCTGGATTGAAAATGTCAGAGCTGTTTTACTCCATAGGAAGATATGAAACAGAAAGAAAGACTTGGCTGTTTCTCTTCCCTTTTAAGTTAAGACTAAGCTATTGCTCTAGGCACAGAGGAATGTCTTCCTGCAGCACATTTTTCTACGCTCATCCTATTTTTTTCCTGCTTACATTTTAGAAGTTTATCGTCAAAAGAACAAAACGTTCACCAGAAAAAATTGTTCATAGAAAAAAAACAGTATTTTTCTGTGTCAGTGACCATGAACCATTATGAGTGGGCTCTGGGCCTGATCAAAGCCTACGTAAGCCTCCCATTGACTTCAGTGGACTTTGCATCAAGCCCTGACCCACTGACTACAGTAATTCTAATTCAGAAATGCTTAGATTATAACAATGAGGACCAAACAACTACATTCATACACAAGAGTAAATTATGAATTATCCATAGATTCATATTACCATAGAGGTCTGCTTTTCCTCCTATAGATATGTACACTTTACAAATGACTAGGCTTTTGGCACTTGGTGCAGGATAAGTAGCATTACTCAACTCATTTTTCAGGCACTCCATTTGCAAAATATGCTTAATATTATGTCCCAGTAATGGAACTATTTCCCTATATCTATATTCCACTTACTGAAACGCACTGAGGTGTAACTCTAGCTTCATATCATTATCTCTTGACTAGCTCAAGTATTTGGATGTCTTTTTGGATTTATTAATGCAGCAAGTTTAAAGTAATAACTATTTCTGTAGATAAAATCAGGAAGGTATTGCTTTTCTAAGTAACCTGGTCCACACATGTTAAAGTGGAAACCTTTCATAGAATTTCTGAACACTAGGTTCACATCTGAAATCTCAACAACTTTTCTCTCAGTTTAAAGAAGCACCCCAGTGAATACTAAGATAGAGCACTATCAGTTGAAATACATGGCAAACCAGGAACACTGCTACTTTAAAAAAAATCTTTTTCTTTGCTTTAAGAATATACGGAATATAAAAAAACATCAGTATAGTTTATGAATCCAGAATATAATCTAAATGTCAGAGGCAGTGACTGTAGCAAGCTCCCTGTTATGGAACCATATTAACAAAGTCCATTGTGCAAGAAACTGGTCTTCCAGAGATATGGGACACCTTTAAAGTCAAGGCATCTGCACAATAATTGTCAGTGTCTTTATATGTAAATCACAGTGAAAGACAAGCCACATGAAGATAGCTCACAAAAGAGCAAAAAAAGAATAATTCAGGAAATGGGACCATTATTCAGGGGTATTTTTTATTTCTTTTTCTTTTTAAATTAAAGTGAATTTAATGCTGGTGAAAATTGCTGGGTTGACATCCCTGGCAAAGAAAGTGTTTACTGTATCCACAAGACAGGCCTGGCATAGGCAACAACATTGCAACTGCCCGACCACTGTGCCTCAGTCCTGATTGGAATGAGAATGTGGATCACTTTTCAAACTCATTCAGTCCTTATGTCTCTTCTGAGATTGCCAACAGAAGTGCCAATTAGTGTCCATGGATGTCCAACAAATATTAAATTGACATTTTCTATTATGTCTTTCCCAAAAAACTCAATAGTCTTGTAATGACGTTTTACTCACAGAAAAGATTAATTTTAATCAACTTTAGGTAAGGTAGTAAGCCACATGGAAACAAATTTAAGGCATGCTTTTCCACTCCCTGCACCTCGTATAGTCATTTACACATGGGCAAAGTGAACACAAGAATGTAAAAATCTACCATTCTGATTGGGCAGCATTTTACACCTCTACAAAGATGTAACTGGGCACTATTTCAGGTACATTTATCTGTGTGGGTTGATACCGAGGGTGGGGTTAGTTGTATGGGGATGAAGGAGACTTGTGTGTTTTATAGGGTGTTCAGTTCCACTGGCTGTTTCATTTGGTTTTATAATTGGTGTCATGGGGGTCTAGAGTTCTTGGATAGGCATCCCTTTTTATTATTGTAGAAAGCCAAATAAATAAATATGAATAAATATGTAAATAAGGTGCAAGGGAGTGGAGAATCAGGCCAAACGGAGTTCTGTTGTTGCAGAGCTGGTATAGGTTAAGTCAGAACCCACCCCTTCATTTGAGATATTTTGTTTAAGAATGATTGGTGAAGATTGCCATGTAGATTCTATGATCCTATGTTCCACAACATGATGTTACTTAGAAGGATGCCAATATCGTTTCAGTGTTTAATCATTAGAGACTGAGATGGAAGGTGTAATGTAGAGATGAGTCCAACACAACACCCAGGATACAAACTCCACCAAAGGTTTTGGAGTTCAGACCCAGATCCAAATTTTCTGTCTCTGGCCCACCTACAGTAGCAAGGCTAGAATCCTCCCATGGAAGTCTATATGGGTGGGCACTTGCATCTCCTTTTTCACTCTTCTGTCACTCTTCATCTCACAATGGGTAATGTAGACCCCAATCATAGTAAACAAATCACGACTATCACAATTCAACACTTGTTGACTGCGTCAGCAAGATATTGGTAGTTACTTACATGTCTTTTGCCAGTATAAATGCGCTTCATGATTTTTTAAAAATCCATATTTAGGGTCAAGCCACCATGATCCATACTCATCTGTAACCCTGCAGGGGCAAAGACCCTCTGTGCACAGATTTCCCCCCTTCAGCATGCAAGAGGGAAATCACAACTTCTGCAGCCCCCTACTTTTTATCTTCTCCCCGTTATTATTTGGCTTGGTCGGGTTGCTCCTCCCTTCTTGCAAATCTTTTAGCTCCTGTTAAATGTTTTAGTATTCCTGTATTTATTTGAATAATTTGCTCTGATGACGGCCCCCAACATTTCTATAGTTCATATTCTAAGGGCTGCAAAGGTTCCCACAGAAGGGAACTTTGCTTCAGCCTGACCAATCCTCAGGCTGTTTTAATGGCTGCACATCTGCTTCATGGTCAAATTTCCTAGACGGGTTAGAGAGCTAACCATATTCCCTCCACTATGACCTTTCTAGGCTCTCTGTGAATCCTGATTCCCCTTCCCCTCTACCTCCAGTGAGACCTGAAGGCTAATAATCTTGGGGGGGGGGTGTCAAAATAACTCACAGCTGCCATCACAGGGGAAGCTACAGAGGGGTCAGCAGCTGCAGGGGTTCATTGTACTCCTCAAAAGACACTTGTGGAGGTGTCATGGTGGATTCAGTTGAACCCTTCCACAGCAGGTCTCTTCTCTCTCTTTCTCTCAGCCTGGTAGTTAGCTAGGGAGATCCCTCCTGAAGAAATGTTAAGACAGGCACTCTTTCCACTGCTACTGGCTGGCGACCCCACCGCTACGTACGACAGTGGAGGGAGTGGTGTTATTGACTCTGTTTCTAGGGGTAAGGCACAGAGCTATTGGGAATGGAATTGCTCAGTGGCTGCTGCAGTGTGGTCAGTGTCCATACTCAGGCTCTGCTTACTTCTCTGCACATGTACAACTCGGCTGGGTCAGCGATCTGTGGGTAGGAAACTGAGGCAGAGAGAGACTAATGGCCAGTTTTTAAAGGTATTTAGGCACCTCACTCTCACTGATTTCATTGGGAACCAGGCACCTAAATACCTCTAAAAATCTGACCGTAAGTGACTTACCCAAGGCACACAGGCTGGCTGTGGCAGAGCAGGGAATTGAATCCAAGTCTCCTAAGTCCCAGGCTAATGCCCTAACCTCTGGGCAGTCCTTCATCTCTTGCTAGGGCCAACATTTTCAAAACTAATTGATGATTTTGGGTGCCGAACTTGAGACACTTTAAAGTGCCTCCTTTACAGAAGGTAGATTCGCTGCTCTTTCTGAAAATCACCCCTGCCCCCCTTTAAGGCATCTCAAGCTGGGGACGCCAAAACTGAAGCACGCGGAATCACCAGTCACTTTTGAAAATCTTGGTCTATCTGAAGCTCCTTTTAAAAATGGGCCCGGAGGTCTTCTGGAAATCTGTCCCCACTTGTGAGTGCTGAGTGTGAAAATCTGGCCCCCTGTGGAAGGCACCCTGCACAGGTGCTGAGCTTAACCTTTGCCTGTCCACACCTCTTCCAGCAGTGCTCAGCCACCTGCAGCACTGAACCTTTGGGGGGGGGGGTGTCTTCCCCCTCTTCAGTTTACTTTACACAATAAGCTCATAAACACCTTCCCATGCACCTAAGTAATTCAAGTCCATGTACAGCAAATAATCAATTTAATGTGTCAAAAGGACAATAAAAGCCACTGCACCCCAACTAGAGCCACCCAAACGGAAACCCCTTTCTGTTCCAAAAGAATGAGTGCCATATGGGCCTTGCAGCAGGGCCAACGCATGGGGGGAGGGCACGTAGGGTCATGCCCCCCCCCCCCGATTTCTCAGGCCGCCTCTCACTGGGAGGCCCAGCAGCAAGGGGCTCCAGTAGCCCTCACCGTGTGTCCATGCAGCGTGGGGAGGGAGGAAGCAGCAGGACGTCTGGCTGTGGGCTGAGCTCTCCACTCCCGCCCCCTATATGGAGCTGCTTCTCCTTCCCTGCTGCTGGAGTCCTAGCGCTTCCTGGTGCCCGTTTTGCAGACGGCCCACTGAGGTGAGTCAGGGGAGCATCTTCGAGATCGGGTACAGGAGCTGCGACGTGGTGCTCAGTGCCAGGCAGCTCAGGTGGAGCCCCATCCAGCCTGGAAGCCCTGGGGATGAGTGAGGGGAGCAGTCTGGGGGGAGGCAGTGGGAAAGAGGGGGTGGACCCTCCTGCTGCTGCTTCTGCTGCTGGGGGTGCATTGCAGCAGCCTCCAATGTGCCTATCAAGGAGAAGGCAGTTTGGGGGTGTCACGTTCCCTCCCCCCCCAACAAAAAGTGACTGATAATTCTCCAACCTCCTTGCTAACGGAGATGACCCAGCCCCAAGCACCATCGCCACCTACCCTGATGGGGCACGGGGGAGACTGTACATCCCAACTGTGTTGCCCCTTTTGTTGGTCTTGTTTTGAACACTTGCTAAATGGATTGTGGATAGTTCAGGCAGGGAGAGACGCCTGCAAGCTCTGCAAGGGGCTGGCCAGCCACAGGCCAGGGAGCAGGAGGAGGTAGTTGCTACTGTATGTTGTCTACATATGTATCAATTTTCGGGGGGGAGGCAGAGGCAATGTGTGTGACGGTTTCATGCCCCCACAGAACCTTTCAATTGCATGCCCCCCGCAATCCACAGTTACCTGTCACCTCTGCCTTGCAGTATGCTCAGGAAGTCAACAAAGTCAGGCTGTGTCAGATCAAGGTGGAAGCAAATTCCATTCCCTTTCTCCTCTGATGATGGGACCCTGAAGTTCTCTCTTAGATACCTAGGCTCTGTGAGGAGGGGTAGTGGTTTGCTCAATATCACAGCCAGCAACAGAACACCGATCTCCTGAGACCAAATCCACTCTCCTATCCACTGGGCAACACTGCCAAAGAGTAACACACTGAATGAATTAGAAGCGAATGCAGTCTTTGGAGCGCATGCATAATATACTCCAGACGCAATATATTGCTAAGTAAGTGGATAGCCACAGTCTGTGCTAGCTGAAGTACTCAGGGGGTCTTCAACTGTAGCCTCCCTGAGAGATCACTGCAATAATTGAATCAGGAGGTGACAGAGGCATCTACAAGAATAGTGAGATCAGGCAGAAAGGTCACAATTTCCTTGACACAAGCCCAGATAGGGGGAAAAAAACCACTTTTGGCCACTGTGACTTTCTGGATAGCCAAAAAGCCGCTAAGATCCTCATTAGCCACCTGAGGCCTGATTCTCATTTACACTTTACATCAACCTGGCAGTGTAAAGGGGTCTTATAGTGGGTGCACATGTAATTCAGGAGGACCAGGCTGCTAGAATCTGAACGCTAAGCATAGGCAAGAACATCCCTCAGAAGAAGCAATGCAACAGAAAGGACAAAGCACCGTACAAGCAATACTAAGAAAAAAAGCAAGGCAGGGTTGAAAAATAAAACAAATACAAATCCCTAATGATACACACAATAAAAATAAATCAGTTACTCTGAGTTGTTATTTTTTTCATTTACTATCCATTAGGTTTTCTTACATTCCAAAGAGGAGACTTCCATGTGAGACAGAAGACAAATTATTAACATTCCCTAAGTGCTCCAGAGAGCTGCCTTTCCTCTGATTCATTTTTGTACAGGGACAGCTCAAACTTTAAGTTCTCATTCAGGTTTTAGCTCCTGTGATATTTTTTCAGTCACAATGAAATTGTAGCAGCATCATTAATGAAGAGAAAACATGGACAAAGCACAGGTAAAAGCCATAACCACAGACAGCCTTATTCTTCCCTCACTTATGGAGATATACCTATCAAATCTCATAGAACTGGAAGGGACCTTGAAAGGTCATCAAGTCCAGCCCCCTGCCTTCACTAGCAGGACCAAGTACTGATTTTGCCCCAGATCCCTAAGTGGCCCCCTCAAGGATTGAACGCACAACCATGGGTTTAAGGAGGCCAATGCTCAAACCACTGAGCTATCCCTCCCCTCTTACATTAGTGTAAATAATTTCCTTCTTGAAGTCAGTGTTCGGGGCTATAAAACTAGTTTTAATGACTGGAGACAGAAACAGCAGACATGTGGAAACAACCAATTCTCAATATCACAAAGTTAGGCTCCTGTCGTACAAACACATTTTTGCATGTTCTAATCTTTGCTACTAGGAGTAGTTCCACTGATTTCAAAAGTTAAGCACATGCATAAGTATTTGCAGGGTTGGAGCCTTGATATGTAGTTGATCTTGAAAGAAAGTTAACGTTTTAGTTTTTGCTGTGGCATGGCAAGAAGATGCCAACTGCTGTCTTTTTACTGCCCAATTTATGAAAGTCAGAAGGCAACTAATGACTGCACATACCTGTGGAGAAATATTCGCTCATTTTCTTCTTGAAAATTTTGTAGTCAACCTCCAAAAAGACGCAGAAGATGACACGATCCATCTGTAAGAAACAATTATTCACAGTGAAACTAGAATAATAATAAATGTTAAGAATAATATTTAACAGCACAGAAATGTTTGAACTGACATTTTGTATGCCAGCTAAGTGGAAAAACATTGTGTTTTGTGTTTACTGTATGAGCTGTATTGTAATATTCAAAACACCATTTTTAACTGCAGTTCACTACTGTGTTCTTTGTTAAATGCCTATTGTTTATGCAAACCACCTCTGAGCATGGTATAAATGTGCTCTGGTATTCCAGCTGGAAGAGTCACACAAGGGGTGTCTAGCAGGAGTATAATAGAATAAATGGGTAAGCAAAGAGCTCTTTATTCAATCTTTGCCCAACAAACATATTTGCAAAACTATTTAGCATTTTAGAATGGCTTGAAAAGCTTTCGTGTGGTTTTAATTTACATGAAACTATTTACTCTCTATATAATATCGCCAGAAATGCAACAAAAACAAAAGCTGTTTACAGAATGAGCAGCACACAGGGTAAATAAAACATTTAATATGCCATATAGTCAGTGAGGCCAAGCATATAAATGGCACCATAACACATAATGTGTGCAGCACCCGCCACCTTTTAAAAATAAATTGCCTGCAAGATCATTATATGTGAAAAGGTTTCTCTTAAAAAGGGAGAGAGAGAGACACAGAGAGAGAGAGAGAGCAACAACTAAAGACTGAAAAATTGCAGGAGGCTCAGTTCAACCCTTGCTTATGTTTGTACCAGTCAGCATGACCCAGGGCACAGAGCCCCAGCAGCAGAAAGATCACCTACAACAGGGATGCAACACATGTACCCAACACATGTCCAGCCTGCACCTAGCCAGCATTTCCTCAAAAGCAAGTGTTGCTAGCCAGAAAGATCAGAGCAATGAGGATCCAGCCTCTATGCTGACAAGTCCCCTATGGAGACCTCACCACAGACCTCCTCCTCCCGCTCTGACAGGTGCACACACTGCCTTCCCCGATGGTGAATGGGGAGCTAGAGCCATTGTGCAGCTCAGGAATAACAAAGAACTGTCAACATGAAAAAACTCCTCCTAATCCTTACTAGAAAATCTTGGCCTTTCAGAAAAGCAGCTTCTTGGTAGAACTTAAGGGCCAGATCCTGTCCTCAAATACTCATAGACAACTCTCCTATCTCAGTGCAGAGAAATCCACCTTTCATTCCTCCACGTAGAGCAAAATCTATTTACCCTGGAGTGAAAGTGCTAAAAAAATGATGGAAGACCATTATGCTGGACAGTGGTAATGGCTACGGGTGAGTGAATCTTTGCATCAAAGAGAATCACAGCCCTTATTCAAGTCAATGTGCAAACCACTCGTAGGCTCAACTGAAGGCGCAATGAAGCCCCTTTAAGTAGTGAGACAGCTGGAAACGGGTGGCTAGCAACCAAGGCTCTTGGCTGCATGGAGAGGCCTGATCAGAGCTAACCTAGGTAGATGAGCATGGATTTCCCTGATGGAAAGCACAGGGCTAGGACGCTGGTTTTGTAGGCTGCGCATGTTAGAGTCAAAAGCCTGGAGAAACCTGTGAGCGGGACTCTGACAGGAAGCAGAGAGTCAGAGCTTCTTGAGCACAGTGTGTGCTGGGGAGGCACAATAGAGCATTTCTGAGCAAGGAAATTGCCTGCTGTTGTTTGTTTCTATTGTATTCAGAGAAACAGGACTTGGTGCACACGCTTTGTAAATAAACAAGATTACACCAGAGAAATACTTGATTCGTATCATCAGTTTCTCCTAATGGAAACAATCCTGAAGGGACTGAATATTAGCTAACTGCTTAGGTCAAAGGGGCAATGATGCAGTGTTTTAGAATGGAAGGCCCCAATCCAGGAAACATTTACATAGGTGCTTTGCTTTATCCATGGGAGTAGTTCCACTGAAGTTAATGGGGCTACTCACAAGTGCAAAGTGAAGGGGGTGTGTTTGCAGGATCAGTGCTTTATGCTTCATTTCCTTAATTTATATTGATTGTAAAAGTTGATTTCCCCAGTGATCGTCAGGTTAGCCTACATCATCATATTCGACCTTCACCTCCTGGGCTTATTGGACCGGGTACTCAGGTCATACCCATCACTATAGTATCCAAGGGTGGTGATAGTCAGTCTAACAAGGCCCTGCGTCTATAAGCACTTATCAACCAGAGAATTAATTTTAGTCATGCACACAGAAGTCTATGGTGGTCTCCATGTGTCTAGTCTGTTATACAATCCACATACACTCACAATATTTTATTTTAATTTGGCTTTATTATATGCTCGCTCTCTATTTTTTTTTTCTGTACACAGTTGACACCCTTAAAATATTCCATGAACTTGAAGGATTCTAGTGTTTCTAATGTAATGCTCTCAAAAGAAGGCATCTCTCTGGAAATGGCAGTATCTTTCAAACTGGTGGAACGTTTCCAGTGTCCTCACTGTACATACTCTATTTATAAACCTGTTCAATTTCTTCTCAGTGTGTGAAAAAAAGTGTCCTGTTTTTAAGTATGCATAGAAATGCTGTGATGACAGCTCAAATCCTGTGTTTATCTGATTGAATGGCATGTGTTGGCAGATAGTAAATCTGAAATTAAACCAAATTCTAGCATCCTGCCAGTCACTGAATATTTGAGCTGACATACCCAGCTAAAATAATTTGAAATTAGCTATGGAAAGTAACCCTTGTCCTCACCACTTCCATTCCAACCACATCAAGTAAAGGTTTAATCCAGCATAAAATCACTTGGCTGCTGACTCACAAAAGCTCAGCAGGACTTTTGGGCCCTGCATTTGAGTTTGCTACTCCTTATTCTAAAGGGCAAATCTCCTCTCTTGTGACTGTGGAATGCCAACTTGATTAGATATTTCATGCTGCCCCTTCACTGAGGGAAGAGGAATAATATTGAGGGACTCTACTTGGTACGCTCAGGGAATCTCCAATGTCTTATTGCAGGTGCTAGCTCTTCCACAGCTGAATGAATACCACTCAGTTGAGGAAAGGGTTTAAAGGGGTTGCAACTTGAGGGTATTCAGGCTCATCCTTGATTGACAGCTGTGTTCTGAAGGCTCGTCTTGGATGCACCCTTCCCCTCTCAGAGCTTGATTAAATTCTGCTCCTTGCACAGCTGTGACTAGGTGGATCAAAGAACCCCAAAATTAGGAGCCCTGCATCACAGGAGGCAGGGAGTTAAATTGCATGAGTCGTTTGCTTAGCAGGCAGCTTTACAGCTCCAGGCTGTGGAACATATTGATTTTTTTCCCTTGAGAACCTATGCTACTTGACAGGCACCATTTAAGGTTGAGAGGCATACCTTTCTTCTGATTTGGTTAGATGCACCTGATGCATGATCTACAGCCTTCTAGGCCATGTGTTACTTAGAAGACTGAAGCTGTTTTACACTGGACTGAATCCTGAGCCAGACATTAAGACCAGGTACTTTATTAGAAGGACACAGTGAACTTAAAAATCACACTGAAAATGTTTAACGGACTATGGCTACATATAACACCTAAGATGATCATAACTTGAAGCTGGTGAGGAGGAATACTGTATCCTATTTCTTTAGTTTTGTTTCCCAATGTGAATTTGAAAGCACTTTGTGTCTAGTGAGTTTCACCGTCTGCTTGATGGTCACTGTCTCGTGAGTTTGCAATGATAACTTCTTTCTGATGCACTGCTCTGAGGAGAGCTCACGTGCATGCTCTTCCCTGGCCCCTGCAAGAAAGTGTTTAGCAGTAACACAGCTGCTGATGCCCAGCTTGGTGCTAAGCAAGGGATCTGTGTTTCCCTGGACTCCCACACAGGGCCAGGAAGAAGCAGGAGCCTGGGGCAGCCAGAACCCCCGTCTTCCCTCTCCAGGACCTGCAATTGTCAGGTAGCAATAGGATCTGGGGTGGGCAGAAGGGTTCTTTACTTACCAGGCCTTTTCTGCAGGTCTAAGGAAGGCATTTGTTTAGGGTTGCCAACTTCGTAATATTTAAAAAACGGACACTCCAGCAGGAGCGAAACCTCCCCTTCCCCACCCCTTCCTCCTGAAGACCTGCCTCACCCCAGCCCTGCTTCTTCCCCCAAGGCCCCATTCCTGCCCTGCCCCTTCCCCCTGAAGCCCCGCCCCCATTCGTTCCTCTTTCCCCCTCTCTCTGTCACTCACTGCTTTTCCCCTCACCCCCCTCCCAGTGTGGGTCAGGAGGGACTTGCCTGGAAAGCCGGGGCTGAGAGCTGCAGCCACCTGAAGCAGGTAGGAGGTAGCCCTGGCTGAGTAGGGGCTGGCATGGGTGATGACTCGGTGCCTCCCACCCACAGTAACTGGACTTTGGGTGTCCCGGTCAGTAGATCTGACTGGTCACTGTCAGGTCGCCTTTTTGACTGGACTTTCCAGTCAAAAACGGGGCACCTGGCCACCTTACATTTATTTCACTCAGGTCTATTAATTAATCATGGCCTCTAGCCACAACATTATTTGTAGCTGTCTCTGGTGGTATGATGTCAGTCAACACCAGCATTAATCTGATATTTTCTTTGGGGTATTGCAGAATTGTACATATATATCCAACCCCCTTTTCATGCACAGTTTTAAAGAGAGTGCTCTGTGCATTTTAGTGTCTATATTTAGTATTATTTATATTATGATAGTGTCTTGAGGCTCGAACAAAATCAGGTCCCATTGTACACTGTACATACACATAAAAATAATCCCTGCCCCAAAGAATTTACAGTCGTAATATACAAGAGACACAAAGGCTGAGAGAAAAGAAGGATTATTATCCCCATTTTACAGATGTGGAACTGAGATACAGAGAAACGAAGTAACTACTCATGGTCACAAAGGAAGAGCTGGAAACTGACCAGAGATCTCCTGATTCCCAGTCTAGTGCTTTACTCAGAAGGCTATTCTTCCCTGTGTTCTAGTGACATTAGAACATGAAATGTAGCCTGGCCACTTGGAATCATAGAAGTGTAGCACTGGAAGGGACCTCGGTAAGTCATCTAGTCCAGTCCCTTGCACTGAGGCAGGACTATGTATTGCCTGGACCATCCCTGACAAGTGCGTATCTAACCTGTTCTTAAAAATCTTCCATGAGTGAGATTCCACAGCCTCCCTAGGTAATTTGTTCCACTGATAACTACCCTCACAGTTAGGAATACAGCAGCCTGACTGCTGAGCAACACATTTCACCCATTCCACTGAACACAGAGTTGAGGTTACGGGTACTATGGCCATTTTCAAAGCCCTTCCTGGCATTGGTCCTGACTACCTGAGAGATTGGCACTTACTCTATTTATCTGTCTTAGGTACTTAACTGGCCCACATTATTGCAATAGCTGAGCTCCTCGCAATCTTCAAAGTATTCAGGCTCACAACAGCTCTATGAGGTAGGGAAGTGTTGTTATCCCCATTTCACAGCTGGGGAACTGAGGCACAGAGAGGCTAAGTGACTTGCCCAGAGTCACATGGGAAGTCTGTGGCAGAGCAGGGAATTGAACGCAGGGTCTCCCAAATTCAAATGTAGTGCTGTTACCACTGGCCCATTCTTCCTCTCTGGGACCATGATTTCCCATGACACCTGCATTCCATGGAAAGAATGCTACTGCTGACCAACAGAGCTATGCTTGTGACCACGGGCAGCAGAAACTTCACAGAAGTAGCACCAAGAACACAGAACTCACTGCCTGAAGAAAGAAGAATGAGCACAAGCCTAACTGCATTCAGCATTAAATGCAACACCCACATGTTCACGAGGCTTTCCCACAATGGTACCCTCTTCCTCACAAATTAATAAAGAAATAAAACCACACCTCAAACTGCTTAGAGCCTGCTACATGGTGGCTGTCATGGAGGTCGAGAGAGAGCACATGCATGTGTGAGCATAATCCTCTTATAACGTATGGGAAGAGCTCAGCTATTAAGGTGATGAGGGCTATTTAAGTAGTTAGATACATTCTAAATTGTAGAACATCCAGTTTTAATCTCAGCTATCGTGCTCTGGCCTCCAGCCGATCATTTCTCTGTCTCAGTTTCCCTATCTGAGAAATGGAGATAATAATATTTACTTGCCTTTCTAAAACAGTATGTCTACATAGCAAAAGCTGTGCATGGACTAGTCTACTTTCAGCTAGCACAGGTAACAACAGCAGTGAAGATGGCGCAGTGCGGGGCTCAGAGCGGGCTAGTGAGCCAAGTATGTACCCAGGGTCCATGCTGGGTTTGAGCATTGAGGCCTATGCTATGCTTTCTTCACAGTTGTTACCTGAGCTAGCTGGATTAAAACTAGCCTGGGTATGTATTGTCAGTTATTATACAGTAGACTGGACAACAAAAAAGAAGGGGTTTCTTAAAGGAAGGACTTAATGAAATGAGGACTTGCACACTGCACCACACTTCAGAATCGACGTGTATATTTGGCCAAGACTAGAACCATTGATTCACACTCCTTTTCCAAAATTGAATGGATCAAGGTCTAGATCTGAACCATATCCTCGGTTGGTCCTGTGTGTCAAACTCTGCCTCTTGTTTTGTTATTGATTTGTACCTATGAACAGCCAGTATTTGTGTTTCAGTAAGGGCAATCTCCTTTCATGTCTTTCTGTCTGTTTGCTCCTGTACTCATGATATCGTGGTTACAACCACAGACCTGCTCTTGGACAGAACTTCACTCAGGTGTTGATGGCCAAACACAAGGGTTCTGAACCAGGAGCGCTGAAAGCTGCCTACAAATGTGTGTGTGGTGGGGCCCACCTAGGGTGACCAGATCTCCCGATTTTATAGGGACAGTCCTGATTTTCACACTTGCTGTCTGGTCACCCTACGCCCACCGGCACCCAACAATGGCCCATTCTGCACCTGCTCCACCTCTTCCCCTGAGGCCCTGCCCCCTGCTTACTCCTCTCTGCCTCCTCCCCCCTCCACTTGCCCTTAAGGCAAGTAAAAAGTGACAGAGCCCAGCCCGCCCCCATTCTGATGCCCCTGTTGTGCACCCCTTCAGTCCTTAAAATAGGATTTAAGTGGTGCATAGGCATCATGCTGACCCTCAATATAGGAGTAAATTTGACTATTGATGAACAGTGTGCAACTTTCCATAATGAAACTCACCTGCTTTCAGGTTTCATTACAAACCTGAAATCCAAGCCCAGGTTTACTAAGGTTCACAAACCTTTCGAGCAAAAGTGTATTGAGTTTCAGGCAAACCAGGGACAGGTAAGTTTTAGGCAAACACAGGTCAATGCCTGGGTCACCCTTCAACGCTCTTGCTTTCTACACAAATATTTATGCTTTCAAAGCAAAACGTCTTGGTTTTGTGGTTCATCGTTTTGAGTTTGGGGGTTCTTTGAACCTGAACCTCAAAGCAAAATTGTGGGTAAGAACCCATATGCCACCCCTCCTGCCAGGGTGGAACTGCAGAGTTTGCATTGCTCTAATACTGGTATACATTTAGCACTCTCACTTCACCCCAGGAGCAAATAGCTGTAGAAGACTAGCTGTGAGGAAGTAACTTCTTATTTAAGACAAAAACACCTAAAAAGCAATATTATTAGTGGTCTGATATTGTAGTTTATGAATTTTATTCTGCCTGGAGTGAAAAGTAATTAAGAGACCAAAGGCAAAACAATCACCTGACGTTTATTATGAGTTTAAAAGATTAATTCAAACAACAGCATTTAGATAGTGTCTAAACCTCACAATAATCTGTACCCCTAGCAGGATATGCAATGGTGATGCACTGAGCCATGAAATCAAGATAAATGCAAAACGTTGTTAAAACAGCCCTCACTGGCTGACCAGTAATCCTGAGGGCAGGAGTCCTTTTACCCAAATCACGCAAAGAACAAATTAACTCTCTTGTGGGTATCGCATATACCATCAACAATTATTCTGACATAAATTTATGGTACATTTTAAAGCAAATGAATAACACCCCCATTTTCCACTCGGGGTGCTTTTTACCATAGATCTCAAACACAGGTATGCAATACAATCTGATTAAATGTATGGTGTAACTCTGGCACGGCTTGGTGACATAACTTGCTCACAATCACCAAAAATGCTAACAGCAGAATAGCAGTAGAACCCAGGTCTCCACAATCCCAATCCTATATTTTATCCCTTGAACCACGCTGCTTCTGAAATAGGCCTTGAGATTCACGTACGAGGGGAACTGAAACATAAAAGACTCAATGTAGACCTGATATAAAGAGATCCGGTTTCACTTAATACCATCAATTTTTAATCTGGTACATTATTGCAACGCATAATTTCATTGAACAAATCCATTACAAATCCCTTCTCTAAATCAGACTGTTTGTCTTTACATCGGAAAGCGTGTTCCCCTCTAGAGAGCACATTGCATGTTTTCAGTATTTTCTCCTTCCCCCATTTACTGTACTCTATACTAACTGTGCTGAGGTGTTGTTCACTTTATTTTTGTTAATGAATCATTTGTCATTCAACTACAGCAGCTTTCCAAACATTCAAAAGAAGCAATCTGGATTTCAAATAGAAATAGCTAAAAATCAAAATAATGGTAATTCCTGAGCAAATTTGCAAGTTGGCTGCGATAAAAGCTTGCTTGTCCTAGCTATCTGTTACTGCATATGATCACAAGACTGAAACAAACAAGGAATTACAAAAAACCCAACTCCTCCTATTGTTTACCCTATGATCACTTCCAGTTTTTAAATATAACATACAAGGCAGGAACTACTTGCTGCAGTGGCCTTGTTGCAGTGTGGATGCTGCAAAATACATGATGATAGCATGTACTGCTAACAAAGAGATTATAAACTCATTGGTTGTTAAAAGCACTGCATGTCTGCTCTTTCCGTTAAAAGTTGCTCCATAACTGAAAGAAGAAACAAACCTGTAAAAGCTACCCAGTGTTTAAGGAAACATCTCAGTTTATTTATTTATTCTGATGGCAACTGAAACTCATCAGTAAAGGGGCAAGATAGTACTTTAAAAATGCATTTGTTTTTACCAAGATATCCATCAATCTACAGAATTCAGTTTTATGCCATACAAATATGATGACATAAGCGCCATTAATCGTTTTCAGCTTAATACCCACTGCCCCTTGAAGATGCATGTTTGGAATATCTGAAGACGACCTCCATTTTTCACTGCTACCAGTCATAGGGCCGCTGACACAGCCAAGATAATCCTGTATTCAGCGATCCTAGGGGAATGAATGGATTCTGATGAATGTAATTTGCTATCTCAATGACAAATGGCAAATGTGAAGAGAGGGTATGCATGCAAATATAACTGTGATAAATAAGGGCTTGTGAAGGATAGTACTCAGGAAGTATCTGGCAGACAGTTTTACAACAGCTATGCATTTCTCAGGAGATAAATCATCATCTTAAATTAAGTTATCATTATACCTTCATTGTGACTCTCCACTGGAGTAAGACTGCATCATGGCACAAAAATCAAGCAAAATTTTGTAATCAATGAGCTAACTTTTAGCAGTATTCTCTTGTTTTAGGACATAAATTATTCAACACCACAAAGATTAAACACATTGTAGTATAATTGGGCCTATGTTTTCAAAATTGACTGCTGCTTTTGAGTTCCTCAGAGTTTTTGGATGGATCTCAATTTGACGCAACTTAAAGCGATCTGATATTCAGAACACACAGAGCACCCACACTCTGATAATCAGGCACCATGTTGGACACCCAATAGTTGAAGCATCCAAAATCACTAGCTACTTTTGAAACTTTTGGTGGTTTTAGTATTTTACAAGCTGTTGTAATGTTGAGTAACACTTTGCAATGCTGAATGAGATAGTTTCTTTTCTGCGTGTATTGTCAAAAGGCCAACATGAGATACAGCATCACTTGTCAAGAACCAGAGCTCTGTATTTATTACCTAGGATCAAAATCAAAGAATGCTTGGGGGCATATAGAAATGTATCCCTGTTCTACCTCTTTGTATGAGTCCGTTTACAGCTGTTGCAAGATCCTGGAATCTCTAATGGATACTAAATAAAAAAAGTCCATTGTCTCATGGCCCATGTTTTGCAGGAGGTCAGACAAGAGTATCACAATGAGTCCTTCTGGCCATAAAAATGTATGACTTTGTGAATCTTTTTTTTTAAATCAAATATCTGTTTTAATGTCTGACGTATAGAAATATAGATCAGATTGGGAGCCTTTTATCAATACTCCAGGATGTTCCTTGTGTTACGTCTCCAAAAATCCCTCTTTCATTAGATTTCCATCTTGATGTGAAATTCTATTTTTTTTTTTGTTATTGGAAAATGGTTCACATTCTATTCAAATTGTAATTGTAGAAACAGACAGCCCCAAGGAATACAGATAAGAAAATAACAAGACTACTTGTACATAGGATTTGCAGAAAAAGCAAAGATGCAACAGAATCTGGAAGGAGCATGTGTCCTGTTCAGTTGAATCACCTTGTTGATAAGTCATTGCAGACAAGAGGTGAAATAGAAATGGGAGATTCCCCATTGTCTTTAGTGGGGCCAGGCTTTCAACCAGGTTGTTTTGTTTTGTTTTTTTGGTGGGTATAACAATTTCTCACTTGCACACTTCTTGTTACTCAAAGAGGTAATTGAAAACCTCCATCTAAACCAAAGCACTGATAAATTTCGCTGCATGTCTATCCACTCCCTTCAGACTCAAAGAGAATTATTACATGTTTTCATTGATCTGACTGTATAAAATTACAACTCTGTGTAAACTTAACAATATATGGATATCAACCTCCTTTCAGAAATCCAAAACAACGGTGGCACTCCAAAATAGTGCAACTGAAGATATTTTGGGGGGGGCGGGGGTCTTACATGAATATACATTATTATTTTAAAAATGCAATATTTATATTTACACACTTGGGTCCCCATCCTGCAAAGTTGGTTCATAACTTTAATTATGTGAGTAGTGGATGGGACTACTTACATGTGCAAAGTTATAAAACATACCTTCATCTATGCAGCAATATACACTGCTACCTCAATATAATACGAATTCGGATATAATGCAGTAAAGCAGTGCTCCAGGGGGGCGGGGCTGCGCACTCTGGTGGATCAAAGCAAGTTCAATATAACACGGTTTCACCTATAACGCGGTAAGATTTTTTGGCTCCCGAGGACAGCATTATATCCAGGTAGAAGTGTATGTAATTTGATTTTTAAAATCCATTTTAGGCCAAATAAAATGGACACTATCCTTTTCCAAGGATCTCATGTTGAGTTATTGCCTTTTTTTCCCATAGCTTATTTAATCATTCTAATCCTCATCCTGCATTTAACTAGCATTCAGATTTGGGTCTGACATCAATGGAAAGACTCCCATTGACTTCACTGGGTTTTGGATCAATGGTATTATGCCCTAACTATCCTAGCAAGAAGACAATGATACATCCAAAATAGCATTTTTGACTCAGAGTATATCTGGGTAGCCAAAAATTCAGTAAGTGACAAAAAAAATACACATTCAGTGATGGAGTGATAATTTACTAGGATAAGCTGAGTTATGTCACCATCACTCCATTTGCAACCTTCCATTGCGTATTTCACTGCCATGCTCCATGGCCCTCTCTGCCCTCTTTCTCTTTCACTTGATTAAGATCATCTCTAGAGTTAATGCTGATATGAGAAATGAATAATTACTCTGTCGTGATAATTAAAAAGTACATGCCTGCTACTAATGTTATAAATACATTAAATACATAATAAATGCATTACAGTTATAAAGCTATCTCTCAAATATTTTGTTGTTCATTGTTAGGTAGAAATACATCTTTCTGAAAATCTCTATACAAGAACAGGCACCACAGAGCACAACTCACCAGCAGCCACGAAGCCAGTGCCTGAATTAGAACCCACACTGAACCCTACACATGTAAATATTTACCGTATCTCCTGCCTTGAAAGAAATTGTATCACCAATTTAGCTGTCACTTGCAGAATTCATTTACAGATCAAATTAAACACATTAACATGAGCCTTTAAAGACCATTTCTAAAGGACAAAAGCTGATTTGCTCAAAATACCAGTCCCTATCCCATCTCTCTCATCCTAATGTGAGAGCTAATCTTTGTGATCAGAAAAAGAAGAGCCAGGGAGAGTAGGCGGCTAAGAATGATTTTCAGCACTACTGGAAGTGACTCCACTATTCCTGGGATATACAAAACAGTGTTTCTGTCTCAATGAAGAAGGTCAGTACAGGATCCTTTACTTAACAAGTGCCATGGAAACTAAGCACTATTATTAAAACATTTTATCTTCCTATGTCCTACCAGGCAATTCTCCCTTCTTTTTGTACAAGATGGTTTTACATGGAAGTAACTGCATCCAGTATTTGATTAAGACATCGGTGTGGTTAGGAGAAAAGAATAAACTTTCACCGTGCTGAGGTGTTACAAAGAATTGTAGAATGACGAGTTACAGTGCTCTACCAGCAATCCCCAACTCGTAGTGCCAGCAGTCCCATCTCTCTGCACCACCAACTAGCACATGGACCACCAATCCTAACAAGCAAGACCAGTAATCCCCAGCTCTTCTACAACATCTAGTAACAAGACTGATTAGGGTTTTGGCATATGATCATGGATTATGACTTGGCCAAACTCTCCCCATGTTAAAGATCAGGGCCGGTTCCAGGGTTTTGGCCACCCCAAGCAGCCAAAAAAAAAAAAAAAAGCCGCGATCGCGATCTGCAGCGGCAATTCGGCCGAAGGTCCTTCACTCGGAGCGGGAGTGAGGATCCGTCCGCCGAATTGCTGGACCTGCCGCCCCTCTCTGGAGTGGCCACCCCAAGCACCTGCTTGCCAAGCTGGTGCCTGGAGCCGGCCCTGTTAAAGATTATTAAGCAAGTTTGATATAAATTGACAGACATCTTCCGTAGAGGATATTGCAACTTTAATATACTTCGTTCTAAAATCTCTGCTAGGATATAAATGTCAACTGTATGCCAACATTTTTCATAAGGATTGTGGCGGGGAGGGGAAGAGAACCATCTCTAAGGAATTAGTATAAAATTAATTAATAGATGGTAATAGAATGACAGCTTTCCAAAAATAGCAGATGTTCCAGCATTTTATTGAGTCCTGCTGCCTAACCTTTGGTACAGTAATTCCATAATATGCATCTTCTAGACCTAATTCTGCTTCATAACTGGAATGGCAAAGATGGCTGTTACCGATTTCTGCTACAGGTCACAGCGAAGAAGCAGCAGAGGCAAATAGGCATTGATTTACATTTATCAGAGGGGAAAAGAAAACACCTCATTTGCATTTGTGCTATATACTGCTAACAGTCCATCTAGTTACTCACCATCAAGATAGAAGAGGTTCATATTACAAGGATGTTGTTCATGTGCAATTGAAAACATTAGCACAATTTATATCAACTGCCCAAATGCACTGATGTGTACAAAATTCTCAAAGCTATTTATTGTCAAACTGTCAATACTAAATGCACAAAAATGTCACTGTCATTAATTCATGAAATAAAGTATGTTTGCACAGCACTCTGAAAATGTAAAAGCACTTTGAACAGCAAGGGCTAACCATTATTATTTTTACTTGTGTGAAATTACTATATAAACCATAAACCACTATCACCTCTTGTGGAAAGTTCCTTTGGGCCAGAGCCAAATCCTAGTATATGGCACTTCTGATAAAATACAATATCAGTCAATGGTTCTATTTTGATTTCAGCTGAAAATTCTCTTTAAGACATTCATTGCAATGTTCTTCACAATATGTATTAGGTAAAATGTACTTCATGGCTTTGCAATGATATACAGACATTTATGAAAATAAGCCAATGTTTTATTTCATTTTTCTCATGTGCCTGACACCTCAGAATGGTTTCTCCTTCACCACAGTTAACCCTGGTGCTATAGGCTGTGTGTGAAACACACTGTGGCCTAGTGGCCAAAGCACTGCAGTGGGACGCCAGATACCTCTGTTCTATTCCTGGCTGGGTGATCTTAGACAAGTAATTTCCTCTCTCCGTGCCTCAGTTTCCCCATATGTACAGCATTTTGAGATCTGCTGCCAAAAAGCACTATTTAAGAGTTACCTTGGTATTATTATTACTACTACTATATATTCGCATTCTACAGCCACCAAGTTTCTCTCTGCTTTCCCCTTCTCTGATCAGCCAACTTGTCTTCTGTTCCTTATGTCTGGATGACCGAGCATACTAGCATAAATGTGGATCTTTCTCCTGGTGTGAGAGCCCAGAGGCGGCTCACACAAGATTGCATTTTCAAAGGGCTCCCTTATCTGTACCTACAATATTTATGAGAACATCCATTTGCACAACACTTGAAAAAAAAAATCTACTTGTGAAGGGTGAGTAGGAAACTTTAACTAAGTTACCAAATTCTGCAGAATTCAGAATCATTTAATCATCAGTTATATTTTTGGCCTTTATAGTTTCATTAGTAACCTTTAAAATGTGAACAAAAGCAAACCAGGGCAATGTTTACTTCCTGAGTGCCTGCAACTATGTAGCCACTATGTGCTAGAGAGAATGCATGAATGTAATCTCTTAAGCAGTTTAAGTAAAGATAGTTAAGTGTGGCTCCGTCACCCCAAGCACCAGCTATCTGAGCTGCAGTGCTAGTAAATGTCCTTTTAACTCCAAACATCTGAACTATTTGGCTATCATGTCTCCCTACATTGTCCTATGCTGCCATCCATGCTTCACACTTGTGAAGAAAGTATAAAATAACCAGAAACTGACAAAACTTTAACATTTTCATGCCTTGATTAGAGAACAGGAGAATGATGAGTTACAGCAGGATTGACAGGCCACCGGCAGATTCCAGACCTAGTATTTGTAGAGGCTTTGACTCTCTGGCTGGGGAATAGTCTGTCTGTGTCATAACTCTCCAAATCAGAGAACATTTTATGCCTTGTTAGTATTTGATTAAACACGCTCTCTTCCATAGTGTGAATTCATCTGGGTGGGTTTAATCTACCCAGGAACATTTAAAATAAATGATCTCATTCATATGTAGTTGATAAGACTAACATTTATAGCTCATAAGCTTATTTATTCAGCATAATATTTTTATTCTTTAACTAAGAGAGAAGGAAAATTGAGAGGGGAAATATCTGACAGGGTTAACAACAAGCTGCTTGAAAGAGGAAATACATTGGAATTTTTTTTTAAATTATGTTTGAACTGACTTACAGCAGATGAAACATTTTACTATGCTTATAAGTTTATAAACCACTTTGGGGGAGCTAAACGGCATATCTTCTCCATGGGTTAAACACAGCAAGGTCATCAGTCAGATTCTAGAAATGAGCAGCTCTACAGGACTAGCGCACAATTCACCACAGCCGGGAACCTGTGCTCATGAAAGGCCTTAGGGCTGGTAAAGGAGGAATGTTCCAGGCACGTCACACATGAGGTGAATTGCTGGGACTGTGTTGGAGGCTTGCTCAGAACCTGCTCTGAGGTCTGGTCTACACTAGAAAATCAGGTGTGAAAAATCCTCACCCCTGGGCGGCATAGTTAAACTGACCTATGTCTCCATGTACAGGGCTAGGCTGACAGAAGAATTCTTCCATTGACCCAACTATTGCCTCTCGGGAATATTATCTACGTGACAAGAGAATCCCTCCAAATCGGCATAGGTAGCGTCTACAATGAAGTACTACAGTGGCATTTGAAGTGTAGACAAACCCTTACTGTGCCTCTAAAGCACTCAGTATTTCATGGTCACTGAAATGTAAAATGATCTAATTTTAGCTAGAAACAAAAAGGGAAAAAATACAGGGGTTTGGCTGTTGTGGATGGAACACAATGGCTCACATCCTCAGCTGGTGTAAAATAGCATAGCTCAATTGACCTAAACAGAGCAACCCCAACTGACACCAGCCAAGGATCCCTTCCCAGCCAATCAGCTCCATGCAAGTGCAGTGCATATTCAGTAATTCTCTGTTAAAAATCCATATGGCACATTCAGTATTCGGCATATACGTTACTAACTGGTATTGGAACCAAATTAATTATTTGGATTTATACGACACCACCCAAAGCTTTACAGCCTGATGGAATTTTAAAATATCATCTCCTGCAAACATTTTTAATGAAGTAATCCAGCCTAAAATAACCCACCCATATCGCAAAAGAAGCAACCAGATACTAATCAACATCTCCTCAGTAATTCCTGCCAATCTTCAGTTTTCAGCGACTGAAATACCTGACAAAACAGATGGAACTAAACATCAAACTCCAGGTAATTTTTGGCATTTTCCCCATTAAACACTAAGTACCTGAACACTTAAAATACTTATGCACGTAAGTAACTTTACTCGTGTTAGTAATTACTTGACTTCAAGTAAAGTTACTCATGTGCATAAGTGTCTGCAAGGTCAGTGCCTAAGTGATTATTTCAACTGACATAACTTGGCAACAAATATCAATTTTTAATATCCTAGGTGCAAACTAGCACCTGAAACATGTCAAAATCTCTAAAAAACCAAATCAGTTTTCTCACATTGTTGTCTTTTAAAAATATCGGCTCCCTGGCTCCTGCTCAAAGTGGAGTGATGGCATCCAGTTAAATTATAACCCTCTAAAAAAGTGGATTTAGAATAGAAATGATAGAAGTCCCAGAACTGTAACATTGCAGATGTGGGACTACAACAGATCTAATCTTTCAAGGAATGTTATGCTTGTGGTTTGAACTGCATCTTGCTGCACCATGAGATGATGCTTTCTTGGGGGCAGAAGTATTTTTATTATCTTCTCATTTTGGTACAGAGTGAATAGGTACCTTCTGTCTAGCTAGGAACGACCTTGTCTATTAATAAAAAGATCTGGTTGGACTGATGAATGATATAGCTCCTAGGGGAATAATACAACTTTCATCTATCTGTGGCACTGTATGTGTGTTACTGTCACACACTCAGCACAACCCCAAGCATTCAAAAATCATGAGACTGGTTTACAAAGCACGAGATTTTACAAAAATAATACATGTTGAGTTATTATTTGCTTTCTGGTTTGTGAGCCTTTAGAGTGCACTCCGGACACATTTTCAAGCTTTTGGCTGCAACCAGGGCCATCCCTGGGGGAGGTGCGGGGCCCAGGACAAATCAGCCCCCACCGGCTTAGGGGCCCCACTCTGCATCAGCGGCTAGGCCGGCAGGACGGATCTGGCCTGGTGCTGGGCCACCTGCTGCTGCAGGCCATTGCTGGCGCCCACCGCGGGGCTATTGTTGGCCATAGTGCCACAGCGGTTCAGGGCTCTGGCTGGGGCGGGGGACTCGCTGCACTGAAATGTGGGCAGCCGAGCCAGGTGCTGTCTCTTCTAATTGCCAACAAGATGGTGGGCCCTGCGGAAGTGACGAATTCATCTTCCGGCAGTGGCGCTGGAACATTTTTAATAGTGGGGGTGCTGAAAGCCAGCCTCTTTACCCCTGTCCCTCCCGCACAGAGCTGAGGCCGGCAGCCAGGACCCCAGGCGTGGGGCGGCAACAGAGTCATGGTGTCGCAGGGTGGCAGCCGGGACCCTGGGCATGGGGCGACAGCAGAGCCCCGGGCACGCGGGGTCGACAGCCAAGACCCCAGGCGTGCAGGGCCAGCAGCCGAGACCCTGGGCATGGGGCTGGCAGCTGGGAGCCTGTGGGTGCTGCAGCCCGCACCCCTAGTTCCTGCACCTATGTCTTCTGGGACCAACGGTGCTGGCCAATCGCACCAGCCCATGGGATCCCCTGAAGCACAGGGCCCAGAGCAGTCACCTCAATTCACCCTACCCAAGGGATGGCTCTGGCTGCAACCCTGAGGATAGATTTAAAAAAAAAAAAAAATCTGGGACTCTCAGCTAATCATATGCTTCTGGCAGCTGGGGCTTTAAGAAAAACATCAGATATAATGAGAGTTGGCAGCAGAATATGCACAACTCAAGCAGGAGAAAAGAGATGCAGCAGTTCTGGGAGAAATCAAATATTTATCTGAAACTGACAAATAACATAGCTATTTATTCTCAAATTCTCTCTGGACACAATCCATTTCCACTGAACTCAATGGGGACCCTTCCATTGACTTTAATGGGATTTGGATCAGGCCCTCTCTGAGACTTCTCACACACCTTTGGTACCATTCACAAAGGGCAAATAATAAAGGCCCAGTTTTTCTCCCAGCACTGTGTGTGGACATCTCCACACGGGCATCTCCACGTTGCTATCCTGAAAGGGGAAGTGTCAATTCTGTAGCACATTCCCCTTCCCCTGTCCCTCCCTCACAGATGCCACTTCATGGACCCCCTTCCCCTCCCCTCACACAAACCCACGGAAGGGATTCAGTGGGTTTCTGGGGGTGGTACTGTAGATGGAATGAGGAGGTTGATCAGGGGATGGTCTAGTCTCTGTTGGACTGCTTCCCACTCTGCTTCAGGATTTCCAAATGGAGATCTGGGCAGGAAGTAATGTGACTCGGCGCTCTACTCCTGCCCCTCTGGATTCCTTCTAGCACTGCTATTAAGCAGCAGTGAGACAACTGCACCAATGAGCATGAAGTTCTTGCTGCAGCTCTGCTGCCAAGGAGAGTGGGCCCAGCAGAGCAGCAGTTATTCCTGTGGGATGGCTCAGTCCCAAAATCCACAAAGCAGGCCTGCAAAACTCTGCAGCTTTCATAACCCTTCCTGCATCCAGGGGAGGGTGCCAGGAAAACGCTGCAAGGGGACCCTTACCAAATCTTTTCTTTTCCGTTAGCCTATCCTCCCCGCCAGGAGATTTTCCTAAAGAGATCACCAGCCAACGTATTAGTAATAGGTCTACCAAAAAAGTGACAACTTCAATAATATTCTCCACTATAAAGTCCATTGACAGTATCTTTGCAGGGTTTGCAAGTCCATTTTTCTAGATGTTTGGTAGGAAAGTGCTGCAAACAGGACTCCAGCAATAAATTTCAGTATCCAAAATGCTAGCTTTACAATGAACAGCACAGCCACAGACAGATTTTGAAGTCTGCTACTAAACAAATTTTGGCAACAGAAATAAGTTATTAAGAAAAACTTTCATTCACAGGAACTGAAATGTGTTCTCTAGTGAAATGAGACGAGTCTGTAAATCGTTGTGGTTTTTTTTCCACCCAGTTCTTAAGATTTAAAACCGTATTCTTTCATTTTATTCATGTTGTGTTTATTTAAAAGGTTCAATCTGCCTTAAGTCAGAGCAATTTTGAATGCAAAATGGTTTTTATCTTTCTTTTATGTGCTGTTTTTTCATGCAGCCGGGATAGAGTGGCTCATCAAAAGAAAGCAGGGCGGACTGAATTTTATCTCACTATTATTGTGATATAGCTGCAGTGGGCAATCTGATCTCATCAAGATACAATTGCAGTAAAGATGTCTAAGTGGATGTCACAGCATAGCTGAAAGATACTAAAGTGAAATGAACCAAAAAAAGCAATCTTTCCAATGCAAATCACAAAGTTAAGTTGCAGGGATTTGTAAGCAGAAAATGGTGTGGGGGAGAGACGGCATCCTCACGAATGTCTGATTAACACGTTTAAAATAATTTTGAACACATTTGGCGAGTGTATAATTAAGGGATTTACAACATTAAAACCTGGAGCTCTGTGCAGCAGTACACTAAATGAGATGATAAGGAACAAGGGAAAGGGTGAATTATACCTCCTCCCACTGCCGTTTGAACTACTGTCTGCTGATTGTTTTCAGGCCTCCTCTCTTGTAGACAGAGACTACTACTTTTGGCAAATCGATAATAAAAGTCAGCTAAGAACGTCTAATAACAGAATGGGCCAAATCCTCGGCTGCTGTAAATTGGAGCAGCACCACTGAAGTCTATTTAAACCACCTAAGGATCTGCCCCTTCCTCTCCAGGCGACATTTTTAAAAAATGCTGCACTGATAACCACAAAATATTATTTTAATTTCCTGGTATAATATATGCTTCTCATCACATGTGTGTTTTACATTTTTGTCTTTAGTGTTCAATTAGCTTTTAGGGTATCAAAATTAGATAAGAAACTCTAAGTGGTTTACAATAGTACATCTTTTCCAAAGCAAACACTTCTGAAAGACCAGGAATCGTATGATTGGTATTTAATTACATGTGTGCATGAGTGCATTTTGAAGCTCTTTTGGTCTCTGGGCCTTTTTTAAAGGAACATATCATAGAAACAACACGGACAATGCTAAATGCACTGAAACGGATATACACAGAAGACATCATAAACCACTTTCAGGCAGGCACTGTGCATTATATACCATACAAGATGGCCAATGCATATTCCAAGAAAAACACTAACACTGTCTGAACACAAGCCAAAGCATGAATAAAGGTTAGACATACACAACGTCCTGCCCTTCTGCTTCCCATTTAGAGAGACGACCACTCCTAGGCATATTATTTCCAATACACAATTGGATCTCCTATAAAGAAATAGTTGTGGTCTTTGCTTGACTTTCGCAGCTCAACTCCTGACTGCTTGGAATTCATATCATTTCCTCTGAAAATTATTGAGGTTTACCATAATTTGACATTGCTGTTCCTACAGTTAAACTTAGGATGGCCATCACAGGATAGTGTTAAAACAGCAATTCTACTGGTCGCTCTCTTGTTAAAGCCATTGCCTGTGGTCATTTTACTAAAAAGCATCATTTAATCTGACAGTGAATTGTTTAAATGAATAAAAGGAGACAGGGGAGGAGAGGAACTCACCTCTCTCAAGAGAAAGGCCAACACTATACACATTAATCTCAGAGTTAACCCTATAAATGGCAATCTCATGAGAATACAGTATGAGTTTTTAATAAAGTAGACACAAATACTCATAACTTAAAAAATGATAGGGTATTTTCTCTAAAAGGAGGATGGGAATTTCAGCAGATCTGAAGTGGTTGTTATCTCAGTAGAGATTTGCTCAGCCACATCAGTTCCCTCCTGCCTGGAAAATCAATAGGATTCCTTGTAGATTAAGGGCCTTGTATAGCCATCCGCCATCTTGACAGATGAAAGGAAACAGGATGAAGTCAGTCAGTCAGTAGTGCTTGACAGTGGTGTGGGAGAAGAGCCCGAGGCACGAGTGGCAGACCTTCCACAGTGGCTACAGGTTCACTCGCTAGATGGAGGTTGGAGCGCACACTGCTTTCTGGCTCTCCTGCAGGCCTCAGGCCTGGGCTCTCTGATGGTTCTCCGTGATGACTACATCAGCCTTGACCCAGCTTCCCCAGACTGAGTGGCTGTGGGTGGGGTTCTCCAAGTTCTCCGTGGGAATGCTGAATTTCTTGAGATCTTGCTTGACCTTGTCGCTGTATTGGAGCCAAAGGTGACAGAGGCCTTGCTGATTCTCATATCAAGTTCTCTATCAAGGCTAAGTGAGCTGGTTAGAGTTGAGCCAAGATAGCAGACGTGTTCTACATTGTCCAGAGCTTCATTACTGACGTAGATTTTAGGATGGGATGTTACTGCCCTGTGACATGACAACTGTTTTCTTGATACTGATTATCATGCCGAACTTGATACATGCAACAGAGAACTTATTCATCATGATCTGCAATTCATCAGGTGAGTTAGAGACAAATGCAGCATCACCTGCAAAGAGTAGACCCTGAATAGTGAGCTCCATGATATGCCTTTTTGCTCTGAAATTGTCTGAGGTTGAACAAACTGCCCTCCATCCTCGATTCAATTAGTATGCCAGATTGATCATTTCCAAAAGCACACTTGATAAGAATAAAGAAGATGCCAAAGCCGGAAAGTGCTAAGATGCCAGTATCAATGCTAAAGTCAGACAATGTTTCATTTTCATACTGGATAGTTGCCTTCATTCCCTCAGGGAACTCCTTAAATGGGAGTCCACTTTTTGTGGACAGCTAATTTTCGACGGGATCTTGTATATGCCATGTTGGCTAACCATGTCAAAGGCCTTTTGTATGAATACTACATAGAAAGATGCCAGTTCACGGCTTTTTTCTTGCAACAAGCACATTGTAAAGGACATATCAGTCATTGAGCATCCAGCTCTGAATCCACATTGGCTCTCAGGGTAAACTCTCTCAGCAAGGACTTGGGAGTATTTTCAGCAGGACCCTTGGAAGCACCTTGCCGACCATGCTGAGCAGAGATATCCCTTGGTAGTTGTTGCAGTCTGCTCTTTCCCCTTTATTTTTGTATGAAGTAATTATGTTTGCATCTTTCAGATCCTGGGGTATGTGGCTTTCTTCCCAGCTGGTGCAGAGAAGTGCATGGATGTAGCTCACAAGCTTTCTCCCCTCTGCCTTTAGGAGCTCCAGAGGTATCTGATCATTGCCTGCTGCTTTCCCAGGCACAGTCTCTTTGATAGCTTGATCTACATCTTCATGAATTGGTATTTGGTGCAGCTCCTACATTGTTGGAAGCTGGAGAATGGCAGTTAAGGTAGTATCACAGGTAATGGAATCCTTTGAGCAGAATTCTTTGTAATACTCAATCCATCAGTCAAGTTGTTCTTGTCTGTCAATCAGGACGGTACCATTTTTCGCTTTCAGGTTTGCAGTCTTTTTACAAGTTGATCCAAATGCCTTTTTGATTCCATCAGAGGTACCACGAAGGTCCTCACTTTCAAAGCAGGTCTGAATCTTTTTGCACAGGTCTGGCCAATATTCTGGGCACATTCTCTGGGAATAAGGGTCTACTCATTAAGAATAAGAGTGGCCTTAGAATAAGGATCAGACCTTCTGACTCAACATGCACTCCTGATCCAATGCAAGTCTCACTGCTCAGTTCCACTGCCTGGGACAGGCACATTGTTGACTGCAGTAAGCTAAAAACTAGTAGAGATGAGCAAATTCCAACAGTTACATGGTACAGTGTAGAAAATAAAGTACAGAGCAAATTAAGGATGAAGTGCTTCCTACTCATAGGCACCAACTCTGTGGGTGCTCCAGGGCTGAAGCACCCACAGGGAAAAAATGATAGATGCTGAGCATCCACCGGCAACCCCCCTATCAGCTTCTCCTCACTCCCCCAGTGCCCCCCAGCCACCGGCGGGCCCTGTGGATCAGCGCCTCCCCCCACCTCCCACCCGCTGCGATCAGCTGTTTCATGGCGTGCAGGAAGCTGGGGGGGGAGGAGGGAGGAGCGAGGACGCAGTGCGCTTGGGGGAGTCGATGGAACTGGGCGGGAAAAGGCGGGGTGTGGTGGAGCGGGGGCAGAAAGGGGTGGGGGCAGGGATGGGGCCTTAGGGGAAGGGATGGAGTGGGGGTGGGGCCTGGGGCACAGCCGAGGGTTGAGCACCCCCCGGCCCTTTGGAAAGTTGGCGCCTGTGTTTCTACTGATAGTAGTCCCACTGAAAATATTACTCCTGGTGGTGCTAGCCCATTGGGGGCTCTAAGCAGGAATATTTTTGCTCCCCCAACACATACTAAAAAAGCAAATAGGAGGCCCCCGTTGAGCTGCTCGAGGCCATAAGCAATTGCTTCGTCTGCTTATGCCTAGCATCGACTCTTGACTGGCCTGGAGTACGCATTTGCAGGATCAGGCCTTAAATCAATACGGGGAACTATTTATTTTAACTCTATGGCTGATGCAGAGACCTATTTGTTGACTCCTATTGCATTCCTTTACCTGACTGGCAGAAAAATAAGTGCAGCATAAGGGTCAATAATGAATTTCAAAGCTGTAGTGTTGCCTTGGTGCACTTGCAGGGCTGCTGGCAATAACACTGGTGGCAGTTGTCTGAGCTGTAACTCACAGCATGATGGGTACTACTTCTGATTTGACAAAAACTCCATTCTCCTAGAAAAATACTCTATCATTTAAAAAAAATATGAACATGTGTAAGGCTAATTTATTCATTCAAATAACTCCTCCTGTATTCACATGAGACCGTCATTTATGTGGTTTGGACTACTAAGAGAGCAAGGGACTGGAATGGAAGAATATAGACAAATAGAAATTAGTAACAGTTTATAGGGCAAAGAAAAGAGTGAAACACTGAAGAGTAAGAGTGTTAAATCTGAAACAATGTTAAGCTATTTAAACCAGGTAACAGCTACTGAGAAACCTAAAAACTACTGAGATGCTCAAATGTCATGGGAATGGGGGGTGGTGTAAAAATATAAATAGATTATTTTAGATAGCTAGGACCCGGTTGGAAAAAAAATCTGCTAAAATTTTGACTTTTTGTTGAAGACCAGAAAAACAATGTTTTTTCATCCAAAACCTGCTGAAAACAAACAAACAAACAAAAAACCCGGCCAAATTTAAAAAAAAAATGTTTTTGGATTTGCCAAAGGAAAAAAAAAAACTCCAGAAAAATGAAACACTTTCCACAAAAAAAAGATTTATTTAACTGAATCCCCATATTTCTGTCTAAAAAAGTTTTGACATACAATTTTAAAGCAACCCTAGTAAGGAGAGACACTGCTTATCCTGATGCTTAAATTGCAGGTGCCTTCCAATTGCATTTGACAATTTTTTAGACTGAATGTCTGAAAATGGAAGAAATCCAAGCAAGAATTAGGTATCTTCTAACTTAACAACATTACCTGTAAGTAAATAATAGGTATACCCTGAGTGTAGAAAACAAGGCTAAGTAGAAGGAGCATCTGGCTAACAAATTACTGATCTATGTAATCCTTCATTAGTATGTATAATTTTCAGACACTGCATTCTTTATGTTCTATTTCTTCCTACTATCTCTGTAATGATGAGTTAATACGTTGTGGTGCTAATTTTAAAAATATATACTTCACTTTGACTGAAACACCATTATAGGAAGCCAAGCGTTTGAAGTGGCATTAGAAAATGTTACAATGGGTATGATAGTCAATGGCCTGAAGTGGCAGAGAGGAAAGATACAACCAATATTTTATCAAACTGAACGTTGAAGGCTTGCTTATCGGATATATGCATTGTATATTGTACTGCATATTTGTACATACACATACACACACACAAACTAGAGAAAATAGTGTTATTTCCTCCTGTAGAATATTATACAGCACTAATTTTCAGCATAGAAAAGTTCTTTTCTTGCTTAATGCATGTGACCAGCATATCTAGCATCGCATCTTCCTTGTCCTAGTAGAACTGTACAACAAGTGAGAAGTGGTGCTTCAGTACATTAGTTTTATTTGTATAATAGGTCTTTTTGATGTATTACACTGCTACAATCAGTGAAAAATTTCTTCTTCATTCAACTCTTTTACTTATTTTCTTACTTTTTAAAGTCTCTTAAATAAACACCCTCTCCTAAATCCCTGTGTGTTTATCAAGTTTTATACTTTTTGACATCCAACCAATCTACTGCCCTAGTAAACATCGTTCCACTTGAGCTACATGCTCCATCCATAGAAGTCTTATCTTTACACTTGCCGGGCCCACTATCCTATAGCTTTCTTGTATTCATGATTTCCACTTCCAGTGTCTCAAATGACTGCTCTAACGCAACTCCTGGGCTCTTTTTCCCCTTAGTTTTACACCTTCAACCATTATCCACCTACGTATGTCCTAAAAGCCGTAAATTTCCTGATGTTAATGTATCTGGAAATACAATGGATGAACTGAGAACCACAAACTCACTTCACTGATGTCCTAAACCAGATTTGAACTCAAGTGCACAGTAATGGCAACATCTTGTTTTAGCACGCTCTCTAAATCCTTTTAATGAAACTACTTAAAATAAATCCAAGACTGTTGAGATTTTCTTTGAAACCTTGATGTATAACATATCGACCCTGTCTAAACATATGCCCTTTCCCAAAGAAAGCATTCATGTCAGACAAGGGTGTGAGCTACTTTTATCACTCAAGGCACTGTTAAATAACACATTTTAGCTACAAAAATAAAACATAGCATTCATCTTACATTTTACAATGTCTAATGGTGAGATGATTCCTGGCTATGTATGACTTATATGTATGACAGCTAATTCCAAGCAGAGAAAAAGATCAATGATTTCTTTTAAATAAAAAAATTAGGATTTTGTAATAAATTTTTTTATTTAAATTATATTCAGGTTTACTTTTAAAAAATAACCCTATTTAAAATCAATTTTGAAATGGACAACCTACATTAAGCACTAAACTTATTATAATCTATTGCAGCCATTTAAATTAAATCCCAAACCCAATATTCAGCAGTACATGTTTGCTGCCAAGTTTTAAAGAAAGTCAGGCTATTTAACTGGTGGAAGTCACTGGCTAAGGGCCTGGGGCCAGAGCTTGCTGTAGTGCTAAACCATGAGTAGCCTCTACTGTAGGTGCAGAGAAAATATTTTCTTCGTTCCAGTTTATTCAACTAGTTCAGTTTAATGACCAGTTCATTCAAAGTAAAGAAACCATTTAAGAGCTGAAAAAGCAGATAAGCTTGTTTCCTTTTCCAATCTATGAATAAAAACTAGTTGTAAGAGGATGGAGATCTACTAGTTCTAAAATCGTGAAAGACATGGTGACCAGAAGAAATCAGCTCAATTCACTAACTACAGATATTTCCTTTGTTTAATAAATCAGTTAATTTTGAATACAAAACATTTTATCATTTTTTCTGATAAACTTTTTTCTTATGTATGTAGCACATTTCAGATAGTTTTATTTAATAAAAAAATAAAATGTTTTTGTGCATTTTAATTACATTTGAATTTCCATCCAAATAGAGCTTGTCACAAATCCCAAGTAAAAAAATAATCATCTAGTAAATAAAAAATGCATCATTCACCGTTTTCTAACATAATAAAAAATGTAAAACCTCAGAATCCAAATAAATGTATGTTAAGCTATATAATTGCTTAAATAAATGTGTATAGATATAATGCATCTTCCTGAAGCACTACATTCAGTGTGAAGTCGATATTTAGTTGCAAATCAACATGTCTTAATGCTTACCAACCACTGAGAACCAACTTTTCTTTAGGGAAATAACTAAAAAGTACAAAATGCAAAACACGATTAAAATCGGTTATTTAAATCAAGGTTCCCTGCTTGCTGAAAATCATGATTAAACTCAGTGATTTAAATTGCTCCACCCTGGCTAATTCTGTCTCTGCTGCTTAATAAATGACCTAATTTATATGAAAGTTCTCTTACGACGACTCACTATGTCTCCTTAATTTTGTCAGCAATTTAATTGGTGCTTTTGCCTAAGGGCGTGCATATCCTCTAATGTGCCAAAAAAAATGGAGCCTAAACAACAACCTTTACTATCACCATCTCCCATAAGGAGGCAGATGGGAACTGTGTAGGGACAATTACTCTGTTTAGAAGAGGAGAATTATGTGTGAGTGTGGTAGAGGTGGGAAAGGGTTTTCGAGATTATTGCTGTGCATGTACACACTGGCCACGTATCTGTTGATTTGGGGTGGGAAAATTTTTTTTAACATGACCTTTACACCTTGCTTTGAAAGTTCCTACTGGTGATCCTTTAGTAGTGACCTGTTGAGTGCAGCTGCATGGTAACTACGGGAGTGGAGTGGCGTTGTCCAACACTAGGGGATTTGTAGAAACAACGCAAGGATGGACTCCCAGGGTTTATCGGACCCTGCAATCCCTATTGTGACGCACACAAAGAGATTAAGTAGGAGAAGATTAATTCCCAGGTGTTGGGCAGCTAGTAGCCTGAGACAGGTAGGATAAAAAGAATGTTACATGATTAAGGTATTGACTTCCTCTTTATGGCAGCGTTCTGGCTAGGAAATTATCTGAGGAACTATTTTGATGCTGGTAGTTGTTGGCAACATGTTGTTTGGTTTTGAATCTACTGATAAGTATGTTTTCATACATTTAAATTTCCTCAGAGGCTTATGCAATGGGTGCATGTACTCACGACCACACATACTTAAATCTTATGCTTGGTTTTGCACCTCCTTCACTGCAACATTGCCTGGCACCAATACAGGGCATGTTATCTTTTGGTTGTCATATTATTGCCCCCCCACCCCATTAAAAGTACATATTCCCCCATCTGAGGTTTTTAAGTCCCTCAAAACTTATAATAGTAAAACAATCTGTTGATAAGAAGTTAATGATAATTACAGTGTGCTGAACTGGGCCGGATATTGCAAAGCACTAGAAATAAGCCAGCAGGCC
>NW_020664483.1:12118788-12135548 GCF_002925995.2 Terrapene triunguis | reverse complement strand
TTGTTATTCATGCTCTCTCTAAACGTCTGTGCTGAGCCTGTGACTGGGGAATAATATAACATCTACTGAAAAAACAACACATATATTATGCTGTCTGTTTTACTGAAAATTTGCTATAACAAATTTCATTGGGAGAAGACAAAAGCGCTATCAAGGCATTTAAATCTTACAGTTGAAGATGAAAATATGACCCCAGAACAAGAGAGGTGGGGGGGGGGAGAGGAAGGGGGGAAGGTCTTGTTAACTAAATGCCAGTGGAATATCTGAAAGGATTCCATGAATGTATTGGTAGGTCAAATAATACACACACATAATATAATCTTTAGGACTAGACTTGCCCTTTGCAATGTTCAGATGGAGTCTAGACTAATTTATACTGCACAATAGCAGACTGGGGCAGCAGGATAATTCCCATAGAATAAACATTAATTATAATACTTAATGTCGCCTTTCAAAAGCATACAGCTGAAATAGTGCTTTTTACATTTCTTTTCTTTTTCTAACTTTTTTTTTTTAAAGCAGACCCCTAATTCCTTCTTCAGTATTTCGAGACAGCTGTAAACTAGCTTTGGAGATGATCGATGGAGGAGTATATATAAATTCATAACATATTGTTGTCAAAACATTTATGCCTTACCTAGCAGATGGCTAGATAAATAAACTAAGAACACCACCACATACAGAGAATAGCTGTTCTTTAAATACAAAGTCTGAACCCAATCTCACAAACCTTGCAAACTCAAGTAGTCTAGCTAAACCAAAGGCAGTTCTGGCATATGTAGGAGATATTCCTGAGAGTGGCTCTTGCTTACACCAATGCTGATATTGGTCCATTGACAACTTTCTTGAAAAGGAGTTGCAGGATTGGACCTTATGGTGGGATTTTTGAAAGGTGTCAGCACTCACCTAACTCTCTTCCCATTGAATCAGTTGGAATTTTATCCCGGCTTGAGAAGCAGGTAGGCCAGTGCAGAGTGCTTTTAAAAATTCCACCTGCTATGTCCATTTAGGCACAGTCCAAAGTAAGAACTGTGAAGAAAGGCTAATGTAGTCCTAGAGATAGGGAAGTGTTCGTACCATTATACAAGGCACTAGTGAAACCTCATCTGGAATACTGTGTGCAGTTCTGGTCTCCCACGTTTAAGAAAGATGAATTCAAACTGGAACAGGTGCAGAGAAGGGCTACTAGGATGATCCAAGGAATGGAAAACCTACCTTATGAGAGGAGACTCAAAGAGCTTGGCTTGTTTAGTCTAACCCAGTGGTTCCCAAACTTGTTCAGCTGCTTGTACAGGGAAAGCCCCTGGCAGGCCGGGCCAGCTTGTTTACCTGCCGCATCTGCAGGTCTGGCCAATCGCGGCTTCCACTGGCCACGGTTCGCCGCTGCAGGCCAATGGGAGCTGCTGGAAGCGGCGGCCAGTACGTCCCTCGGCCCGCGCTGCTTTCAGCAGCTCCCATTGGCCTGGAGCAGCGAACCGTGGCCACTGGGAGCCGCGACTGGCTGAACCTGCGGACGTGGCAGGTAAACAAACCGGCCTGGCCCACCAGGGGCTTTCCCTGAACAAGCGGCGGAACAAGTTTGGGAACCACTGGACTAACCAAATGAAGGCTGAGGGGAGCTATGATTGCTCTCTATAAATACATCAGAGGGATAAATACCAGGAAGGGAGAGGAGTTATTTAAGTTGAGCGCCAATGTGGAGACAAGTACAAATGGGTATAAACTGGCCATCAACAAGTTTAGTCTTGAAATTAGGTGAAGGTTTCTAACCATCAGAGGAGTGAAGTTCTGGAACAGCCTTCCAAGGGGAGCAGTGGGGGCAAAAAACCTAACTGGCTTCAAGACTGAGCTTGATATGTTTATGGAGGGGATGGTATGATGAGACTGCCACGATGGCATGTAGCCCATCTGCTACTGCTAGCAGCAAAAATCTCCAACAGCCAGTGATGGGACACTAGATGGCATAGGTGCTGGAACTGGCACTGCTGGGGGTGCAGCCACACCCCCTGGCTTGAAGTGGTTTCCATTATATACTGGGTTTACCATTTGGTTCAATGGCTCTTAGCACCCCCACAATACAAATTGTTCCAGCACCCCTGCTAGATGAGGAGGCCTTTGAGTTGCTACAGAGAATTCTTTCCCAGGTGTCTGGCTGGTGGGTCTTGCCCACATGCTCAGGGCCTAACTGATCTCCATATTTGGGGTCATGAAGGCATTTTCCCCTGGGGCAGATTGGCAGAAAGCTGGAGGGTTTTTTGCCTTCTTCTGCAGCATGGGGCACTTGCAGGTTTAAACTAGTATAAATGGTGGATTCTCTGTTACTTGAAGTCTTTAAGCCATGATTTGAGGATGTCAGTAACTCAGCCAGTGGTTAGGGGTCTATAGAGGAGTGGGTGGTTGAGGTTCTGTGGCCTGCAATGTGCAGGAGGTCAGATTAGATGATCATGATGGTCCCTTGTGACCTTAAGGTCTATGAGTCAGTGCAGAGCTACACCACCCCAAAAGAAACATTAACATCATTCTGCCCCTGGAATTCTTGGGGGGCAGAAGCTGCATACTTGCCACTACCTCCCACGTGTCTTCCCATCTCTATTGGGCAGTATGTGCAAGAGGAAGAAGTGGTGGTACAGAGATGGCCCCACATCTTCTCTGCCCTCTTTAGGGCACCATGTACCTGCAATTCTGGGATCCAATTCAGCCTAGCCCATATATGGGCCATGTGAAGTGGGGGAAGGCTATGTAAGCCCTCTCATCCCGAGTGCATGGCTGCATGTGGAACAGGGAGAATCTGGCCCAGCACAAAGAGGGCTGTGTGGGATGGGAATGTAAACTCAGAAATACCAGAAAAGTCAAAACTGGGAAGATACAATCAGAAAAGTCTCTACCTATAACTTAACACTTTTTTAAAAGTAGGAATCATTTGATTGTTCCTGCATATAAGGGCAAAAAGCAACTTCAGCTACCAACTTCATTATGTTTTGCACTCTCATAACTTACAGCTCAAACAAACTGCTCTCAGTTCTAACATTTGTTTCCGGTTTCAGAGTAGTAGAAATGTAATTTCCTTGTCCCCCAAGAGCAAATGTCAGCACAAGCGGGATCTGAAATCTGTTGCTCGACACCTGCAGCAAAGAGCTAAATTGAGAGTAATATTTCAAAGAGGTACTTGGGAGGTATGCACTTAAATTTGGTTAACAGACAAGCAGTCTTGCGTATGTTCCTCCTGAACACCGACTCTAAAATTTGTCCCCAATGACTCTGATTGGCATAAGGCAAAGGAAAGAAAACTCTTAGAACTTTTCTGATTGGAAACATGCAAACTGAATTCAAGGCTCTTGTGACTTTTTAAGCCTCTCTTCAGAAAGTGTTATGATTTTGCAGATTTTTAAAATAGGTTAGGAAACACTATCTACCTTTAAAGCAATTTGCTGGACTAATGATGAAAATTGTCCAAAAACCCATGTTTAAACCTTCATTAGATTTCAGGTTAAAATCCAAAGGGCCAAATTGTGGCTAATTTGGGGAAAGGAGCAATAACCTTCATCACTCCTGCATTCATCACATCAGCTCATAGGTGTTAGTTTCTTTGCAGTGTAACGTGCAGTCACACTCTGCCTGAAACCCAGCTTCCTTGTACATTCCAGTCCTGCTAATGGCAGGGATAATTTGCATTTGCATATGATCTGTGATTAAGAGGGGTCATCACTGGTGTGTTACTGAGGCTACCAAAACAGCCCCTTCAGCTATTGAGCTACTAAGTGTAGGCTTGGACAACCTTTAGACTGCTCGCACTTCGGCTGCAGACCGTACTTTCCTAGAAGTGAGAACCAGGGGCATAGAGCCACCTTTGTCTCCACATGCTCATACTTGGGCCCTGTGTCATAATTTGGCCAAAAATGAGAATTAGGTCCCCAAATTTTGTAATTGAGATTTACAGTAGGTCCCTTCAATCGCTATTCTGAAAATTTGCCATTTAAATTAAATTAAACATTTTCTTATTTTCCTTCCTTAAAATGAGCACCTTTCCAATATACATACTTATTCTGTTACACAAGTATTCTGTAGCAAATCATCTGGTACAATACAGAGGATGGACTCTGCCAGGTGTGGGTTATCTCCACTTTGGTATCGACCAGCCTCAACTCCCACTGATTTAAAATATGGAAGGCACATTAACCTTTAATCAGGCGTGATGCCACCGAGTAGGGAGCAGCACACCTACACAAACACACCTAAACAAAATATCATAATGACCTGACTAGTAACTGTTGTGAAGAACACAAAGCATTATCTAATGCATATTGCTATTCCTATTAGACCCACCCTTGAAATTCTCACTCAGTCAAAATTCCTAATAAAGTAAACCAAGTTTCACCCAGGTAAGACTTCAGGAATGGACTCATTAATAATAAATAGAAAATAATACTTTGCACTACAATAACCATCTATTTGCGGATCTCAAAACGCATGATAAGGATTGATTAAGCATCATAACATTGCTGTGACATACATAACTGTTATTATTCCATTTCACAGATGGCCAAACTGAGTCACAGAGATGTACATAGGGATAGAGTTAGGTGTAGAAACCAGATATCCTGATTCCTTGGCTTGTGCTACAAACTTAGAACCACAGGCATATTCCTATCACAATTAAATACTGGGGCCACATCCTGTATAAAAAAAAAGAAGAAGAATGAGACAAATCCTAAATTGGTATCAATTGACATAGCTCTAGTAAAGTCAAATGACCTGAGGATCTGGCCTATTGTTGTTCAATATAAATAATATTGAAAATATTAATATTTGGATATGTTAAACATTATTAAGAATTATACTGATGTCCTGTGGAGCTCTCTTTAATCTTGAAATCAAGTATTGTCTTAGTCATTCACTGCAAGGTTGCCATTACTTTTGGTTATTTTCCTCTAAAGCTGCTAAAGAACCATTAATTAGTGTAAGGGGCATATTATGCATATGGAATAGTACAACTATTTTAAAAGATATGATTTAAATAAGAGAAAGGGTTGCCTAAAGCCAGGTACCCACAGGGGCAGTTTTACTATTTTTAAGTCAATTAGTTCAACTTCTTTCAAAAGTCAGACCGTTCTCTCCTCGTTAGTGGTGACAAACACAGTTTACTGCATCTATTATTCCTTTAGCAGCTCATTAGTACTGGAATACATTAGTATTAGAGACTCTAAAGGTCATATATCAGCAATGTATTTTAATAAAAAAAAAACTTGTAATCTCCAAAAAGATTGAGACTAGTGTACATAGGATGCTACAAACTGTTTCCATCCCAGAGACAATGTTCCTGTCATGTTATTCTGTTACGATTTAACTGACTCTGTTATGCTGAACTCCGATTTTCATCCATCCTTTTTCAAGTCCCATTTTGCAGAAATTTGATTCACAGGTTGTCAGCGTGTCATTATTATTATAGTTTGGTATAAAGCAGGGATCGGCAACCTTTGGCATACGGCTCGTCAGGGTAAGCACCCTGGCGGGCCGGGCCAGTTTGTTTACCTGGCACGTCCGCAGGTTCAGCCGATCGCGGCTCCCACTGGCCGCAGTTCACCGCTCCAGGCCAATGGGGGAGGTGGGAAGCGGCGGCCAGAACATCCCTTGGCCCGCGCCACTTCCCGTCGCCCCCAATGGCCTGGGACGGCAAACCACGGCCAGTGGGAGCCGCGATCAGCCGAACCTGCAGACACGGCAGGTAAACAAACTGACCCAGTCCATCAGGGTGCTTACCCTGGCGAGCCGCGAGCCAAAGGTTACCGACCACTGGTATAAAGCATAGGTTTTATTTAAAAGAACCTTTTAAAAAAAACAACTCTTTCTAAAGCAATCCTAAAGAAAATGAAAACCATCCTGTTTCTAAACTTCTACACTGGCAAGAAGGATAGTTTTGTTTTCAAAAGGCACAAGCCTGGGAACCAGTTCAATTCCCAGCTCTGCTAAGATTTTTTGTGTGACTTTGCGCACATCATTTTACCTCTCTCTCTGTTACTCAGTTCCTAAGGGGAAAAAAAGGCAGAGTGGGGGGGCAGGAATAATAATACTTTTAAAAATACTTAGGAGATGCTTGGCTACTACAGTGATGAAGGTCACGTAACTACTTAGGTTAATTTGAATTTTTTCTTAACCAGCCTTTAAAATGTAACTACTCTTCTATAGAATTCTACAGGATGGTTAAAAAACTCAATTTTTCTATTAAATTCAATAGTTTTTCAGATTAATGTCCAGAATAGAATAACTTTCACATTCTGTTTGTTTCATCCCCATTAAATGTTTCATGTCTTTTCCATAAAGGTAGTGTGAAAATTAAAAAAATTAGACCCATATTGGGAAAGTTTTAGTTGAGTTTTCATTGGAAAGATTTAATCATTTTGTAAATTACAATAATTTGACAGAATTATGATATTAAAATAGGCTAACCTGTATTGAAAATTCCTACAGATTTCAATAGAGTTTAAACCAATTGGGTTCCATAGAAAATACTCTGAAAAGCTATGATATCCTTTTTATATGTTTTATATGTTCTATCCCTGGGATAGAATTCCCTACAAAATTCTATAGGATGGTTTAAAAAAACCCTATTGAAATGTTATCATTTTCTGTTAATTGTTATAGAACTTTTATGTAAAGGAAGCACTTTTCATATATGGGAAAACCTCCAATGTGTCCAAGTGATTTTAATGCATATTATTTTAAAACAAATTGGACACTCACAACATTGTTAAAAACTAGGTGGAATCAAAATTACTGGAACTGCTCAAGCCTAGTGCAACACAACCCCTACTGAAGATGAGCCAGTGATAATAGTGTATAAACCAGCAAGTAAAGGGCCCTGTTGCTCAACCTGCAGATTTACATGTATGTAGACTACACGGTGCCTCCATGGCATTGTTCCACATGGATCTGTGGTAGGGACTCTGTTGACCATGGTAATTTAGTATTAATTTAGCTGTTTTCCTCCTCCGCTTTGTACAATACCTCCAAGAGAATTCCAAGGGTAGTGGATAGCAGGAAAGACCCTGGCAGGAGCCATGTTGCATATACCTGGGGAAAGTAGAGCAATGGGATGGATATGGAGGAAAAGAGCTTCCATACTTATCCATTCTCAAGATATCTGTGGGTTTGAGGACCAAAAAGAATGTTTCCACAAAAATAACTTGATTGAGTTTCCTGTGTCCTGTTTGGGAGTAGCTCATACAGGGGATAAGAGGTTCAAAGACAGGAGACTATTTAGTATCAAGTCTCTTCTAGCCCTAAAATGCTATGATTATTACTTGGATGGGATTTTACATGCCAAGTTTTACTTCACAGACAATTTTTATAGCAGAGTCATAAACTTTTTAAAATACTGTTATTACAGAAACACTGACAGACTTAACTATAAGGATACTAGTGGACAAGACTTATAACCTCATAGAAGCTTCTAAATTTACGTGAACCCATGAAGGTCAAAAAGGTTATTGTTTAAAAACATGTTTCAGGATTCACTGATGCTTGATCAGCACTGATGCCATCAACTTTTTCCACTTTGGAAGAATTCTATTCCTTCCCTTGCCAACTCCCCCTCCCCCTCCGCCACCTAAAAATAATTTCACTAAAGCTCAGCGGGCAAGTACAACAGGCAACGTAGGTTAAAGGTTTTCTGGATCTTTTTTTTTAAATAAAACAATAATAAATATATTCAGAAGAGACAGTGACTCCATTTTTTAAATGCAAAACTGCTGTTCCATGTTTAAAATGGCAAAATGTCGCTATCAAACTGGGAACCCCAAACTCATCAAAAGCACTATTTTTATGAAAAGGCTCTGTAATATTCATCAACTAAAATAAAAAAAACATTTATGCAGATATACATTATAAAGCGGTGTGTGTGTATAAAGATAAAGCTACGGGGTCATAGCATTAGCTGGTGTATATCAGCCTAGCTCTATTGCTTTCCATGTAGTTGTGTCAATTTACAAAAATTGAGCATCTTTTACACACACACACACACACACACACACATACACAGAGTGTATCCATATGATTTTGTTCCCAGTACACAATACTGTACATAATCAATACCACCTGTATATACATTAATAAGTACAGTATATCTACTATTCTTATCTCAAATAATAATTCTTATCTCTTGAACTTCATAGGAAACTATTTGTTGTTCTCAAATGCAGCCAAGCTCAAAGTCCAGTTTTCAAGATTTGTAATTAGAGATAGTTTACAAGGCACATTTGTTGAGCATTGTTAATATTCTATAAACTCTTTAATCATGTTGTTGCTAAATAAAACGCTGAAGCAACCATTCTAAAATGTAACAGATTTATGAGGCAATTGTGAATATATTTATATGGGATGTTATTGCCTCACTGCTATAAACTATTATTACTCCAACAGATTCCGATTCATCACTTTGCTTGCAGGTGTAAAAATTAATGCAAACAAGGAAAAACATTGGTTTATTCATCTTCCATAAAATCATTAAGGAAAGTTATGTTTAATTTATACACAAACACATAAATATGCTAACATTATGTACACAGGTATGATATACGCTGATACCTTTGCAGTGATATCATTCCATCAAGAGGGAAAACGTCTCTTTCCAAAACTAGTTTAATTAATAAGGAGGGGTCTCTTGTAGCACTAAAAGATGTGCCTGTTTATATACAACTTCTTGTTGTTTCCTAAATAAAGATAAAATCTTCTTCCCCAGGCTCCATCTGAATAACTTTGCTGAGTGATGGGAACTCCCTAGGCTGCAAAGGAGGAAGAATCTTCCTCATCAGGCTGCAGAGGAGGAGCTGAGATGTTCCATATCTGCTACTTCTGCTTAATGGCTGGAGTATAACGGCCCTAGTCTGTAGAATGGGTGCAGTAACAGATCCTTTTCCTGTCCCTGAACATAACAGCATACAGGGAGCACAACTGGGCAGGATATCACAGGTGCGCACCTCCTCTTTTCCCCCCTGCAGAAGAACCACGTTTGTTGAGAGAGAAGAGTTCACACTGAAATGTGCTGTGAAGTTAAGCACTGTGGATTCATACAGCAAGAGGGAGGGAAGGAATAAAGATGGGTCAAAGGGAAGCAAGAGGAAAATAGAAGGGGATAAGTGAAGAGAAAAAAAAATGAATGACGCTTATTATTTAATGCATAAGTTAAAGCAGATATTTATTAGAGAGGTACACACTGGGTGTGACCTAGCCTCGGCTTACAACAGTTTCTGCCAATGTAATACAGGACTAAGGCCCACCAGGACAGCTGCAGAAAGCGTATATGGAGCAAGGTTGCAGCAATGGCTCCATAGCCCTTCCATTCCACTGGGAGGCCCACAACCAGCGTGTGCAGCCCCAAAGCAGGAGGTGCTGGTGGGGGAGAGGGGATCAGCAGTGGAATAAGAAATGTAGGGCATCTCCCAGGTAGCCAATGCTGACAGAGTTTCTATGAAGCTCTGGCCATAAGCCAGAGTTTCTATATAGATGGCAAAGTCAGGAATGCCAAGGACAGCACATAGTGCCCCTTTAGATATTGAGAAGTGTAGGAAGAGAGTCCAAGAAGTCCTATTCCAGTCAGGTATAAAAGACAAGTATCCAAGTGTGAAATCTGCAATAAATACAGGAATATGAGCAATTCACTGAAACGACGTGAAGTTTCTGATCAGCATCAGTCCAAAGGTAGCAAATTTGTGTTCAATAGGAAACATTAACTCTTATGAGTAGATCCCTGAGGAAGAACAGAAGACATCTATTCCCATTCAAAGAGGCCCCCATCTCTGTATTTCTCAGGGCGCGCTGGCAGAAGTATCACATGTCCAAACCCCAGTTAATGACAACAAAATTCAGGCAAAATAAACAGATTTCCAATAAAAAGCAGAATTTGTCAGTGCATTCAGGTCATCTACACTGACCTCCATCCTAGACTCTCCATCGGTGTGTTGTACCAACTGGCTGTATTGATTTCTGGTTGTTACTTTCTATTGATATTTCTTTTGGTTTTTCAGAAAAGAAAAAGAAGGAAAGAAAAAACAGTAGGTACTGGAGTGAGTGGATAGTAACCCCTGTCATATGACAGGGGAATTAACCCATTGTTATTGACCCATATAAGGTTACTCTGGCTGAGAAATAAAGCTCAGTCTCTCTTACTAGTACTCTTTTGTATCACAACTTTAATACAGAGTAGGAACACACAGGAACAGTGATTGTCCTGAACTCCATAAAAAGAAACATGAGATACCAGAAAAGTGGTTTAACTAGGCAGAAACTTTATTAACTTACCAGACCTGGGAAACTATCCAGCATTAACTTGCCCAGTGAAGGTCAACCTTCCTTCCATAATTCGTAATCACCTGGGGGATGGCTGCCCCCAGGCCCACCCTATCCAAGCCTTTAACCTGGTCCCAGCACCATTACGGAGAGCTCACTGCCCTCCTCTTGTATGAGGGTTGAAGGTATGAGGAAATGGATTGACTCCTTTCTATACCAGACATTAGGAGCCCCAATCCCATTTCCCACTTTCTTTAGGGGATGCCCTCCCCTAATCCTGCATTCAATTCTGGTTTATCTGGGAATCAGACTCAGACCCTACTGAAAGAGTACCTGCATTGTGCACCTGTCAAGTTACAACAACATGAGCATCTTATCTTTTAATCTACTCTCCAAGTTCTCGGTCGGCCGAGAACCAAACAAAAAACCGAAACCACAAAACCGCACAACCCACACAAATCAGGCTACTTTGACAATAAGGGAAACATTCTTTCCCACCCTCCAAAAGGCAACTAGCATGATACTCACTAGCCTGAAAACCAAGTCCTACTTAATCCCAAGGGAGAAAGGGGAGGAGCTTTTGCTCCCAGGCACAAAAGGGCATCTTGGGCAGGAGAAAGCACGCATAAGCCCTTCCCTAAGATGTGTAGGAGCTATGGGCTTCTGCTGCACTCTTCAATCCAGCCAATCAACCCATGAGCCCTTCACTCATCTCCCCAAGCTCACAGAGGTGGCTGAGAGGAGGGGAAGGAAAAGGGAGGAGGCACTCCTTAAAGAAGCCCAGTTTTTTTCTCCTATTGCCCCAGACAAAGCCACCCCACCTCTGAGACTGTGACAGTTTGTGGAGAGGAGGAAGGGGAGCAATGTGGTGAAATGTCTGGTTGGTGGTAGGACTTATGCTTGTACTTTAATGGATATGGGTGAGTTGTCAACCAAGAAATTAAGAGTTAAGGCTTCTGGCTCCATGAAAGTTCATTTAGGTCTCGCATGATGAGGTTTTGAGAACAGCATGAGATATACAGTAACATGCCCAAATATGGTCTGGTAATTAGGCACATTTGGATGTTAACTATAGTGAAATTCTGAACTCTCACTTCCTACGATTTTCTGAGTTTAATTCAAACCATTATCGTTATTTTAATGAATTACATTTGCACTTAATAATATTCTCTCTACTATAAGCCTATTGTACCTGTCTCTGGTCCAAAGGACATTAAATTCACTTCAAATCTGGAGTGTAGGAATTGATATAGTGGAAAAGACCAATGGTCCAATTAGTCCAGTAGCCTATCGCTGACAGAGGCCAATGCTAAATGCTTCTGCGAAAAGTCTAAAATTTCCATAATGGACAAATTCTGCTCCCAGTTACTGCAATGTAACATTGAACAAATTCACTGAAGTGCGGCGAGTTACTCCTGATATACAATGGTGTTTCTCAGACCAGATTTAGGCTCTGATTGTACAATCTGCAGGATAGAAAAAGAGGGGAAATTCTTTCTGACCACAAAAGATGATTAATTTATGCCCTGAAGTATAAAGATTGATAATCCTTGTAAATGTATTACAGTTAGTGCATCCAATTTAGTATCTGGATCCTGAGAATAAAGTTACAGGGTAAAACTGACTTTCAATGGGTCTTAGGATACTAAGTCACTTAGGTGTTTTGGAAAACATATCCCATTGTCTCCATAAAGATCCAGAGCAACCAGGCTTTGCACAGTAAACTCCAGAGGGCTTTTTGTGTGGGAAAGAGAAGTTCACTGGAGCCTCTGAACTGTGGGTAGACACTCTATCCTCTGCAGCTGCTGTTCTAACCTACAATCTGGAGTAGTGGCTGCTGCTGCTCAGTGTCCCATGCCTGGTCTCAGGACCACTGGGTCCGTATAAATACCAGAGCAGTAGCACTTCCACAGATCTACTCACAAGTCCTTTCCTCATGCTAGCCTCTTTGGGTCTAGCATGGAGATCACTTCCACAGCTCACAGAGGTTGTGAAGAAGTCCCTGTGCGGCTGCTTGACCTGTGCCTCACCAGGAGGTCCTCTAAGGCAATGTTTTTCAACCATTCTGATACCAGAGCCCAGCTTACTTCCTTCCTAATCTGTGTCAGGGAGCTCTCAGGGACTGGCACCAGTCCATGGACTGGTCATTGACAAAACACTGTTCTAAAGTATGGAGGACTTTGTGCAAGCTCTCTGTAGGTGGGTACATTTCATCCATAGTGCATTTCCCGGCTTAAAGCTGTCTCTGCTACAGGCTAATGTAGTTCAATTAATTAAAAAAAAAACATTTTCCACATAGACACCTTGTTGTTTACTTGGCTCTCTAAACAGCTCATTGGTATGACACATTCCTTGTATAGTTAATTAGAGTTCATTGACATAATGTAAGGCTTTTTCCAAATATTTTGTTTTTTTCTCTAGATTCTGCTGGTCATATATTTTGCCTCAGATCAAATCTCCATTTCCTTGAAATTACAGGTTTTGTTTGTTTGTTGCGGGGAAGAGTGTTAATAACTTTTCTTTAGCTCAAGCTGATGCTGACCTCTGGCCTTTCCTTTTACATGGCAGTCACATCGGAATATTAAAATGATATACCCGGAACAAGACCATGGCGTGTTAAATTTACTTAATCCAGGTTTCGGGAGCATATTCTTAATGTGATAGATGGAGTAAAGCCTCCTGTCTTCAGGTAGCAATGTACTCCTAAGTCTGTGCAGATGGACTATTTTATTTCAATGCTAAGAGAACATGAATATGGATATCCAGCTGCACCAGTTGGTTGTAATCAGGATGCGAAATGCAGAGACACAATAACAGGAAAGACACAGATTTTTGTTCTAACAGCAATCCCTACCAGTGGTGCCGCTGACAAAAGCGTTGGAAGGAAAGCTGAGGATGAGAGACAATAAATACATTTCAAGGTAAGAATATTTATTTTCTTTCAGGAAAAAGTGATGACAGCACATTCAGAGAGCAATATGCTTTAGAATGATCAGCCGCAGAAAGTTTGCGGACTAACAAAGCATTAAAATAACAGGTTCATCATGACAGAGAGCGTGTTGAAATAATGCATTAAACAACAGGTTTTTATAAGACAAAATATACCCACAGTTGAAGTGTGTGTGCATATGCATATCCTTAACCTGATTCATGGGGTAAAGTCTTTTGTGCTCACATATCTTGATATGTGTATGTATGTACACAACCTCCTGTGTATACATATAAATACACACGTTTTATGTAAGGGCTAGATTCTCTGCTGTACCTCAGAACAGGCACAGCACAGACAGTTCAGCTCAAGAGGAGAATTAAGTCACCTTTGCACTACCAAGATTCTGCCTCAACAGTTGTTCCAGGAGCCACTCTAAGTTACAGAACCCTCCTTACAATGACCAAAGGCCTACTCCACAGCCCAGGATGATATTGCTCAGTGCTACTGTAACCCACACTCCTCCTGGGTGTGGCGTTCTGTCCCATCTAGTGGCATTGAGACCACTAAGGCCTGGGCTACACTAGTGGAGGGGTTCGAACTAAGATACGCAACTTCAGCTACGCTATTTGCGTAGCTGAAGTCAAAGTATCTTAGTTCGACTTACCTGGCCATCCTCACGGCGTCGAGTCGACTGCCGCGGCTCCCCCGTTGACTCCGTTTACTCCTCCTGCCGAGGTGGAGTACGGGCGTCAATTCGGGGATCGATTTATCGTGTCTAAATGAGACGTGATAAATCGATCCCTGATACATCGAACACTACCCGCTGATCCAGCGAGTAGTATGGACGTACCCTTAGAGAGAGAGAGAGAGAGAGAGAGAGTTAAATGAGTCTGCTCTACAGCCTTCACTAAGGGTATGTCTACACTACGGGATTAATCCAAATTTATATAATTCGAATTTTGGAAACAGATTGTATAAAGTCGAATGTATGCGGCCACACTAAGCACATTAATTCGGCGGTGTGCGTCCATGTACCGGGGCTAGCGTCGATTTCCGGAGCGTTGCACTGTGGGTAGCTATCCCATAGCTATCCCATAGTTCCCGCAGTCTCCTCCGCCCATTGGAATTCTGGGTTGAGATCCCAAAGCCTGATGGGGCCAAAAACATTGTCGCGGGTGGTTCTGGGTACATCCTCCCCCCTCTCCAGGGAAGCAACAGCAGACAACCGTTTCGCGCCTTTTTCCTGGGTGAACAGTGCAGACGCCATACCACGGCAAGCATAGAGCCCGCTCAGCTCAAGACAGCAGTCATGAACATTGTAAACACCTCGCACGTTATCGTGCAGTTTATGCTGAACCAGAACCTGTAAAACCAGGTGGCAAGGAGTAGGCTACGGCAGCGCGGCGGCGAGAGTGATGAGGACATGGACATGGAATTCTATCAAATCGTGGGCCCCGGTGCTTTGGAGATCATGCTGTTAATGGGGCAGGTTATAGCTGTGGAACACCGATTCTGGGCCCAGGAAACAAGCACAGACTGGTGGGACCGCATAGTGTTGCAGGTGTGGGACGATTCCCAGTGGCTGCGAAACTTTCGCATGCGTAAGGGCACTTTCATGGAACTTTGTGACTTGCTTTCCCCTGCCCTGAAGCGCCAGAATACCAAGATGAGAGCAGCCCTCACAGTTGAGAAGCGAGTGGTGATAGCCGTGTGGAAGCTTGCAATGCCAGACAGCTACCGGTCAGTCGGGAATCAATTTGGAGTGGGCAAATCTACTGTGGGGGCTGCTGTGATGCAAGTAGCCAAAGCAATCACTGAGCTGCTGGTACGAAAGGTAGTGACTCTGGGAAATGTGCAGGTCATAGTGGATGGCTTTGCTGCAATGGGATTCCCTAACTGTGGTGGGGCGATAGATGGAACCCATATCCCTATCTTGGCACCGGAGCACCAGGGTACCCAGTACATAAATTGCAAGGGGTACTTTTCAATGGTGCTGCAAGCACTTGTGGATCACAAGGGACGTTTCACCAACATCAACGTGGGCTGGCCGGGAAGGGTTCATGACGCTCGCGTCTTCAGGAACACTACTCTGTTTAAACGGCTGCAGCAAGGGACTTACTTCTCGGACCAGAAAATAACCGTTGGGGATGTTGAAATGCCTATAGTTATCCTTGGGGACCCAGCCTACCCCTTAATGCCATGGCTCAGGAAGCCATACACAGGCAGCCTGGACAGGAGTCAGGAGCTGTTCAACTACAGGCTGAGCAAGTGCAGAATGGTGGTAGAATGTGCATTTGGACGTTTAAAAGGTCGCTGGCGCTCGTTACTGACTTGCTCAGACCTCAGCCAAACCAATATCCCCATTGTTATTGCTGCCTGCTGTGTGCTCCACAATCTCTGTGAGAGTAAGGGGGAGACCTTTATGGCGGGGTGGGAGGCTGAGGCAAATCACCTGGCTGCTGATTATGCACAGCCAGACACCAGGGCAATTAGAAGATCACACCAGGAAGCACTGCGCATCAGAGAAGCTTTGAAAACCAGTTTCATGACTGGCCAGGCCACAGTATGAAAGTTCTGTTTGTTGAAAACCCACCCCCTTGATTGACTCATTCCCTGTAAGCAAACCACCCTCCCCCCTTAAATCACAACTTCCTTTTAAAGGAAATAACGTTACTATCGTTTAAAAATAATGTATTCTTTATTAATTGATTATAACCATAGGGAGAGAACCGACAAGGTAGCCTGGGTTGGGTTTGGGAGGAGGATAGGAGGGAAGTAAAAGGCCACTGAAAAAATTCAATATAATGACATCCTTTTGGTTGGGCTGTCCACTGGGGTGGACTGGGAGGGTGCACGGAGCCTCGCCCCCCCCCCCCCCCGCGTTCTTACACGTCTGGGTGAGGAGGCTATGGAACATGGTGAGGGGGGAGGGAGTTATACAGCGGCTGCAGCGGCACTCTGTTATCCTGCTGCCGTTCCTGAAGCTCCACCAGACGCCGGAGCATGTCCGTTTGATCATGCAGCAGCCCCAGCGTTGCAGCCTGCCACCTCTCATCTCGAGCGTCCCTCATGACCTCACGTTCACTGGCATCTTTCCTGTACTTAGATACCATGTCCTTCCACTCATTCAAATGTGCTCTTTCATTTTGGGTGCATTCCATTATTTCCGAGAACATCTCGTCTCGCGTCCTCTTTCTCCGCCGCCTTATCTGAGATAGCCTTCGGGACGGAGGAGGGAGGCTTGAAAAATTTGCAGCTGCTGGAGGGATGGAAAAAAGGAGAGAAGTTTTTAAAAAGATACACTTTACAGAACAATGCTTATACTCTTTCACGGTGAACAACACTATTCACATTACATAGCACATGTGATTTCAGTACAAGGTCGCATTTTCCATCTTAATATTGAGTGCCTGTGGCTTTGGTGTTAGAGATCACAGACGCAGGTCCGGGCAACAGAATTCGGCTTGCATGCGGCCATGGTAAGCCATTGTCTTTCGGCTTCTGCGCCCTCCTTTCCCACATACCAAGCAAAGCCCGTTGACTGCTG
>NW_020664483.1:12101789-12113788 GCF_002925995.2 Terrapene triunguis | reverse complement strand
ACCTCCTCCTATACCCCAAGCCCCTGCCCCAGCCCTGAGCCCCCTCCCAGACACAGCACTCCATACCCCCTCCTGCATCCCAACCCCCTGCCCCAGCCCTGACCCCTCTCCCAGAGCCAGCACCCCATACTCCCTCCTGCAGCCCAGTCTGGAGCCCCCTCCTGCACCCATACTTCCTCCCAGAGCCCATACCCCGCACCCCCTCCTGCACCCCAAAACTCTGCCCCAGCCCGAGGCCCCTCCTGCACCCACACTCCCTCCCAGAGCCCACCCCCCACATCCCCTCCTGCACCCCAATACTCTGCCCCAGGCACAGCCCTGAGCCCTCTCCCACATTGCAAACCCCTCAACCCCTGCCCAGAGCCTGCACCCCATCCCAAACCCCATCCCCTTGCCCCAGCCCAGTGAAAGTAAGTGAGGGTGGGGGAGAGTGAGTGACGGAGCGGGGGGGGGGGATGGAGTGAGTGGGGTGGGGCCTTGGAGAAGGGGCGGGGCAGATCCTGGGTTGCCATTAATTTCAAAAAGTGATCCTGGGCGTAAAAGGGTTGGAGACCACTGGTGTATATGTAGCAGCCTGAATATTAGGTTAAAATGAAACCCTGGTCCTTTGATGTTTTAATAAGTAATTAACCTTGTGCCAGCTAGAATGGCAGTGTCTCTTCTCCTCGTGTTAGTATATTTATGGCTGCCCAATGGAACTATGCCAGTTTACATCAGATGAGAAAGTGGCCCTTTATGTTTCTGGCACTCTAGAAGTCAGCCTGTTCACTGCTTTTATGCAATCACCATGGTGTTCTTTGTTTAATATTCCTGAATATGAACAAGTTTCCCCTCAAAATGTGACACACATCCACAAACAGTGATTAGGTTCCGTTCAGAAAATACAAGCACATTAAAGTAGACTACCTTCCGATTACAGAGGATCCCTCTACTGTGATGGGTTGGATCACAGAAACCCCCTTGGGAGCTGCCACCCGATGTGCCAAGACTACCCCTGCTTCTGTTTTCCCTGCCAGCTCAGGACTCCAGCACCCTGTCTTGCTGAGTCAGACACTCCTGTCTGACTCCAACACAGACCAAGGGTCTGAATCACTTGTCCCAAAGCTACAAGTTTACCCAAAAACAGCTCACAGGAGTGTGCTTGTCTTTAGCACTCAGATGCCCAACTCCCAATGGGGTCTAAACCCAAATAAATCCGTTTTACCCTGCATAAAGCTTATGCAGGGCAAACTCATAAATTGTTCGCCCTCTATAACACAGATAGAGTGATATGCACAGTTGTTTGCTCCCCCAGGTATTAATACATACTCTGAGTAAACTACTAAATAAAAAGTGATTTTATTAAATACAGACAGTAAGATTTAAGTGGTTCAAAGTAGTAACAGACAGAACAAAGTAAGTTACAAGCAAAATAAAATAAAATGCGCAAATCTATGTCTAATCAAACTAAATACAGATGATTTCCTCACCAGTTCCAGAGCACTCCCTTTTACAGGCTAATCTCCTTTTAGCCTGGGTCCAGCAATCACTCACAACCCCTGTAGTTACTGTCTTTTGTTTCAGTTTCCTTCAAGTATCCTGGGGGGGTGGAGAGGCTCCTTCTTTAACCAGCTGAAGACAAAATGGAGGGGTCTCCCCCAGGGTTAAATAGACTCTCTCTTGTGGGAGGAGACCCCCCCTCCTCCCTCCTATGCAAAGTCCAGCTCCAAGATGGAGTTCTGGAGTCACCTGGGCAAGTCACATGTCCCTGCATGACTCAGTCTTTACAGGCTGAAGCCATTGTCCACATGGTATCTTGCATGTCTCCAGGAAGACTTCTTATGTGGATTGGAGCATTCCAAGATGCATTGTTCCCCAAGTGTTTCCTGATCAGGTACTTAACCTGGTGAATTCCTTCCTAAAGAAGCTGACCAAATGCCTCCCAAAGCTTACTTAGAAACCAAGCAAGCATACAGCCCATATTCTTAACCTCAAGTAGAAAATGATATATATATGTACAAATAGGATGAATAGATATAGTAGACCATAACCTTTACGGAGATATGTTACCTGGCACAGGCAGCACCAAACATATTCCAGTTATGTCATACATACATTTATAAGCACCCCCTCCCCATAAAGCCTTATGGGGTACACTGTCACACCCTCTACCTGGCAAAATTAATCTTTGCTCAGGAGAGATTTAGGACTGTTGCAATTCAGGAATGACGTGCTTCACAGAGTGAGGCATTCAATAAGGGAGAGATATAAAAAGAGTAAGAGGCAGACTGGGTGGAGCAGACAATAAAGGAAGGCAAAGAAAGTCACACATGGAAGCATGAAGTAAAAGTAATAAGGAGGGGATAAGTTTCAGAGTAGCAGCCGTGTTAGTCTGTATCCGCAAAAAGAACAGGAGTACTTGTGGCACCTTAGAGACTAACAAATTTATTAGAGCATAAGCTTTCGTGGGCTACAACCCACTTCTTCGGATGCATAAAGCTTATGCTCTAATAAATTTGTTAGTCTCTAAGGTGCCACAAGTACTCCTGTTCTTTTTAAGGAGGGGATAAGGAAGTGTTACAGAGGGAAGTGCACAGAAATTAGCAGGAAGAAGGAAAACACATGATAGAGACAGGAGAAAAAGGGCAAAGCCGGAGAGAGAATAAATGGCAGTGGAGACAGAGATGAAGATGGCCATGGTGGTTTTATTTTAATTTTCAACCAGCTCTATGCTTGGCCACAAATCCTGGATGGACGTGACTTCTCAAGCCCTTACTTTTGACCCAAGAAATTAAAAAAAGAAAATGAAATATTTCACTCATTCTTCCCTGACTCACAAACAAGAACATGAACCACTCATAAAAAACGAATAATAATAATAATAATAAAAAAAGATGTGTCGCAGGAGAGTTCTTGCATGGATGAAAATAAAAACTAAAATCACATCAAAAGTGTTGGTCCAAAGTCATTTTCAGTGAACCACAACTGTTATTTCACATGCCAGTTGGGAACATAAGGGGATTTTATTAATGCATAATTTCTGCATTTACCTCATATTTCTGAGTTAAAACAAATTAGAAACAGATTTAAAGGCCCAGTTACATAGCCTGGAGTAAACAAATGTATTCCAATATATGTGCTTCCCAAGGAGGATTAAATTCAGTAATAATTTGTTTCATTTGCTTACAACAGACAACTTTTATTTTTTAAAAGGATGAAAGAACAACACAACTCTCACTTAACCTTCAAAGAGTAAGAGTGCAGTTATTAAAAAGAACAAAAAGAACAGGAGTACCTGTGGCACCTTAGAGACTAACAAATTTGTTAGTCTCTAAGGTGCCACAAGTACTCCTGTTCTTTTTGCGGATACAGACTAACACGGCTGCTACGCTGAAACCAGTTATTATACTATCTGTTATCTGCTTAGGCTTAGAAAATAGGTGGGCTACAGGGTTTAAAGCTGGGAGGTTTTAAACGGCATTAAAATCAATTTAATCCAGAATTATACTTTGGTAAACACTACCCATAGTGCACCCAGCACTTTGTTTAGTAAAGGAGGTTCTGCTACAAGTGATCACTTTTGCACAGAATTTTTTAATTAGATTTCTTTCTTTGGTAAAATCAAGAATGCCCAGAATTAAGTTTGGTTTTCATTATTTTACACCTCTGGCTCAAAGATACTTCTTTTTAAATCAAAATTTGTAAAAAAAAAAATCTTAGGTCCCACAAACACTTGTGGAATACACATATTTGAAAATCAGGTTTAAATACCATTCTCACTGTGCCCTGATTCAGCAAGGTACTACATAGGTAAATGAGCAGTCCCACTGACTTCAGGCAGATTACTCATATGCTTACAGATAAGCATGAGCTTAGGTACCATGTTGAACTGCAGTTTAAAATACAATTGAAGGACCCACACTGGACAAACCACTCAGTGGAACCTAAACAGCACAATTCACTCACCACCCCAACTAGAGGCGGTGCAGAGCAGATCTGGTTGGAAAACAAAATTTCTGTTCCATGGAAAATTCTGACATTTCAAATTGTTTTTGTTCCAAATCGGAATAAAAATTCAAAATTCCAAAAACTACAGTGGGACAGAAATTCTACACTTTTTCGATTTGGAAACACTGATATGTTTCATTCAGTTAATATCAAAACAGCATATTGTTATATACAACACTACATATAATATATTTAATACATGTAATCACATTAAATATTAAAAATTATATTTCAATAAAGTCTAAACAAAATGAAATGAAACAAAGTTCAAACAAAATGTTTTTACCATACCAAAACAAAATGCTTCAACGGTATGGACACAGATTGAGAAAACTGTAATGATTTATTTTTACTTTTTCCCGTTAAACATATCGTAGGAATCAATATGTTCTCGAGAAATGTTTTTATTCCAACTAAACTGAATTTTCTGACAGAAACTCATTCCATCTTTTTTTTTTTATTTATTTTTTTGACCAGCTCTAGTGTAGAGCCATTCCAGCACAGGGACAGCACGGTGTTAACCCCTTCAATGGGCTTGTGTGTAGGGGCAAAGAAGTGGAGTATCTATGTGTTTTGCTGAATAAGAATGGACTTAACTATGTGCTTAGGGTTAAGCACATGACTAAGTGCTTTTTTGAATCAGGGCTTGAGAATGTAACTTACTCTATGGAACATTGTATTAGCAGATAAAAACATTGTTACCTTTAAATTAAGGTCGCTATAAAATTGTAACATATGTACAGCAAGGGACATTACAGTGAAACTCATCCACCACACATTGTAACGGGAAACTCATACGGGAAAAAAAATACTACTTTAGAAATGTTAATGGCTCCTAAAGGCCACCTCCCAAAGCTTTTTAGATTTCCTCCCTAAAAGTCCTTTCCCATGGCTTGCCTTGGGAAGGGACAATCTAGCCTATTGTTCAACACCAATGATTTGTTAACATTTATCTAACAGTAAGAGCTAGAAATCAACATTTGATTTTAAAAGAAAGCTGAAATTGGCGTTGACATTTCATGGTCTCCATATATGGGGGTTGAGAAAGAGGAAATGTGGTCATAGGCTTTGTTGGGACAGCTCTGTAAACATCAGATTATATCTGTGTTTGTTACAAACAGAGGGGTTAAAATAGAAGTGGGCAAACTACAGCCCACAGGACCATCCTGCCTGGCTCTTGAGCTCCCGGCCAGGGAGGCTAGCCCCCGGCCCCTCCCCTGCTCTCCCCCCTCCCCTGCAGCCTCAGCTCGCCGTGCCTTAAACTAAAAGGTATTAGAAATTACAATAGATGTATTTTAAATTAAACACACAATAAAATATTTAAAAATATATATTACTTTTTTTAAAATAGACTACAATTTTTACAAACATTTTTGTGGTTTTTAGCAGCATGAGCACAGATTTCCATATGAGTATTATGAGACTGATTCACCATTGCTTTACTCCAGTTATGCACCAATATAACACTTTTGAAATCAATGTGGTTACATTGGTGTAAAAGTGGAGTCACACATTGATTTATCAAGCCCCTTATTATAAAAGGCTGACATGACTAATTAATTTATTGGGATCTATTCATCCTCCAGTGAACATGCACAACACATAAAAAACAATACTGTAAAATAAAACAAAACTTATTAAATCATCAGTGAGCACCTCTGGGATAAGTATCTTCAGAAGTGCTGAAAGATTAATGAATCAGGTCATAGATATAAATCTCTTATTTCTGAAGTGGAGTTTCTGTTTAGTTCCCATGCATACTACATCTTGAATAATGGAAATAATTGTATACCTTGCCCCTTCATGCTTTGTCTGACCTGACGTTTTCATTGAATAGTCTCTTATTCATCATACGAACAAGACAAATCACAAATGCGAAAGCAAATACAAAAACCTCCAGCTATAACAACAAATCGGAAGGAAAAATAATCAACTATATAGCAGGTAGGGCTTAAGGCCACTGATTTCAGGTGTTAAACAACCATTCTAAATGACCTTTCATTACAGTATTATGTGTACTGTACTTCATGGCTTACTGGCAATGGCAACCGCATGAGAATATTACCTGCCCTTTACTAGGCAGAGGTATTATGGAGTTCTAACATTGCTTATTCAAATCAATATAATGTTACAGTATATTTCTAAGAAAGCATTCATTGTCTTGCACACACATAAGAGACAAGAGATGGTATCTTTTCAGGAGTACATGACCTTTTCAGTCTGTACGCTTTATCAACAAGCTAAGCAGTCGAATTAAACTACTGAGATATTGACAATCAGATGATATCTGAATGTACATTTCTGGGGCTTTGGGAGCAAGGCTTCTTGGGTACAATTTTTGGCCCCATTTCAGGAAAGCACTTAATTATGTTCCTGAAGTTAAGCATGGCTTAAATCCTATGGGACTTAATTGTGTGCCTAAAATTAAGTACATGATTAAGTATTTTCTGGAGAGAGATGTTTATAGAAGATTATAATTTAGAGATGTGTGTTGTGTGTGTGTGTGTGTGTCCTGGAGGCGGGGGCTGGGAACACCACATCGCTGTGTGCAGCAGCTCACTGCAGAAGCTCTCCAGTTTGTTTTATTTAAGTTTTAAACCTTTCTCATTCACTGGCTTGTTATTTAATGAACCCCAGGATCCTTACATGGTGTCAGAAGTGCTGAATGAAAAGGCAACTGCAGTGGTTTTGAAGTTGTGTTTGCAACTGAAAGCAGAGACAAAGGGAGGCACCAGAGAAGCACATGGAGCACCAGGCACAGAGCCTTTTGCATGTATTTGGTGAGCACAATAGTAGCTCGACTAGTTTAAGAAGAAGGGGTGGGCGTGGGGAAGCCAAAAATGAATGTGTTGCAACCTCCTTCCAGTCTGCAATTGTCAGACAATTTTGCAGAGAAGTGGAAAAAAAATCAGACAGAGATTTGAATTGTATTTATTAGCCATTGCATTCCAAAACAGAATGAAACCTTAGCGAGAGACAATTTTTTACAAGTATGCAAAAAACTGATGACATCATAGAGCAATGTCACAGAATTAAAACTGTGACTTTGGTGAGGTAACAGAGTCTCTGATCAGAGACAGAATCATTTGTGGCATTAAAGACAACGTGTTAAGAGAGAGACTGCTCCATGAAGGAGATTTAACTTTAGAAAAAGCTCTCCACGGCAGCAGAAACTGTGAAAGCACAAATCAAAGAGCTGAATTCACCAGAGGGGTTATCTATGTACTAAGAACTGAAGAATATAGCCAGACTATGTCAAATCAGAAAGTGGAATCACTCGCTATGAAAACCACTGCTAAGGGGAAAACTGAGCACAGATGGTTATGTGAAAGGTGTGGATCACAGCATGGCCCCAACCAATGTGTTGCCTTTGGGAAACTCTGTCATAAATGTGGGGGGAATAATCATTTTTGCAAAATGCTGCAGATTCCAAATGCTGACCAGTCAAGTGCATTCAGTTAAAGACAATCTGGTTGAGGAGTTTTTCATAGACGTACTGGGATCTAGCAAGCCTGATGAGAGCGACTGGTATCCAGTGAATGGAACAATTATTCCACTGAAACTGGACATAGAAGCTCAGGTTAATATTCTGTTTGAACAAGATTATGTGAGACAGAAAATAAGACCAAAACTGGGACCAACAAAAATAAAAGTAACGGGTTATTCTGAAAAAAAATACCAGTCAAGGGGAGGTGCATTGCTAGCATCAACCATAAAAACACCATGTATAGGCTCCCATTCACTGTAGTACCAAAAGAGGTGACACCAATTTTAGGCCTGGCTGCATGTGAGAAACTCAGTCTGGTAAAATGGGTGCTCTCGCTACAAAATCATACTGTACCCGGCTACGAGGCACTCTTTGGGGAATGTCATGACCTGTTTCAAGGGTTGGGTTTCTTGCAGGGTGAACAAAAATCTGGATAAACAAGCAGGTCCCTCCAGTTATCCATCCATGTAGAAAGGTGCCACTTGCACTCTGTGACACACTCAAGGTTGAGCTTGCAAGGATGGAAGCAATGCAAGTAAAACAAAAAATTGAGGCGCCAACAGAATGGGTGAACTCCCTCGTTATTGTGAAGAAACGTAACAGCTAGCTACACATATGCTTAGATCCCAGAGACCTCAACAAGGCTAAAAAAGAAGAACATTTCAAACTACCAACCAGAAAAGAGATTATGGCTCAATTTGCAAATGCTCAATATTTCAGTAAATTGGATGCATCCTCAGGTTTTTGGCAGCTAATATTAACTGAAAAAAGCTCAAAGCTGTGCACATTTAACACCCCATTTGGAAGATACAGATTCTTACAATTACTCTTTGGCATACCTTCAGCACCAGAAGTGTACCACAAAACTGTATATATGATCTATGAAAATATTAATGGTGTTCACACCTCAATGGATGACCTCATCATCTGGGGCTCAACAAAAGAGGAGCATAATCATAAACTTTGGGAAGTCCTGGATGCAACTAGAGCTGCAAACCTCAAACTAAATAGGGAGAAACGTATTTTAGAGGCTACCGAACTGACTTTTGTTTGGGACATTATTTCCAGTGAAGGTGTAAAACCTGATAAGAGAAAGATTTTAGCCACTGAAATGATGCCACGTCCCAAGTCAAAGAAAGATGTCCAACAGTTCCTGGGAATGGTTAATTATCTTGGAAAATTCATACCTTATCTATACACCAAAGCAGCAGCTTTGAGAAAATTCCTAGAGAATAAAAATGAATGGGGTGCAAAACAGGAGGAATCATGGGACAGTTTAAAACAACAACTGATACAAGAACCAGGCTGAAGTTCTATGCACCAGGCCTTCCTCACAGTCTGCTTCACAGTATGGATTAGGTGAAGTGATTTTATAGAAACATGAAGGTTGTTGGCAACCAGTGGCACATGCATTCAAATCACTGACTGAGGCAGAAACTAGATAAACACAGATCGAAAAAGAGCTTTTAGGAAAATTGTTTGTGAGAGATTCAATCAGTATATTCATGGACAGACTGTGGAAGTTGAAAGGGACCACAAGCCCCTAATAGAGTTATTTAGCAAACTGCTAAATGACTATACCGTAAGGATTCAAAGAATGATGATAGAGTTGCAAAAGTATGATCTGGTTGTGACCTACACACACGGTAAATTCATGTTCATGGCAGATGCACTTTCCAGAGAAGAGTCTAGAGACAGAGATGTGAGCCTATGTAGATCTGAAGTCAATTCCCATAATTAACAGGAAACAGTAACAAATAAGTGAGGAAATGGAGAAAGATGAATCATTGGGAATCCTTAAAGAAGTGAAAATTAAAAGGTGGCCTGAAAAAATAAGCAGTCGCTGCCCAAGTATAAGAGATTATTGGAACTGCAGACACAAACTTACTGTGATAGATGGGGTGATTTTCAAGGGCAGTAAGGTTGTAATTCCAATGAGCCTCCAAAAAGAAATGCTATAGAAGATACACAAGGGACATTTAGGAATTGAGAAGTGCTAACAACGAGCACGAAAGGTGCTGTATTGGCCATGGATCAATCATGACATCACTAATGTGGTAGGAAACTGCTTTTCCTGCTTGAAATACAAGCCACACCAACAAGCAGAGCCACTGAGACCTCATCCAGATCCACAAAGGCCTTATGAGAAGGTAGGCATTGACTTACTTACCTGGCAATCAAAGGATTATTTAATAGTTACAGATTGTTATTCTCCGTATCCAGAAATGTGCACATTGCACAGTACTAACAGTAAGTCGGTGATAGCCAGCATGAGGGGAATCTTCTCCAGATGTGGAATTCCAGATGAAGTCTCTAGCGATAACAGGTCACAATTTTCTAGTGCAGATTGTAGGCAATTTTCCATAGATTGGGATTTTCATCACAAAACACCAAATCCAAATTACCCCCCAATCAAATGGACTTGTGAAAAGGTCTATACAGACAGTAAAGAACCTTATGAAAAAGACTTTTGACAGCGGGGATGATTTGTATAACGTGTTACTGGTTTACTGAAGTACACCCCTGGAAAATGGCTTTTCTCCAGCTCAGCTGTTAATGGGAAGAAGGATCAGATCTACTTGCTGAAATCTCATAACAAGTAAGCCATACAGAACATGAAAGAAAATCAGAAGTGGAAGCAGAAATATTATTTTGATAAAAGGGCCCGTGATCTCCCATCTCTTAACCCAGGTGATAGAGTGTGCCTGAGGAATCACACCTCTAAATCTTGGGGCCAAAAGGGTATCAAAGAACAGCTCCTTCCAAGGTCTTATATAGTCCAGACAGAATAGGGGGACACATTTAGATGTGATCGAAGGGATCTACAACTAATCCCAGAAAGTTCCAACACATTGTCAGTAGATGTGGATTCTGGCATTTCCCATCTGACTGATCCTTTATCATCAACGCACAAAGGAGAAACTGTTAAGGAACAAGAGAACTCAGATTAATGCAAGGGTGATACTGAGAAGATCAGAGTGGGAGATTAAATGTCCTGCAAGACTCCTAGAGACTTGCCAACCTGAATGGAGAAAGGGTATTTGAGGAAAGTGAGTGGTAAAGACTCAGTCAAGAATGATGTGCTGATAACCTCTCCTCCCTAGGAAGTTCACATATTGGGTTTCTGCAAATGTATTACATGAGTTGAGAATTTAATACATGTGTTATTAGATAGTTGTTTGCTGTGTATGTATATAAGAGTTGATTTGTTTTTCTTTAAGAGGGAAGATGTAGAGATATGTTTGCAGAAGATTATAATTTAGAGCTTTTCCCTGATAAGTAAGGCTAAGATTGAGTCATGGGTATTTTTGGTAAAAGTCATAGACAGGTCACGGGCAATAAATAAAAATTCACGGCCCATGATCTGTCCATGACTTTTACCAAAAATACCCGACTAAATCTCTACTTCTGGGGCCATGCTGCTCCAGAGGACCCCTGCTGGGGGGGGCAGGGGCTGCTCAGCTCCGGGGGTTGACTGTCCCCAGCCGCTGCTCTCAGGGACCACTCTCTGGATGGCCCCCCAGGGGCTCTGAGGTCAGCCACACCAACTGCTGCAGAAGTCACAGAGGTCTGGTCTATACTACCCGCCTGAATCGGCGGGTAGAAATCGACCTCTCGGGGATCGATTTATCGCGTCCCGTCGGGACGCGACAATCGATCCCCGAATCGGCGCTCTAACTCCACCAGGGGAGGTGGTAGTATGCGCCGCCGACAAAAAGCCGCAGAAGTCGATTTTGCCACCGTCCTCACAACAGGGTAAGTCGGCTGTGATACGTCGAATTCAGCTACGCTATTCACGTAGCTGAATTTGCGTATCTTAAATCAACTCCCCCCTGTAGTGTAGATGTAGCCAGAGATTGCAGAAAGTCACGGAATCCGTGAAAGAATTGCAGCCTTATTCATAAGGGACTGTGTTGTGAGTGTGGGAATTTGGGGGTGTGCCGCATAGGCGGAGGGGAACACTACATGGCTTTGTGCAGCAGCTCACTGCAGATGCTTTCCAGTTGGTTTTATTAAAGATTTATTCCTTTCTCATTCATTGGTTTGTTATTTAATGAACCCCAAGATTGTTCCACTTTCCTGAACTAGGACCGTAGAGCCTGATCCTGCAATAGCTGAGCCCCCCAACGCTCAATCGATTGAAAGTTGAGAATGCCCAGCACCTTGTAGGAGGCACACAGTAACTGACACGGTAAGGTATACATGTGCCAGCTGTGAAATATGTCTATAACATAACTGAACAGAGGTAGTTCCTTTGTTAAGGTTGAAGATAGCTTGCTATTGCGAACCTTCCCTAAAAAAAAAAAAAAAACTTAGCACACCTTGACATTTGGTATGCCCCATTTCGTCCATGGGAAGAGAGGGGGCACAGGAGATCTCAGGTGAAAGGATAAGATGTAGGGAAAGAACAAAGGGAAAAGAACATGTGAGGGAAGGGGGTAAAGAGGGAAGGAACAGATGGTTTGGGGCTGGCAGTAAGCAACTAAAGTGAGTTTCTAGATATTCTAATACAGGGATCAGCAAC
>NW_020664483.1:12032692-12101389 GCF_002925995.2 Terrapene triunguis | reverse complement strand
ATAAAGGTCACAACGGGAACTGCTGGGTGCTGAGCACTTCTGAAATCTGTCCCTTATTTAGGTACCTAAATGGGAACTTCTGGAAATCTGTCCCCAACTATGTGTACCGAGTTCTTGAAAATCTGTCCCTGAGCTCTTCTGAAAATCTGGTCCCAAGTGCCTGCAAGATCCCTCCCCCCCTTTAAACAACTCAATGACAATAGACAGTGGTGGGGAGAAAAGGGGTAAGGACAATAGCAAACAATGTAAAGCTATTGTTTTGTAAAGAAAAAGAGCTATATATACTCGGTTGTTTTCTGCATTTCTTGCTAATAGTTTACAGGAATTAACAGTGAAAAAATTCAAGTTGTGTTGGGTCTAAAATGAATGATGTATTTCATACTGTGATTTAGATGGGAAATACGCAGTGTATTATATACATATGTACACAAGCACGAACAGAGCAGCCTGCATTTTAAAAACTGTTCCCATTCTGGGAGATATTACTGGTTCCAGCAGGAGTCCCCATTTTAAGTACAGGGAATACCTCTTGAGCTGGTAGAATCTCTCAAAATGGAAGAAATTGTCAGGATGTGCCCACTTCCTCCTTGGGCCAACAAATGTGGAATGACTCTCCCCACAAAATTACACAAGCTTTCATATGCTGTGTCAGGGTGTACCAATCCCACATTGGTGAGGCGAGGGTTAAGGAGTTGCTCTGGACACAGGAAGCCACACCTCCTCACCCCTGCTGGGCATGCTACGAGTGAAGGAAGGGTTCAAAAGGGAGCAAATCAGCTCAGTCGGGGACAACTGAGCAGGTGAGTAGTTGGGTGCGAGAGCCTCCTGCAGAGGAGCTGCCAAGGCTCCCAAAGGCCGAGACCAGGCCCCACGGTCAAGCCACTGCAGACCCTTCATCCACAGGGACTGAGAATGCTGAACTCTGGCAGACACCTTTCTGAAACCAAAGGAGTTGTCACTGGGTGACAGGAAACACTAATATGTGTGTGACCTAGAGGCTGAGGCCTATTGTCTACACTAGTAGACTAGGGTTTTTGCACTGTTGTTACAAAATTTATTGAGCTTAATCCAGTAATTTACCAAAGTAAGGTACACTGGTATAAGTGAAGTTTAAACAAGTTTAAAGAGCATCGATATAACTAATTTGATTTTACATTGATTTAATTACACCAGTGCAAGTTTTCTAGTATATATAAGTTCTGGAAGTACTAATGCTCAGTTCCCCATCCTGTTGGCCCAGGGAGCAAAAGACCAAGAACAGCAAGGACAGTTTACCTTACTGGCAAAAGTTGAGGAAAGAGTTACACCTAACTTTTAATTTTCAGTCTTTTTGTTGTTTCGATACGGGCCTAAGCAAGGTTTCCCATGAGGCCCTAGCTAGGAGCAACACATTGTTCTGCTACCACGGAATGAAGATCATGACTCTCAGTTAGAATTTACCTTATTGGTTACCCCTTGTTTCAGAAGGCGTAACCTGTCCCAGATCTATATCTGGGACAGGGTATTTTTCCCAATGTGCTGGCTAGCACATCTATGCTAGCATTGGAGTAATGGAACCAAAGCTTTATGAAATTCCTGTGCTGTCAAGCCCACTTGCACAGGGGATGGATGTGATGTTCTGCAGAAACTGCTCTCTTCCCCACACCATTACCCAGGATCTCGGTTGTCTCAGTTGCCCAAAAGGAATATGCCTGTGCTTCCTTCCTTCCTCCCTTCCATTGTGCAAGCCAGGCCAAAGTCTGGCCCTATGTTTGTGTTCTGTCCTTGCAGTAGTAGATCTCACCATCTGCACTCACAGTGAAAGGATGCGCTCAAACCTTTGCAAGCATTAGCAAATCTTCTGTTTCATTTTCATTCTAACAATAGAGCCACAGGCACCTGTAATACAGTCTCCCTTAACAATGCCAACATACCTAACTCAGCATCCCAGCATCCAGCTACAGACTTTGTGCTTGGAGGTAGCAGGACTCGGTGAGTTTGGTCTGTCTGAGGATTGTCTGTTTGGCTGGTTATTTGGTCTCTGTGTACAGGCTGTGTAACTGGGCCATGGGCTCCTGAGTAAGCCCTTGAAGCTTTGCTCAGTGCCTTGCTAAAGGCTGCAAGGCTCTAGACCTTGGAATTTTGATCAGCCCAACTGTTTGAAATCTCTGAGTGGTTAATGACTCCCTGGTGGTGCAGGGCAGAGCTGAGCTAAGCAGGGAAGACTTTGGTATAAAAGTTCATAGTAATAAATAGAAACCAGAAGTTAGAAATTGTAGAAAATTGATAAGGGAACCCAAGGGACACAAGGATAAATCTGTGGCCAGCAGAGTTAAGGACAATAAGAAAGAGTTCTTTAAATATATTAGGAACAAAAAGAATCCTGACAATGGTATTGGTCCATTAAAAGATGGAAATGGTAAAATTATCAATAATAAAAAGAAGCTACTGAATACTGAAATTTTTAAATCAGCAGGTACAGATAACTTGCATCCACGAGTTTTAAAAGAGCTGGCTAAGGAGCTCTCTGGACCATTAATGTTGCATTTCAATAAGACTACGGGAAGTTCCAGAAGATTGGACGAAAGCTAATATTATGCCAATTTTTAAAAAGGGTATACAGGTTGATGAGGGTAATTATAGCCCTGTCAGCGTGACTTCGATCCCAGGCAAGATAATGGAGCAGCTGATATGGGACTTGATTAATAAAATCATAAAGGAGAACAATGTAATTAATGTCAGTCAACATGGGTTTTATGGAAAATAGATCCTGTCAAAATAACTAGATATCTTTTATTTTTAATGAGATTATAAGTTTGGTTGATAGAGGTAATAGTGTTAATATAATATACTTAGACTTCTGTAAGGCATTTGACCTAGCACTGCACAACATTTAGATTACAAAACTAGAACGATATAAAATTAACATGGCGCACATTACATGGAATCAAAACTGGCTAGCTGATAGAAATGCAATTAAAAACTCGGAACCGTCATTGAGTGGGTGTGTGTAGCGAGAAGGGGTGGCTGCCCTCAGTGACGGATGCGGAGGAGACGCCACAAGCCACCTGGTGGGTGAAGCCAGGAGGACCATGCCCCAGACGCAGGAAGCAGAGGTGTGGGACAGGAAGAGAAAATGTATAAGGCCGGCCCGGCAGCTCAGTTGGGATGGAGCTGCCGAAGGAGACAGACGCGTCTTCCCTACTGCAGGAGTGGGACGCTGCAGAGAACTGCGCCTGCCCCAAGGGCCTACACGAGCTTCCCGAGACCCCTGCCACTCCCAATGCTGAGGAACTGCTACTGCTACCCTTGGCAATGTATCCTGGGGAGACTGGACGCAGGTACACCTGAGGGTGAGAGTGGGAAGTAGCCTAGGGAAACTAGACAACAGTCTGGTTAAGAGCTGGCCTGATACAAGGTCAGCGTGGTGTGGGTGGATCCCCGCTGACCTCGTGGCGGACCACTCTGTCACTGTTAGGGCCCTGGGCTGGGATGCGGTGGAGTTGGGCAGGCCTGTGTCCCTCCTGCCATCCCACCCTGGAGTGGCATACTCCCCCTCCTGAGGCCATGGGACCTGTGCTCCCTGACACCCCTGCCAGAGCCCCATAAGACCATGGGGGGTGCTCACCCCTATTGGAGCCCCATAGACCGTGCTTGGTGCTCACCCCTTCCGGAGCCCCATAGACCGTGGTTGGGGTTACAGCTCTGAAAGGCTGCAAGCCAGAGCCCTGACTGTTTGCTGCCCCACCCTGCATGAAGGCTGGGCATACAAACTACTACAGCTCTGCCTGACTGCAGGCCAGAGCTCTGATTATTATTTACTACCCCACCCTACTTAAAGACTGGGCTTATAACTTAGTACTGCTCTGTCCTGATCGCCGGCCAGAGCCCAGACTGTTTGCGGCCCATCCCTGCTTGCAGGCCGGGGCCCATCGAGTACCGCTAATCCCCCCAGTCTTTGTTTTGAGCATACTCTAGCAGACCAGACTGGGAGGAGGCAGGGCCTCCCTCAAAGGTGGACACGGAGGGATGGCTCCGCCCACCTACAGTGTGTTTCCAATGGTGTTCCACAGGGATCAGTTCTTGGCCCTATGCTATTTAACATTTTTATCGGTGACCTGGAAGAAAACAAAATAATCACTGATAAAGTTTGCAGATGACACAAAAATTGGAGAAGAGGTAAATAATGATGACAGGTCACTGGTTGAGAGCAATCTAGAACACTTGGTAAACATGGTGCAAGCAAACAATATGTGTTTTAATATGGCTACATGTAACTGTGATCATCCAGGAACAAAGAATGTAGGCCACACTTACAGGATGGGAGACTTTCTCCTGGGAAGCAGTGACTCTGAAAAGCATTTGGGGGTCATGGTGGATAATCAATTGAACATGAGCTCCCCTTGTGACACTGTGGCCCAAAAGAGCTAATACGATCCTGGTATGCATAAACAGGGGAATTTTGAGTAGGAGTAGGGATTATTTTACCTCTCTATTTGGCACTGGTGCGACCACTGCTGGAATACTGTGTCCAATTCTGGTGACCACAATTTAAGGATGTTGATAAATTGGAGAGGGTTCAGAGAAGACCCATGAGAATGATTGATTAAAGGATTAGGAGACGTGCCTTATAGTGATAGACTTAAGTACCTCAATCTATTTATCTTAAAAAAGAAGGCTAACGGGTGGGTTGATTACGTCTATAAATATATTCATGGGGAAAATATATTTAATAATGGTCTTTTCAGACTAGAAGAGAAAGGTATAACAAGCCAATGATTGGACGTTGAAGCCAGACAAATTCAGACTGGAAATAAGGCGTACATTTTTAACAGTGAGAATAATTAACCACTGGAACAATTTACCAAGGGTCATGGTGGATTCTCCATCACTGACAATTTTTAAATTAAGATTGGATGTTTCTTCTAAAAGATCTTCTCTAGGAATTATTTGGGGGAAGTTCTCTGGCCTGTTCTATACAGGAGGTCAGTCTAGGTCAGAGGTGGACAAACTACGGCCCGCGGGACCCTCCTGCCTGGCCCCTGAGCTCCTGGCCCGGGAGGCTCGCCACCGGCCCCTCCCCCGCTGTTCCCTCTCTCTGCAGGCTCAGCGCACCACGCCGCTGGCGCAATGCTCTAGGCGGCCGGGCAGTGCAGCTGCTGAGACTGGCCTGACCCGGTGCTCTGTGCTGTGCGGTGGCATGGCTGGCTCCAGTGGTGGCTCTATCCAGTTGGATAGAAGACGGGGAGTTTGGGTTGGTGGGCAGGGGTGTGGATAGGGGTCAGGGTGGTCAGAGGGTGGGGAACGGGGGGGTTGAATGGGTGCAGGGGTCCCGGGGGGCAGTCAGGAAGGAGGGGGGGGTTGGATGGGGCAGTGGGGGGCAGTCAGGGGCAAGCATTCCGGGGGTGGTCAGGGAGAAGGGGTGGGTGGATGGGGCAGGGTTCCCGGGAGGGGGCATTCAGGAATGAGAGGAGGGGTTGGATGGGGTGGAGCGGGGCAGTTAGGGGTGGAGGTTTCGGGGGCGGTCAGGGGACAGAGCGGGGGGGGGGGCATCAGGGAATGGGCGGGGTTGGATGGGGCAGGAGTCCCGAGGGGGGGCGTCAGGGCAAGAAGTGTGGGGGGGATAGGGGCTGGGCCACACTTGGCTGTTTGGGGAGGCACAGCCCCCCCTAACTGGCCCTCCATACAATTTCCGAAACCCGATGCGGCCCTCTGGCCAAAAATTTTGCCCGCCCCGGTCTAGGTGATCATAATGGTCCCTTCTGACCTTAGAGTCTATTACCATGAAAAAACGAATTACAGAAGAGCGTCTGAAAGGTGTTGCCCTCCAATGGGTCCCTATATGAATGCAAAAAGTTCTATGCAGACAGACCCCTGCAACCTTACAGATCTCAGCTGAGGTCAGTGTGGAACCCCTTGCCAGGTTGGGATCAGAAATGACACCTACACGCATACTGTGTTATTTTTCTGCTTATTTACTGTGACTTTCTTGGATCTTCACTAATTCTTTACTATCTCAGATTGATTTGTTTTTGTTATAGTAGTAAAGATCAAGCCAGGGGCAGATTTATTTAAATACTCCCATGTCACCTTTCAACAAGGTATTCAAGGCGTAGTTACCATATGGCACAACACTAAAGAATTCACTAACATTTCTTTTGTTTAAAGAGCTTACTTCGTTTGATCAGACAAATCTGTCTCATTTATCCATTGCTACCCCACATAAAATCAAACTGCTTTTCAAATCTTAAAGTCTACCTGAAACAACGTTCTTATGATAAAATAGATACTACTTTAGGTAATGTACTGTAAACTGGAAAGCATCCTCATCGTCACATTGCAGTGACTGCCATAAAGAGCTGAATTTTCGGAATGGCTAATAATATAGAAATTGTGTTTCATTGTTATTTTGGTTTGTTTTTTTGCAGTGGTTCCTCCTCATCCAGTCATCCCGCAGTTCAACAGGAAGTCTGATCAACATAGTGGTATCCCCAAAACTTTTACTTTTTGATCTTCCATTAATTAACAGCCATTCTATTAATTAATTAATTAGTGATTTCATACCACAGCTTGCTTGGAGACTGAGCCACACTCTGCTCTGTAAATCCTGCTATAAGAAGACACTCCTTGCTGTGAACGATCAACACCTTCCTCTCCAGGGACATAAGGGTGTCTTCTCAGTTTTCAGTGTTAGATAAAAATTAAACTGGGATGATAAAATCAGGCAGTTTGGAAAGCACTGCCTATCTATCTATGATACTTATATGCCCCCCCCCCGCATCAGTGTAGTCTCTGAGTGCCTCACAATCTTTAATGTATTTATTATTTCTCACAATAGTCCTATGAGGCAAGTGAAGCGTTCTATAGATGAGGAATTGAGGAACTAAGTAAGTGACTTGCCCAAAGTCACACAGGAAGTCTGTGGCAGAGAAAAGAATTGAACCCAAGCCTCCTGAGGTCCTAGCCAAGGCCTAGCTGCTGGATTATCCTTCCTCCCTGCACTATAATCAGCACAATTATAAGGGGCAATGTACAGCAGCCACTTTCTAGGTTAAAATCCTCCATTCCATGTTAGGTTCAAGGTCTCTCCATTATAATCTACAAAAGATATGTTTAAAATAAAGGATATGGGTTCATCTTTGAAATTGACCCCACATTGATAATCTGGTTGATTTTATCTAAACTGCAGGGTGGTCTAATTTACGGACACACTATAGACTTATGCAATGGCTTCTATGGTGATCTTGGTGATTAGAGGATGGGGAGGCCTGAGAAGGGGGCATGCCATTCTGCCTCCTGCAAAATTCCTTCCAGGACTACGCAGGAATGCATGCTACAATGGTAGTGCTGCCACCCTTTGAAAGGTTGCAGAATGCACTTCTCCCTATGCCAGAGATTAGAGTTGACATTTGTTGTTCCACAGCCACGGACTTCATGGGCCCTAAACCTGGGCTCTATATATAGTAAATCAGCTCAGGTATAACCGTATATAATTAAATGACAGGTAACAGAAACACAGAAAAAAAGAAAAAGCTGCGTCTCTAACAGCTCAAATGCTTCTGAATGGTAACTTTTGTCAACAGTTCAAATATGTTCATATACATAGTTCCAACACTCCTCAGTACAGCAAATACTTCATTTAGTGTTTGCCTTACAGTTTTTGATTCACTGCAGTTCTCATGGATATTTCTTATCTGCTCCAGGAGTGTTGCATTTGAATTACTGCACTACTATCCAGGTATTATTGCCAGAGGGGATAGCTTAGTGACTTATAAGTCAGGTTTGAAATATCTCAGCTCCCCAAAACCAAACATTCAAATCCTAACAGGGCTGACTCAGTCTTTCATCCCTCTGAAAAAAAAAAATTGAAAACCTGTACACTTTGGAGTCGTTCACTTGGAGACCTTAAAATGGAAGTGGTGTTCTAAAAAACAATTTTGCTTGTTTCCTTGGTCAAAATTCCCATGGCCACTAGTGTACTGCATGATACGAAACTGCTAGGGTCTTCCACCCCAAACATTGTGGTAGTTAAATAGCACTGTATGTATATTATTTAGAAAGCATTTGGTGATCCTTTCAGAATGAAAAGTGCTGCACAAACATAAAAGAAAGACTGGACAGGACCAGTACTACAGCATCATTACAGCCAACTCATTGTTAGCTAATAAATCTTTGAGGATTTGCTGCCAGATTGATACTTGGAAGCAAAATAAAATTTAGATCCCCTGTACTCTCTTTTTATGAAATTCCCAACATATTCAAGATTGTGTTTGCCTGCAGAGTTCTAGAGTCTAGCAAATACAGCGCAATCATTATCTCCACAGCCCACAGGTTTATTGAGTGGAATTTGATATAATATGTACAGGGTTCTCTCATCAATATTAACAACTAGTATCTCAGGATTATGGTCAGAAATAAAGCTCCTTAGACTGGGGTTCTTTACTCATTCAGAGAGACCTACAATATGGATATTCTTTCATCCTGAATTGTACTTCTAGAAATCCATACTCTTGTCAGTGGCCTCAGAGTTTGAGAATTAGTTTTTAATTTGCCTGTTTTGAAAGATGTTTACATCCTTTCTTCCAATGACATTAAAGTAGTCCGCATAGTTATCACATTGAATAGGGCAACTTGTTGTCAAGGTCATTCAGCCCCAAAGTGCTGATGTTTTTAAAAATCTATTTCTAGTCTTCTGAATTGCTTGAGTCTCAATGAGGGTGAGTACGTCTCATTTCACTAATCTAAGGAGGAGACGATGTTCTTTAATAGGCATCTAACCTGAATCCCTCAATGGGAGTTTCTTGTATCCTGAAGTAGGAGACTCATGCCCATCTTTTCTTCAAAACATAAACTCAAAACACCTCCAGAGTGTTCGTGTAAAGTTTCACTAAAGACTTTCCCATATTGGATCCTTTCAGAGGAATCAGAAGCTGTAACTAAGGTCACACTGGTTGTAGTATGGTCTATCCCAGGGGTAGGCAACCTATGGCACGCGTGCCAAAGGCGGCACACGAGCTGATTTTCAGTGGCACTCTCACTGCCCAGGTCCTGGCCACCAGTCCGGGGGGCTCTGCATTTTAATTTAATTTTAAATGAAGCTTCTTAAACATTTTAAAAACCTTATTTACTTTACATACAATAGTTTAGTTATATATTATAGACTTATAGAAAGAGACTTTCTGTTCTGCCTGGCCCTTATGCAGAGGATGAAAAAGGGGACATTTGCTTGTGTCCTCTTCCTTCCTGTGCACTGGTCCTAGACATGAATCTCTCCCAAAAAATGTGCTTCAAGAGGGAGTTATTAAAAGATGACACTGAGAAAGAACATAAATGTATATTATTGTAGTATTGCATTCAACTGTGAAAAAAAGATTAGTAAACATAAAGGTTTTATGCATCCTTAAGCCAACTCTGGTGTTCTAAACACACTCATAATACATCTATATGTTATAGTTCTGTCACTTAGTTTGAATCGTTAATGTCGGGATGAAGAAAGCAGTCACACTTCCTAGGTAATTACTGTATATCTATTAAAATGAAGTAAGTCTACTGAAAATGCTTGTTTATTCCATATTCATTCTGTTAATGCATATCTTTTCCTTCATTATATCTAGGAAAATGTCAAGCCGGCTATGTTGGGGAAAATCAATAATTAACTAGCTTTACAGTCATTACCTCTAATAACACCCATTCTTCCTACTTAATAACACAAATTAAATCCAGCGAATTAAAATTTACACTAACAGAGAAACAGGAGCTTGACAACTACTAACCCTCACAGTACAAATTTATTGGTGCGAAGGTCATGACATTACAGGTTGAGTTCAATGCAGAATATTTCACATACTATTTTGGGTAAAAGTGTTTGCATATTTGGGGTAGTGGAAGATGCAAGATAGAAACTAGTGAGAAACCATCTTAAACAGCACTTATAGGAAAATAATAGGCATCCCTAAATAGAGCTCAAAGAGGCTGAAATCAATTTCAAGTAACGTAAATAAATATTTTCTCTCTCATGATCCAATATAGGATACAAAATGTTAAATTTGGAAGTAGATCTAACATGAATGTAAATATATAATTAAATTACATTCATGTTAGATCCACTTACATTTATATATTGAACACTTTGTATTATATATTGAATTCAATGCATACAGGACAGGATACTAAGTGTTTTTCACAATAAAAATTAATTGAACATCTTTCTTTCTTTATCTATTAATTTAATATATAGATATTAATATCAGTTCACTGATTAAGCTGTAAGTGTAGATAAGGACAAACCATGTTGAGCACCAAGTCAGCTAAGCATTGTTAAATTGTTCTAGTTCACTTAACTATTGTTTGTAAGGCCCAGTGGGTCTCTAACCGAGGCCCGCTAGGTAGTGAAACCTCCATGCTAGGGCCCAGCAGCAGCTATAACTATCTCACACTCCATGACCCATGACCTGTGGCAGACACAGACCACAGGAAGTCCCGCCTCAAGGCGTCCAACAGGCAGCAGCCTCATGGATCCTGATTGGCTCCCCATCCTATATTAACCCAAGGGATGTTCCAGGAAGTGTCCATGCAACACTGCTGTAGCTGCCATGACCATTCCTGCTCTTGAATGCCTGGCTTAGAGCTTGGCTTGATTTGGATCTTGCCTCCTGACCCAGACCCTGATCCTTGGTATTGACTGTAACTTGACTATGAAGTCCTCTGCTACTCAGCCTTAAGTCTGACCCTGCTCTGACCCTGGGTCCTGACTGTCCTTGTCAGGATCCTGATGTTAATCTCTGTGGCTCAGCAGCAACTGTTTTGATGTTACCTGCAATGGTTCAGGTTTATAGGGAAGACAAGGTCAAAATTTCTAACACTCCAAAATATGAGGTGTTTGGAGTTTTACTTTGGGCCCATCTCTGGCTATTAATACTTTCATGAATGCTAAACTATAAAGAGATAGCTTAGTCCTAGGGTGACCAGATGTCCCATTTTTATAGGGACAGTCCCGTTTTTTGGGACTTTTTCTTATATAGGCACCTATTATCCCCCACCCCCTGCCCTGTTTTTTCATAGTTGCTATCTGGTCACCCTACTTAGTCATGGCTGTTGAGATATATATGTTTAATATTCTGGATATAAATCCCAAAACACTTTGGCCTTGTTTACACTATGGAAATTCCCCTTCCTCCAAAACCAAAACCAAACAAAAAACCCCAAACACACCACAACGTAGTAATGGCTCTGGCAGCCATTTTCAAAGTCACCTCTCTTAACATATTAGGTTCAAGCCTTCTCCCATTGTAGCAAGTGAGGAGTTCTGCCATTTAACTACATTGGGTATTAGAATTGGGCCCATTCATTGGAAACGTGATGACTCCAAAAAAAATCTTTTCTAGGTTGGTGAAAGGGCAATGCCATATCAGTTTATCAACCAGCATTACCACAATCTACATAGTCATGCAATTATCATACTCCAGGGAATAACTTTATCTCTGTAAGCCTTCACTAACACCATTGCTCATACCTGAGTAATGATGGAAGAGCCCTTGGCACGGGGAGGGGGGCGAGGATGGCTTTATGCCACTTTTGTGTTCCCCCAATCCTGGGCTGATCCTTTGGTGGACAGTTATGCTGGCTCTGGGGCGGCTCTGTGATGGGGACAGGTGGGTGTTGCACCATTGCTAATACAGCTGAGGATCTGGGCCCATGTATTTAGCTGTCCTTCCCTGTCGCTTATACCAAAGAATAGACATTTGTTCAACAGCCCCGATAAGCCACTAATGTTCACTCCTTGCCATTCAACATTAACCAACATCATACTATTCTTACTGAAAAACAAAACAAAACACACACATTTGTTGATATCTAGGGTGGAGGAAACAAATTTGTGTCAATTTTACTGAAATTGCGATACTGGGCTACATTTTACTACAGTAATTCATGTAATCATCGTAAAGATTTCTTTGAAGGTTAATAAGGAAAAGCCTTTCAAGTGAAACTGCATAGGAAACAGGGAAGCGAGACAAGACAGGTCTGCTGCCTTCTCATTGTAATTGACTTGCCACGCTCAGTGTCCCTCTGGTTGGGACTGCCACTCAGAAAATACTGCCTTGGTTAATAACTCTGGTTTTGGCAATGGAAAAGTACTTCTCTAAGTCAGGTTTCAGAGTCAGTTCTGCTGCCACTGAACCTGAGGAAAGTGTTCTGCATTAGGATAACTGACCCTTGAGATAATGGTCTTTCAGATCCTCGATATACTTTCAATATTGCAGTATTCGGGAAAGGCTAAAACGTGTGGAGTGAACTGGAGCAGAGCGAACTGTAATCATAGGCAGAAGAGAAAAAGAAATGAAAGGACCAGAGACATCTACTGTGAGAAGTACAGTATTATCTACCAACACTTAACATAACTATCATACACTGCACGGCTTAGACCTTTTTAAATGATTTTTTTCCTTGTACGCACCAATTTATTTGTAACCATACCTCCTCTCTACCCTCAAATAAAAATAATCATAAGAAAACACCACTAAAATGGGAATAGTCTTTGATTGCTATCCTATAGACTGTACGTTGAGAACACCAGCAAAATCACTGTCTCTTGACCTACATGGGAAGCTATCCTATTATTCTGAGGTAGCACAGGAAAAGAGAGAGAAAATGCTTTACCCTGAAACATTTGTGAAATAATACGGACTTGCTATGTGCAAGTGAACGTCTAGTACTTCTCTTTCAAATGCAGGTTTTTCATTTAGTGCCCTACAGTATATAAATAACAAATCCATTAAAAACACTTGAAATGAAACTGAAGTTGAATTGTTTCCATCTTTTGGATTTTGTTGCTGGATAGATGTTGACATTTTCCTTGACTGTATCTATGTTCATCTAATTCATTATTCTCACCCAGACTGTAAATTGCACATTAATTAAGGGAAAGTGGCAACAGCTTCTGAACTGGTGCCCTGATTGTATTACAAGTGGGAAATGGAATTGTACCAGTCTTTAGAAAACATTAACACTATTTGAGGTTTGTAGGCAATGAATTATCCATGAATCCTAAATTAACAACTGATAACTTAAATATCTTCTTTTTACCATGTGCCTATAAACTATTTAGAAAAGCCACATCTTCTCAGATCAGAGTTAAATTGGCATCAGCTATCTGATCCTGAAAATAAACGTACTTTTCTTTGATGTTTGATATTTGTGTCACGTTACTTTACTTACACTGTGTTACTGTGGGTCATTTCCCCCTCATTTAACTCAACAAAACAAACCCCCTTTATTTTCTGACAAAATAATCATTATTTAGTAGGATGGCAAGTATTCACTTCAAAAGAGCTCTAGCAGAAACAACCAGCGTGGTGGTCAAGATGTCTGTAGTAGCAGTGCCATATTGATAAACTGTCATACATTTGCTACATTTAGTACCTCATGGAACTGATAGGTATTTCGATTTATAGAGGTACAATAACTTTTAGAATCATGGTGTATAACTATTACTTAGTTTAAAATGATTATAGTGAAACTTAGGAATTCCTTCACTCACATGGTAAGCCTCAGTCACAGAAGAGCCATTCAATTGTTATAAAAGTAAAAGACAAAGAAAACAGTTATTTATTTAGCTTATTATTATTTATTTGCACAGTGCTGTACAAGACCTAAAACAAATGAGATTTGCCTGTCCTGTAGAAATAATAATCTAAAAGACTGATAGAGGAGAGAAGATACACTGGGAAATCCAGAGCAGGGAATAACATCAGTTATTACCTCCCAGAAGGAGAAATGCACAGCAACCACAAAATCAGTTTGCTGAGTATTTAACCAAGTCCAAGTATTGCACTTATCTGCCTTCGAAGCCAGTTTCTAAACCAGATTCATTCTGGCTCACTGGGTTATTAGTCCCCAGTGCAGATATTTCCATAGACTTAGAGACCCAGGATCTTGGCTATGGCTGACGGGAGCACAGCAAATTGAGGGTAAGTGCACAAATACCATGCACTTGTGTACTAGGCCAGTCCCTCAGCAGAGCTTAACACATGTGGAAGGCTGCTCTACGTTATGCTGGCTTTAAATGACCAGAATGGACCGATGATTGCTGGGGATCAGAAGGACATAGAGAAACTCCAGTCACACCCCCTATACTGTACAAGAGTGGGAAAGGAGCTCTCAGTGCCACCAGAGAATCTCACTTCACTGGCTGCCTATCCTGGCAGTGCAGCACAACATGGATATACTTGTATTGCATGATCTGGGCAGCTGTCTCCATCTCACTTAACTCACACCCTGGGTGGAAACAGCAGGGCTGCTTCAAGTCCTGACTGTGGTAAGGAAAAGTTTTGTTAGAGAGAGAGGCCTTCTGGTATTGAAAAGTTCCTTCCATGCCTGGAGAAAGTTGGATTCTGATCCCTTTATGTAACAGCTACTACAATCCTTATCTCTAACATCTAATATACTCAGGAGACAGACAACAAACATTCATTTTTGCCTTTGGGCTGTTTGTATGCATTTTTTCTAAATACTGTGTCACCCCTGAACAGCAATTCAGAGATCCACTTTTCAAATGAAAGTGGCAGCATTACCACTCTCTTTCCTCTCCAGTAAACCGAAAAGACTTCTAATAGGATTCTTGATTTGATCCTGCAGCTTATCAAGTTAGTCTTGTAGAATCTGTTTCCCTTCACTATCGTGGGGACCAGAAAGGCTCTATGAGCCCATTTATTTTGCTGTATGTCAGATCTCAAATCTAATTTATCTCTACAGTCCTTGGTACCAAGTTTCTAAGGCAATCAGTCTTGTAGTGAACTGGTTATATTTTTGGTCCAAAACAATATATTTTCTCTGTGATCTCCTGCATTAATACAAGCACAGCATTATTCTGCCATTTGTTGCAGTGTGGGAAAGTAAATCCTGAGTCAGTCAGTTTGCCAGTTTATGCATCATGGTTTTAACTCAGGTCTGAACTTACTACTTCTTCCTGAGCTGTTCATATTGCAGAACCACTCTTTAGCAATCCTTTCTGAATAACTCTCAATTTCAAGTGAAAGGAAATTTCTAATTGTTTTTACAATATTAAGAAAGTAATGCCAAATCTGAGTTCTCTTAGAACATGATCTGATGCTAAGCTACGCCCCCAATTAGTTTTTTAAAGAAAATAAGAAGAAAACCAGTTTTTCCAGATTTTCTCTTATCATATTAAACAAACATTTCTCACAGTTGCAGCAATACTCAGTATATAACATTAAAGCTTCCAAACATGCTGGCATTGGTAGGCTGAGGCACTTACTTGAGTGTGGGATTTCTGTCTGGCTGGCACGTGTGGTGGAAGATGAAGGATTTAAGCTGTATTTGTTTGCTGACTGACAATTAGATAGGGTATTGGTAAGAGACCGAAGGAGGAGGAGGAGCAAGACAGTTGCTCTGGATTATTCATGTTTTATAACTCCATTGCTATTTTTTTAAATAAGAATGGCCATACTGGGTCAGACCAAAGGTCCATCTAGTTCAGTATCCTGTCTTCTGACAGTGGACAGTGCCATATGTTTCAGAGGGAATGAAGAGAACAAGGCAATTATCAAGTGATCCATCCCCTGTTGTCCATTTCCAGCTTCTGGAATTCAGAGGTTTAGGGACACCCAGAATATGGGGTTGTATCCCTGACCATCTTGGCTAATAGCCATTGATGGACCTATCCTCCATGAACTTATCTAATTCTTTTTTGAGCCCAGTTATACTTTTAGCCTTCACAACATCCCCTGGCAAAGAGTTCCATGGGTTGACTGTGCACTGCGTGAAGAAATACTTCCTTGTATTTGTTTAAAACCTGCTGCCTATTAATTTCATTGGGTGACCCTGGGTTCTTGCGTTATGTGAAGGGGTAAATAACATTTCCTTAATCACCTTCTTCACACCATTCATGATTTTATAGACTTCTATTGTATCACCCCTTAGTGGTCTCTTTTCCAAGCTGAACAGTCCCAGTCTTTTTAATATCTATTTATATGGAAGCTGTTCCATACCCCTAAACATTTTTGTGGCTCTTCTCTCTATCTTTTCCAATTCTAATAGATCTTTTTTGAGATGGAGCGAACAGAACTGCACGTAGTATTTAATATGTGGGCGTACCATGGATTTATATGGCGGCATTATGATATTTTCTCTCTTATTATCTATCCCTTTCCTAATGGCTCCCAACGTTCTGTTAGTTTTTTTTTTACTGTCCTTGCACATTGAGCAGATATTTTCAGAGAACTATACACAATGACTCCAAGATTTCTTTCTTGAATGGTAACAGCTAACTTAGAACCAATAATTTTGTATAGTTGGGATTATGTTTTCCAATGTGCTTTACTTTGCAGTTATCAACATTGAATTTCATCTAACATTTTGTTGCCCAGTCACCCAGTTGTGTGAGATCCTTTTGTAACTCTCCAGAGTCTGATTCGGACTTAACGATCTTGAGTAATTTGTATTATCTGCAAATTTTGCCACTTAATTGTTCACCCCCTTTTCCAGACCATTAAAGAATATGTTGAACAGCACAGGTCCAAGTACAGATCCTTCAAGGACCCCACGAATGACCTCTCTGTTGTGAAAATAGCCCATTATTCCTACCCTTTGTTTCCTATCTTTTAACCAGTTATTGATCCATGAGAATACCTTCCCTCTTATCCCTATGACTGCTTACTTTGCTTTAGAGCCTTTGGTGTGGGACCTTGTCAAAGGCTTTCTGAAAGTCCAAGTACATTATATAAACTGGATCCCCTTTGCCCACATGTTTGTTGACACCTTCAAAGAATTCTAGTAGATTGGCGAGGCATGATTTCCCTTTACAAAAGCCATGACTCTTCCCTAACATAGTGTTTATCTATGTGTCTGATAATTCTGTTTTTTAATATAGTTTCAACCAATTTGCCTGGTACTGAAATTAGGCTTACTAGCCTGTAATTGCCAGGATCCTCTCTGGAGGCTTTTAAAAAAAACTGGCATTCCATTAACTATATCTAGTCATCTGGTACAGCGACTGATTTAAGCATCGGGTTACATACCAAAGTTACTAGTTCTGCAATTTCATATCTGAGTTCTTTAAGAACTCTGAAGTGAATACTTTCTGGTCCTGATGACTTACTTCTGTTTAATTCATCAATTTGTTCCAAAACCTCCTCTATGAACACCTCAGTCGGGGACAGTTCCTCAGATTCGTCACCTAAAAATGGCTCCAATGTGCAGTAACCTCACATATTGTGCAGTAAAGACCAATGCAAAGAATTAATTTAGCTTTTTTGCAACAACCTCATCTTCATTGAGTGATACTTTAGCACAGGGGTCAGCAACCTTTCAGAAGTGGTGTGCCAAGTCTTCATTTATTCACTCTAATTTAAGGTTTTGCGTGCCAGTAATACATTTTAACATTTTTAGAAGGTCTCTTTCTATAAGTCTATAATATATAACTAAACTATTGTTGTATGTAAAGTAAATACGGTTTTTAAAATGTTTAAGAAGCTTCATTTAAAATTAAATTATAATGCAGAGCCCCCCCGGACCGGTGGCCAGGACCCAGGCAGTGTGAGTGTCACTAAAAATCAGCTCACGTGCCGCCTTCGGCACGCGTGCCATAGGTTGCCTACCCCTGCTTTAGCACCTCAGTTGTCCAGTGGCCCCACTGATTGTTTGGTAGGCTTCCTGCTTCTGATGTACTTCAAAACAATTGCTGTTAGTTGTGTCTCTTCTGCTAGTTGCTCTTCAGATTCTTTTTTGGCCTGCCTAATTATATTTTTACATTTGACTTGTCAGAGTTTATGCTCATTCCTATTTTTCTTGGTAGGATTTGATTTCCAACTTTTTTGCTATGTCCTTCAGCCATGGTGGCATTTTTTTGGTCCTCTTACTGCTTTTTTTTATTTTGGGATATACATTTATTTTGAGCCTCTATTAGAGTGTTTTTAAATAGTTTCCATGCAGCTTACAGCCATTTCACTCTTGTGACTGTTCCTTTTAATTTCCATTTAACTAGCCTCCTCATTTTTGTTTACATCCCCTTTTTGAAGTAAAATGTTACTGTAATGGGTTTCTTTGGTATTTCCCCCCTACAAGGATGTTACATTTAATTACATTACGGTTGTTTTTACCAAGTGGCTCAGCTATACTCACCTCTTGGACCAGATCCTGTGCTCCATGTAGGACTAAATCAAGAACTGCCTCTTCCCTTGTGGGTTCCAGGACTAGCTGCTCCAAGAAGCAGTCATTAATGGTGTCTAGAAATTGTATCTCTGCATCCCATCCTGAGGGGGGTACTCAGTCAATATGGGGATCGCTGAAATCCCTTATATTATTACTGGGTTTTCTGTTTTTTTAACCTCTCTAATCTCCTGGAGAATTTCACAATCACAGTCACCATCCTGGCCAGGTGGTTGGTAGTCAACCTATACCCCGATATAAAGCTGTCCTCGGGAGCCCAAAAAATCTTACTGCGTTATAGGTGAAACCGCGTTATATCGAACTTGCTTTGATCCGCCGGAGTGCGCAGCCCCGCCCCCCCCCCCTCGGAGCGCTGCTTTACCGCGTTATATCCGAATTCATGTTATATCGGGTCGCATTATATCGGGGTAGAGGTGTATATTCCTACTGCTGTACTCTTATTATTGAAGCATGAACCCTATAGCCATAGAGATTCTATGGTACTGTTTGATTCATTTAAGATTTTTCCTATATTTGACTCTATGCTTTCATTCACATATAGTGCCACTCCTGCACCAGTGCAACCTATTCTGTCATTCCTGTGTATTTTGTACCTGGGTATTACCTTGTCCCATTGATTATCATTATTCCACCAAGTTCCTGTGATGCCTAGTATATCAATATCCTCACATAATACCAGTCACTGAATTTCACCCACCTTAGTATTTACACTTCTAGCATTTAAAAACAAGTACTTATATTTGTCAATATTTAGTTGTCTGTCTTCATGTGATGTAACTGAATGGGACTCTCTCATTTAACTGTTTCTCTTCAGTTCCTACCTTTACTTCATTCACTTTTATTATCTCCTCTTTACTAGGATATAGAGTATCCCCTTTAATAAATCCTCCCCTCAGGGATGTCTCTGTCTGAACAGCAGGGCCATCCCCAGCCATTTTGGTGCCCTACGCAGCCCCCCCACAGGGGGGTGGGAGGGTGTCCCCAGGCCTCAGTGGGGGGCGGGGGGCTGGCCCCAGGACACTGCGGGGGTGGGGGCTGGCCCCAAGCCTCCGCAGGGCGGGAGGGCTGGCTTAGGGGGACGGGGGGAAACCGCCCCCCAACATTCACGGGCGGAGCAGGTTGGGGCCAGGTCGCTCCACTTCCTGCCACTCAAGTGGAGTGACCCAGCCACAGCCCACTTCGTTCTGCTGCTGTGGCTCCCAGCCTTGGGGCTTGGGGGGGGGGGCACCGCCCCCCCAGCACCCGCCGGCGGCGTGGCTGGGAGCCAGAGGCACGGAGCGGGCTAGGGCCGGGTCGCTCCACTTACTGCCACCCGACCCCTGCTGCAGTCCTCAGGGGAAGGGATGGAGAGGGGGCGGGGGCTTTGGGGAAGGGGTGGAGTAGGGGCGGGGCTGGGGCAGAGCAGGGGTGGGAAGAGGCAGGGCTGGGGTGGAGCAGGGGCGGGGGCCATGGGGAAGAGGTGGAACAGGGGCTGGAGCAGCACGCAGCTGCATAGGGCACCAGGAAATTTGGAGCCCTAACTTTCCTGTGCCTTATGCAGCTGCGTACTTTGCGTATGGGTAAGGACGGCCCTGCTGAAGAGTATACTTCTCTGTATGGCAAGCCCACTCTCATGTTTGGATAGATATCCTTTGGTGTGAAGCCTCTGGACTTCAAGACTATTATTTGGCACTTTCAATATAGCAATTATATCAGCTTTGTGAGGTTTTACATAGTACTGAAATTGGAACCCCTGGAGGATGGCAGCCTTTTTCTTCAATAAATGTAATCTTTCCTATTATAAACATATGCAGGTTTTGTAATATAAAACTTTTTCAGGCATACATTGATGTTTTCCCTTATGGCCTAAATTGTAGAAATTAGCTAGTTTAAAAACTGTCAAGATGATATAAAACACTTATTTTATCTACTTGCTACTTCACTGCCAATGGGCAATATTGTTCACAAATAGTCTACGTTCAAACTGATACTGCCCACAGTAATGCAAACCCACAAAGCCAAAGGGCAATTAATGTATTCTAAACACACCATAAAGTCTAACCACATGTGCAGCTGCACGTGAAAATAAATGGAAATATTTTCAGACCGCAAATTAAGTAACCACTAAAACTGGAACTAACTTAAAGTTGAATGCTTATTGGACATACAATTACATAGTGGGTAGTGCTGTTGGAAATGTCTTCCATCCAAACTGTTTTTCAATGGAAAATTAGGTTTTTGATTAAATAATTTGTTTGCCAAAAGGGTTTGTTTTCTGTGTAAATTTTCTGATTTTGGTAAAAAACAAAAACAAAAGAAAAACACCCCAAACACCAAAAAATTGAAATTTTCCAGCCAGAAAATGAAAATCTTTGGCCAAATCCTGAAAATTTAAAAATGCCATCTCAGTGTCTCATGAGAGTTGTACTTTGGTTGCTTCATGCCCCCATTTTCTTCTATTGGCTGGGTTCCTCAGCTGGACTACATCTCCCATGATGCACCATGTTCATGTGACTCCCATATTGCATTGTGGCATCTCAAACAGGGGAGATCATGGTGTGATATGAGACATGTAGTCCAGCCAGGGAGCCCAGCCAGTAGAGGAAAATGGGGGCACCCAAACTACAACTCACTGAGACACTGTTGTGGCATTTCTGAATCAAAATTATCAGTTTCCAAATTTTTGCTGAAAAGTCAAAATTTTCCATGAAAAAGCCAAGTTTTCCAATCAGCTCTAATAATGGAGTTTTAAACAAGCTCACCTGAAAATGTGCATTACTACTACATTTTGTCCATACAGTTGCATACCAATCATCACCCTCTTGCTCATTAACATCATACTCTCTCCCATCTGCATTGCCTGCAAGCCATTTTTAACTTCATGTTCCCACTTCACGTAAAAAATGGCCACCACAACCAAAAGGAAAACCAGCAGCAAGCAAAAGCCTATTTTAACTAATGCAGTTATGTTAATTATATTAAAATATGAACAATTTCCGCCCCCACCAAATTTTCTTTTCCCCTTGCCTATACACTCCACATTAAAATGATGAACAGCCTTTGTTATCCTCTCTAATTCCCTCCCCCCCCCCAATATATATGGTATGATGAAAACACATGAGATTGTTGGCACGCAGAAAAAAATTGAAGCTTGCTTGTTGGACATAATTAGAATATGGATAAATTATCAGCAGATTAGATCCAGATGAGATGAGGTTCTTTTTACAAACTATGGGTCCACTCTTGAATACTGTCATGCAGTTGAGTGATGCTTACTCACAGTAGTCCCATTGAATTTAAGGAGGTTCTCACAAGAGTAACACGTATAGAGTCCGGGATTATGTTTACTGTGTGTGATTCACACTGTTCTATGATGTCTCACACTGTTTCTTTTTTTTTAAATACTTAATTGGTTCAAAATTAAATTTCTCAGTAACTTAATTTGTGGAAAATGAAGACAAAACATTAGAAACGGTGTTTTCAAATCAGGATTACTATACATGCAAATGGCTCAGCTAAGTTTGGACACATAATTAGATATCTAATTATGTGAGAAATAGAATTGCAGATTGCAATGTACACGATCAGGTCCCACGTTTGTGAAGTGTAATAGTGTCTTTGAGTAGTTTAGGGGGGAAGTTAAACTTTTCATGCAAATAAGTGACTGATGGAACCAGCAGCAGCCCAACACATTGTGTGAAGGTGTTGACTCAGCTTCCGCATCCCCACAGCCCTGCCAATTCTAGCATCACTCCTGCAGCTGACAATGCTGTGGCAGACCTGAGCCCACATGAACCCCACAAGGGACTGCCTGTAATGTAAATTGTAGGAGTAGAGCCCTGGTGGGTAAAATGTCTACTATTTCAGATGTAAAAAGCAACAAAGAGTGCTATGGCACCTTATAGACTAACAGACGTATTGGAACATAAGCTTTTGTGGGTGAATTCACCCATGAAAGCTTATGCTCCAATGCATCTGTTGGTCTATAAGGTGCCACAGCACGCTTTGGGTAGGTCTATACTTACCTCCGGGTCCGGTGGTAAGCAATCGATCTTCTGGGATCGATTTATCGTGTCTTGTCTAGACGCGATAAATCGATCCCAGATCGATCCCGGAAGTGCTCGCCGTTGACGCCGGTACTCCAGCTCAGCGAGAGGAGTACGCGGCATCGAAGGGGAGCCTGCCTGCCGCATCTGGACCCGCGGTAAGTTCGAACTAAGGTACTTCGACTTCAGCTACGTTATTAACGTAGCTGAAGTTGCGTATCTTAGTTCGAAGTGGGGGGTTAGTGTGGACCAGGACTTTGTTGCTTTTTACAGATCCAGACTAACATGGCTACCCCTCTGATATTTCAGATGTGAAGCTTTCATCATTTCATAGAGTTTAAGGCCTGAAGGGACCATTAGATCATCCAGTCTGACCTGCATATCACAGGCCATTACATTTACCCAGACACCCCTACATTAAGCCCAAAACTTTAGTTAGATTAAAGCATTTCAGTCCCCAGGTGACTAAACTTTTGCATGCTACAGGCAAAAGACAAGACAGACAGAAGTGTCGCGAGAGCCCGAGGCCCCTACAAAGGCAGGGACTTGATTAGGTGGGATACACCCAGATGACACCAGCAGGTGATCAATTCCCCATGCTGCAGAGGAAGGCACAAATCCCCCCTCATCCTGCAAGGTCTCTGCCAATCTGACCTGTGGAAAAATCCTTTCCCGACCCCAAATCTAGCAATCAGTATGACCCTGAGCAAGACACATCAGCCAAGCACCAAGAAAGAGGATTTTCTGGGCCACCTCAGTGAACTGGTCTACTCTGTCCAGTATTCTATCTCCAGTTGTAACCACTCTAGGATGCTTCAGAGGAAGGCAAAAAAACCCAAATCAAAAAATCCAGCATTCATCTAGACAGTTGTGCATGGGTGAAAAATTCATTTCTGACCCCTGCAAGAGAAATGACCGAAGACCTGAAGCAAGAGATTTGATTATGGACATTATCTTAATACAGCATGTGATGAGGGAAATGCAGACAGTCCTGTTTTCCCAATGGCGCATGAAGGAAGGGGCTGAACAGGGAAACTTCTAGATTCACAGATTCCAAGGCCAGAAGGGATTATTACAATCATCCAGCCAACTCCCCTGCAAACACCAGCTACAGAATTTCTCCCAGAAGTTGGATTAAAGCATTCTTTTAAAAAAAGATATCTAAGCTCATTTTAAAGACTTAGGGTGACCAGATGTCCCAATTTTATAGGGACAGTCCCGATTTTTGGGTCTTTTTCTTATATAGTCTCCTATTACCCCCCCCCCCCTTTCCTGATTTTTCACCCTTGCTTTCTGGTCACCCTATAAAGACTACACAACGGTAAATCTACTACCTCCCATAGTAAGCCGTTCCAGGGTTTAATTACCCTCAGAGCGAAGAAATTGTATCTAATTTCAAGGCTGAATTTATCTAACTACTTATTCCAGCCATTGGATCTTGTTATGCCATCTCTCGAGACTGCCAGTTGTACCCAATTATATCATCTTTTAATTTGGGCAAATAACTAATTATAATGGGCTAGATCAGGAAGTCACAGTCTCCCTCCTGGGTTCCTTCCTGTCTCAGGGAGGGAATAAACTGAACCCAGTCTATTCTCCTCGCAGCTATGCTGCCTGATGCTCTGGGGTGGCTATGCTGCTTGGCACGTTGGGAAGGGGGAGGGAGGAGTGGAGCCACGTCACATCCCATGCCTTGGTCTATTCACCCCCCACCATCCCACCCACCTGCAGATGGGAGACAGGGAAAGAGCAGATCTGCAGAGCCTACCTACTCTTGCTGCTACCTATAATGGCACAGAGGTATAAGGGGATCCCTATGCTGCCATTCTAGCTGGGCAACAATTCAGCTGGCGGGAATTCGTTTAAGATCACCAGAAAAAGGGTCTTTCCTAAACATGATTTTTTGGTGGTAAAAATCTGTTTGTTTGTTTTTAAAACATTTCTCACAAACCTTCCTGAGTTGCTGGTGAAACGGAGGCCTGAATCCAACTAGCAAACTGTAGGATTTGACAAGGGATGAATAAAAAGCCACGTTCAATGTATAGTAATAGCAATATTTTGCTGTTGATAAAACCTATGCATTTTTTGAAGATGTTTGAGAAAATCTTACATAGTCCAAAATGTGAAAACCAGAAATTAATAGTTTAACGTGGTTCTAACAACAAATTAAAAGACCTTTGGATTAATCTAGCCAACACATACCATGCTTTTTGCAACAGGACATTGCCACTTAACAATTTCTTCCAGCATTTCTGTGTAGGAAACATGACCATTATTTTCCTCAGGAAATTTAAAATGAATCTGGCCCCTTGTAATTTTTTTCCAAACCAAACACACACAAATGTAATTTGTTATTTTTAAATACACTGAATACGTTTGAAAAACAATTTTCCTAATTCGCTTGGCCCACAAAAAGATTTTAAAATGTTACAGATCGATCAACTGAGTGACAGCAACAGCAAATGCAGCTGGCACCCCTATTCAGTGTGTATTCACAACCCCAGCCAAATTCCTCTTCAAACGGTTGTGTTTCCATTTACTTCTTGAGCATTTTGTATCCTGTGGCACCAGCATGAGATTGCTGCAATTGATTGATTTAGCTGATGCTCAGGGTTACAAATTAACAACAACAACAAAAGAGCGCTGACAAAGGTGTGTGATGGGAGGAAAGGGGAGCAAGGAGATGAGCCTTGGCACAACGAATATGTTTAGCTCGGCAATTTCAGCAATGCCAGCTGTGTCCTAATGGCAAGATCGGATGTGTTGGTGATATATAGCATATATGCAGGCGTGTGTGTGCATGTGAGAGAGAGAAGGGGAAAAATGGTCTACACATCATGTGGAATCTTTCCTGATTTCCCCTGGGGAAGACTGGCACTCGGTTTTTAATTTCCTTTTCACATGTCTCAGGGATACCTCTTAGTCTGAAAAAACTTAGCAACACCTCTTATGCTATTCGGGCCAGATTCTGCCACACTTAGGGCTGGTCTTCACTACTCGCCCGGATCAGCGGTAGAAAATCGATCTCTCGGGGATCGATTTATCGCGTCTCGTTGGGACGCGATAATCGATCCCCAAATCGACGCGCGTACTCCACCAACCCAGGTAGGAGTAAGCGCCGTTGACAGGGGAGCCGCGGCGGTCAATTTGCTGCCGTCCTCACAGCGGGGTAAGTCGGATCAGATACGTCGAATTCAGCTACGCTATTCGCGTAGCTGAATTTGCGTATCTGAGATCGATCCCCTGTAGTGTAGACGTAGCCTTAGTCACATATAGTAATATCTTACCGTGAATAGTCCCATTGTAATCAATGGAGCTGATTCATGGAATAATGTATTACTCCAACATGAATAAGGATAGGAGCATTTGTCCCTTAATTTGCAATCTCCGGCCACCAATTTTTCCAAGTATACAATAGCTGGACTGGCAAAACACCACCAACAGATTTGTTTCTTCTCTGTAGCGTCTTTTCTTTTCTAGTCCTCTTTGATTTCTCTCACACGAATGTTCATGTTATTCCTGTTTTCAAAGAGCTTAGCTTGGACACCAGATTCCACACATGCTCCCCATCTTCTCTTGTGCCAATGCTTTGTGGTAACTGATATTTTCCATGGAAAAAACAAAGCAGAATCACACTGTAACTCCCACTTGTTCTTTGCTAGCTCCTGGAATGAGCTGAGCTCCTGTGAGGGTCTTACTCTGTGAACTACAATAATAAGGACTACCAAAGTCTGCTGGCATCCTTGGAGTCAGGTTTGGTGACAGCATGGACTAGAAATTCCTGATAAGCCTCCCTTTTGGCCTCCTGGATGGGGTGATATGGACAAGGAGTTGGAGAGGACAGCCTGACTCAGAGACAAGGAGACTAGTTTAGTTTCAGTTTTGATCTTTGAGTTTAGGAACTGAGAGAATGAAGTAGAACAGCTCAGAGAGTCTCTAGCTAATTCCTCCTCCCCACAGAGGGAGTCTATGACCTAGTGCATGGATCAGACAATTCCAGCCCCGCAGAGACCAGCTGTCAGAGTGGCAGAGATCTGACCCAGTGCCAGCTGCCAACAGCCAGCCAAGACCTCCACAGGATTCCAGACCAGGGAGCCAGAAGAGGACCCTACCCCACCCAGAGGCGAAGACACAGTAAAAGGGACTTTTTTGCTTACGCCAGCGAATGTACCCAGTGGGGCAGTACTTGTCTCCAGACTCATCCTCAGTGTAAGATCTGCCATGGAAAGTGCCAGGGAGGGAGCTGGGTGGTTGGGAAGAGTAGTGAGGTGAGGAATTGGTTGATGTTTAGTACCTATTAGTTAACCCTAACCCTTATTTTCCTGCTCTCAATGCAGTCCCTCCCCCTTTGTTATACTGTTACTTTTGAACTTGTCATTTCTTTGCTGAGGATTACGTGGATGTACTTTATTGGTTTTGGTTTACTGGGTTTATACTCCTTGCCAGCAGTGGTAACATTATTCATTTTCCCAAGGCAGAGCACCCCTTGTGTCTCGGGGACAATAAGGAACCACCTTGGGGGAGACACCAATCATCACAAAAAAGAACCTAGAACCCAACCCATGTGAGGAGAGTAGCAAGCACCAAGGAGGTGGCTCAGGGGAGGGGCTATAACACCAATTTCACTCCCTATGGAATTAGACAAAAGTGTTTAATTTAGAGCCACAGAAAGAATGGACGTGGCTTGAAATGATTTATAAACCAGGGTTCACCGTATCCCATCTCATGTGAAACCCTTGCTACTAAGATTGTTTAGGCAACAGACACTGTCAAAACCTGTTTCAGTGACACTTTAGCTGGCTCAGCAATCTGCTCTCATTTAACACATTCAATCCTTTCTTCCTGATCATTTACACTGCATTTCTTTCTCCCGCAACTGTAATGCTTTATCACCCTCAGCCTTCTGGACAAGGTAACATACCTAACTCATAGGTCAAGAAAAGTGATGAACAATATGAGGCAGCAGCTTAAAGGCTCTTCTAAATTGTGCCTTTAGGGTGCCAATAAGAAGGAGAAAGCATGACCTGGGAATGCTTCCTGCTTTAGCTTTCTATTTACAATGCAAAATAACATGCGTGCACTCTATCTGTCCAGAGACCTAGTATTCAAATTACTTGAGTATATTTAATATTTTGAGCCCATACTGAAACCAGGTTAACTAGTTTGTGTCAGATTATCAACCTAATCCAGGGACTCCAAGTATGTAGGTTAAATTAACAGTACTTTAAACCTAGCGGATTTTTCTCAGGAGGAATAAAGGCCCTGATCCTGCAAGAGTGGAAAGTGTGGGAGTCTGAATGGAAACAGTATCAGGCCATAAACTGTTAAAATCAACTCAACCTTTTGTCGTATTAGGCAAAAAAAAAAAAAAAAAAAAAAGAAGAAGAAGAAAACTCTGAGAAAAAGCACTTACATGTTTTGTGTATTTTGTTTTTTAAAATAAAGTATTTTAGGAAATTTAATTTCTAACAGAAATCATCCACCTGTTGATTGCTCTGGGGGAGTATATTTATTTTTGGTTGGAAAAATGGATCACTATTTTGTTTTGTTTCCCTGTACATTCTGTCCTTTAGGCTGAGAGAGGCAGGGGAAAACAGTGGGTTTTTCAGTGAGAAGCATTCATTCAAGGTGCTCCCTCTGGGTGCTTACAACATCATCAACTAATAAGTATTGATTGTTGCATTAAATGAACAGCTACAGCTAGCCCTCAGCTTTGCAGAAAGGATCAGCAATACAACCATTAAGAAGGGCTTGGAAATCACTTAGTTATCGGGATGCTAAGCCCAGCTTTGCAAGTATACACACTCCACTCAATGGAACTTCTGCAAGATTGCTAACTGACCTTGTAAAAACCACCAGAACAGCAGATGCACCAGGTATGCAAAAGTGGCTTTCCCCATTATCACACATGAAAGAATGCCAAATCTTAATTTCCAAGAGAAAATTAATTATGAGCTGTGTGATACTGATATGCTATTGCAATAGAATGTTACTTATTGTAAGTCACACTACACATGGTGTGGCCATCTGTCCCCCTCGAGACGACATATAGAGGTTTGTGTGTCTGCTACTTGCCTTTGAACTAATGGGGCTGGTTCTTTAGCTCATGCAGTAGCCACACGCTTTTAGATTCCAAGATAAGAGGTTCAGTCACTGTGGATGACCTATTCCAAAGTTTGATTACTTTATCAATACCATATCAATACAATTATTCCAAATTCCTGATTTGACAAACTTACCAGACCATGTGAAATTTTAACTGCTTACAACTTAACTCAAAACTCCCAGATTCACTTGCTTCCTGTAGTTGGACTGCCCTCTCCACTACTTTATCTAATTGCTAGTAATAATTTTAATATCTCTGGAAAGCTATTTTGATGAGTTAAAGCCTACTTCATTTGTGGGATGAGCTTTGCAAACCAACAGGAAGATTTTCTCTTCCAGGTTACTTTATTTGATGCTGAGGCCTTTTCTATGAAGGAAAGTTTCTGATTCTGACTCCCACCAAAAGGCAAGTATATTAGATGAATATCTATGCTGATGCACTGACCTTTAGTTTTGCAGCAGGGGCATTCAAACAAGGTGTAATGATTCCAGAGACACTCCTGGTGAGACCTTGAAATAACATACTTGAGAAGTTTTTTTACACACTGACTTATCATGAAGGGTGGGGAAGCTGGTTTTGATAAAATGCAAGAAGAAACGCACTCTCTCGCACAACTTTTGCTGCTGCTTCCTTCCTTCCCCCCCGGCTTTGAAATATTCAACTTTTCTCCCCAATTTTTCTGGTCTTTGCAGTTATGCATTTTGGCTGGGACTGGAGTCATTAGGCTATTATTGTGGTATTTCCATATGGGACTGGAAGCAAAAGGATATTGGGTTCTCACAAGAAAGCAATAAATTCCAAGCACCTTTTTGCAGACTCAGAAGATTTGGATAAGTTCCAGGTAAGCAACCAAAGTTTTGGATGCTTGAGAGATAGAGAGAGAATACAGGCATTTCGGACTGAAACACGCCTTCTGGATTTTTATACTAAAACATACTACATCAATTCATACATGCAAGAAAGACAGAATTTCCAAACCTTATCTCTGAATCGTTTGATGTTTGTTATTACCTCTTCACATTATTACCAAGTCTCTGGAGACACTGCTCATGACTGTGCAGTCAACAACATCTGAATTCATATGTATTTGCAGAGAGTAAACCAAATGATCACGGATCAGAACTTACCATTTGTGGACAGGCATGCAAGGACAGCTATTTTCTACCACCACCTTTACTTATCTTAATATTAGTTGAAATAAATTAAAGGAAACTCAAATGTTTGAGAAAGGGATTCAGAGTAAGGGCTCTTGGAGACTTTTATCTTTTATTTGTACCTGGTACAAATGTAAGGAAGCCTGATGACAGATGACTACAACCAGTATTTGATGTAAGTGAATAATTGACCTGCAGATTTGTAAAACTAAAGTCAGTGAGCACCTTTGGGGAATCTGTTATTTACCCTGCTGTGAAGCTGATATATTAGGCTATAGGGCAACTGGTTAACCACTGAGGGGATGATTACTCAGCAAGATAATATATTTTACAATCTTGCAATGCCCTCTCTATCTTAACTATTTGCTCTATGTGAACAAAGGTATAAGACTGCATACCACATTGTACAGTTAATAAACAGTTTCTCTGAGAAATGTCTTTTGAGGCACTGCGAGATTATAGATTTCCACAAATACAGTTGACCTTTCATGGCACTTAATTCACGGGTAGTATCTAAAACCTGTGGACCCACCTGCAAAGTCCTCCTTATATCAACTTAAATGTTTGACAGCTCCAGCAGATTTGACTTTCATGTAAGAAGAGATATAGTAAGTTTCAGTGTTTTTAACAACCTTATCTCTAGTCACATTTTGAATGTGATGATTAATAGTCTCTTTTCTTAACCCACTGCCATTTTAAAGATAGATCTACAGTTATCCAGTGTTGAATGTACCTTAAACTAAGGTTTAAAAAATTCACACTGAATAGATATTTTATTCAAGATCAAAAGATAGGCAGGTGTCAAAATACATCTTTGGTAATAGACTATCATTCAAGATCAAATCTCCCCTAAAAGTCTACATTTCTCCTGTCTGCTATGGCAACGTTTTGTACAAAATGCAGTATAGAATACCAAAGTTTCTATTTTCCTACAAAGCTGATTTTAATTCTTGTACCTAAACCTTTATATAAACTAAACTTTGGTTTGGCAATTTTGATAGTATAAACATCAAAAGGTATACAGCAGGCAAAACCATATTCTTTTATATTCCAGCCTCTATACTGTATGCTGTAAAGACAAATAGGCTACAGTAAATGCCCATTTAAGATATGTTATTCCTTTATATACAACATTTGCTGTTAACGGGTTACTCTCCCAGAATGAGATTATATCATTAACATAACAGAATTAGTTTAGGTAAATTAATGGTACACTGTACCTACATTTTCAGGAAAGTTGTTACACTATTACATACAGAGTGCTGTATGCAAATTTAAGTAAGATTTAAATCAATTCATAGCACATCCTGTGTGCATTATAAAAATAGAAAAGAAAATGGGTACATCTGGTGTGAGATGACCATCCCTTTGGGAAACACAAATTGTGATCATTTTTCTCCTGGCATCTGTTAGATATTACAATAAACAAAGTTAAATATTTGATATATTTTGCTATGGCTGTCATTTGCCATGCTTTCTCGGGGCTGAAATCACCTTTCAGTATCACAATATTTACCCCTTCTAATATTTGTCCCCAGTGCCTCAGCAACAACAGCTGGACTTCACTAATCATGAGGCAAGTTTGCTCGATGTTCACTTCTGAACTCAGTCATCAAAATGCCTTTAGCAGTCTGGTGTTTCTCTAATGAAGGGACCATGAGCTCAATATAAATAGTTTTTTTTCCCCTTTCCTTCTTTCTAGCATCTCATCTCTTGATACTCCTTAGGGCAATGACCTGTTCAACACTGATCGAGATATAGAAACTTGGAACTTGTTTCCATGGGTAAGTACTAAAATCCAGAAAAACAACAAGGAGTCTGGTGGCACCTTAAAGACTAACAGATTTATTTGGGCATAAGCTTTCGTGGGTAAAAACCTCACTTCTTCGGATTCTTCGGATACTAAAATCCAGTGTAGTCTTAGAAAGAAAAAACTTCAGTTATGGTTCTACATATGTGCACAAAATTTTACTAAAAACCCTGAACATTTAAAAGCATAGCAATAAACAGTTAAAATATGGTAGATAAATATTTAAATATGCACACCACTCATAGAATAACTTCAATAAATGTGTGCTTAAAATATCTGATTGGGTATTCTTAAAACAAGCTTAACTCTGTCCCCAAAACCCCACTCAGCCTCAGCCATTCAACATATACATTTTGAATACAGCCTACAAGTTCCTATATGACTCACCTATCAACTATGGCCAAAAGCAATAAACAGACTATCCTACAGTTCACCCACCCATTATTAACCAAAGACACCACCATCTTGCCTTTTACATTTCATATGCAGATGAGAGATTCAATTTCCCACCCCACCCTGCCCCAATTCCAACTATCCACTTTGGTGGAGAGATCAGAACATACCATTCAGAAGCAATACTTTTTGTCACATTCACTCTTTCACTAATCTTCCCCATCCATCCTCCATATGTGGTCTGAAAGTTCCATTGCACCTTCCCTATGTATGCCCTCTCCACACACACCACACACACACATACACTATGATTAGGAGCCACACCTTCCAGATGGAAACCACATATCCAACTTCATACAACACAGTCTGCAAGCTGAGAGCTCAGAGTGCTGCGTTCATTCGTTCATTAATATTTCAAAATAGGTTTTGTGGGGGATTTTCAAGAGTGCCCATCAGTGACTTAACTCCGTTCCCATTCATTGTCTTCAATGGGAGCAGGTAGGCCAACACTTTTGAAAATCTCACCAGTCGTTTTTAAAACATCCATAAGTTAAGAATAGTTTGATTGCCTCCAACTTAAAGAAAAAAAAATCAGAAATACTACTTTCATACAAATATATGAGGATTTATAACAGAACCTTTGCTGAAAACTTAACTGACACTACGTCTAAGCAGCTGCCTTTTCAGGGTAGTTTTTAATGACCCGTAACTAAAAAAAAAAAAAAAAGTTTAAGCATTTTTTTGTGTGTGTGCAGAAAACATAGTTGGATGTCATAATGCAAAAAAATCTATTGTTACAAACTGAAAAACAAACAGTATCTCTAAATAAACCACTCATATTTGTAAAGCTCAGGGTATGTCCACACTGCAATCAAGAGGTGTTACTGCATCATATGTAGACATACTCAAGAGAGCTCTGATTTAATAACAATAGCAGTGACACCACGACAGAACGGGCTGTACAAGTCCACCTAGATACATACCTTAGCAGCTAGCCCATGCTTCCAGAGCTTCACTGCTATTGTCATCCAAGCTAATTCAATCAGTGCCAGCTCAGTATGTCTACACAGGCTGCACTCACACCTTTGATTGCAGTGTAGACATCCTCCTCAAACCAGAAACCTTATTCTACAGCTCCAGAAACACAGGCCTTTGTCACTTGAGCTAAGGGAAAAGTCTGTCAGAAGGGCGATGTATGTTCTCTCCAAGCAGCAATGAGCCCCTGTAGGGCGAACTACTCACTAACATTTTATAACCATTACAATGAGCTATAACAGTTAATAGCTTTGTTTAATTTCAAGATATTTTCCTTAAGTACGGTCTATGCTAGAGTTTTCAGGGAGATTTACCTATATGGAAAGTTTGAAGGGTAGAAACCAGACATTTTTAGACATAAGTTCAAATATCTAAATGAGGTACTTTTCTAGGACCAGATTCTGCCAGCCTAATTCACATTGAGTAGTACCATACATCTCTAGTAGACTTCAGTGAGACTACTTGTGAAACAATGTACTACTCAGTGTGAATAAGAATGGCAGCATTTGGCACTTAATATAACTCAAAAGCTGTGTGACAAACTTTACAGAAAAATTCTACTAAGCAAACCAATTTTATTAGCCAAAGTCAGGGTATGTCTACACTATGGGATTAATCCGAATTTAGATAATTCGAATTTGGGAAACAGGTTGTATAAATTCGATTGTGCGCGGCCACACTAAGCACATTAATTCGGTTTTTAACCACATTAATTCGGTGGTGTGCGGCCACACTACCCCATTAATTTAAACACAGTAATTCGGTGGTGTGCGGCCACACTAACCCTAATTCGAATTAACAAAATCGATTTAGGCGCTACTCCGCTCATCGAGGTGGAGTACAGAAATCGATTTTAAGTGCCCTTTAATTCAAATTAACTGGCTCTGTAGTGTGGACGGGTGAAGGGTTAATTCGGATTAACGCAGCTAAATCCGAATTAAAGTCGTAGTGTAGACCAGGCCTCACAGGCTGACTAAAGTGAGGCTTTAAAATGGAACCTGGAGGCACACTCAATTTGGGACTATTGTTTGCCCATAATTTTAAAGACTAGTTAAATATTTTTCTATATTTTGTGTCGATGCCTTTCAGATACTAATTCAGACCATTATGAGAAATTAACCATGATTACTCCTGTTATCGGACCAGTCTCCAGTGCAGGAGGTGCTCATTTACCTGCATTTACATTTCTTTTGAGATTAAAAATAGAATTCGCAGTTTTATAGAATGTTTTAATCATCCAGATTAGGGCTTGCTAGCCTTTCTTTTCCTTTCAGGAACCAAGAGGGCTAATAAATATAAACCAAAGACATGCAACAAAGAAGTGGGGGGAAAATAACTATTACTGGGCGGAGTTTACAGAGACCTAAGAAAGATCTAATTTTGATCCAATTGGGCAAGAAGAAGCAGTTCTAATCCATCACACCGGTTATCAATTGCACAGTTAAGCATATAGTGTATATCTGAGCCCTCTGATTTTTGAGTAACTTGTATTAAGGGCCCTATCATCATTTCTGTTTCTGGTCCAGATCTGCCCATGGAACCCCATCAATGGGAACTTCAGAAGAGTTGAGATCCACAAATTTGAAGGGACAAACCCATTATTCCAGCAAAGGACTTAGCATCAGCTTAATTTTAAGTCAATACGCTTTGCTAGATCCTGGTCTATATATTTATTATACATTTTTTAGCATCCAAAAATCTGATAGGTGCTGACGTGAAACAAGCTGTCAAGAACCTAGGTGGAGAGCAAGGAGCTAGTGCTGAAACACAGGCCTGCCTGGTTAGCACAGGATGTATTGGTTTTGAGGCTTGTGCCCCTTGCTGATTCCACAGGCTGGGAGGAAGTGGGGAAATGACCGCACCGCACCTTTAAGCAGGGAGGAATTTGTCTGGCTGAACGAACGAAGGAAACAGTGCTTTATGGCTGGGATGGGGGTTGGGAAGAGGAGAACTGCAGCAAAAGGGGATCAGGAGCCAGCGTGGTGATGCTGATTCATCCCCGGGGAACCAGATGGGCAGAAATGTTTAAATGGGGCAGCCCGGTGTGTGAAGCAGGCTGAGGCAGCACCCGCCGTTCCTCTGGTGAAAGCCCCTGGGTAATTATGGAATGAACATGGAGTTACTTGTACTGTACACTGTTATCTGCTGGGTTGTCCCAGGCATCTAATAATAAAGTTACGGCCTGATTAAAACGAAATCAAATGTCTCCTGTCCTTTCGGTATAGCCGAACAATCACATTGCCTTCTAACTGAAAAATGAAGATGAACCCTTTGCAAGTGGAAATTCAGAATTTCCTCTCGTAATGGGATGAAAAGGCCTTAAGAAACTGATTTGGTGTAAAACAATAAGACGCTTATTTTCAACCACTAAAAAGAGTTCTTGACAGGAGAGGGAGGGGAGAATGGAAGACCCTGAAGATGTAGTTATGGTAAATGTGGGGAATTTCTTGGAGAGTTGTTTTATTGTTGTTTTGTTTTGTTTTCCTGTTTCTAAATTAGAAAAATAGGCGTGGCTGCAAACTCCTGGGACACTGATCAAAGCAAGTCAGCATCCCATACAAAGCGGACCGTCTGATCTTCATTTTGTATTCACAGTATCTGGTCAAACCAACTAACAAGACACATGTCTGATATGATAAAAGCAGAAAGAGCTTTATGTAAATGATAACCAATGATCCTAGGAATCCGTTTGCCATGGAAAAACATGGGAAAATGTGGAATTTGCATTTTTACAGAGAATCTTTAGTTTTTACATTTTGTGAAAAAATAAAAACATATATTAACTATTAACTACATTTTACTGAAAACACCAGTGTCACTTACTCACTGTGCACAACCTCCCCCTCTTGTGGTTGATTTCTTAATGTGCTTTACATTTACATAGCTAAATATACTCCAATAAACTGCTGTCATCGTATACACTCTATATTATAGAGTCTATTCCACAGCGCATAGAGCTTAGTGTTTTAATGCATCTCAAATTTCACTTCAGCCTCCTGACATGAGTAATTAAAGTCATGAAAAAATGCTGAAAACTTTAAAAATCACCCCTTAAGACCGTGTCGTTGAGTTTGACAAGGACAAATTTCACATTGATGGCAATGTGCTCTTCTGTACTGTATGCAGCCAGGCTGTAGATTACGTTAGAAAGCAAACCAATACAAATTGCAATTCTATTAATTTTATTTTATTATAATGATTTATGGCACTGGTAGGCTTCGAACTTGCTTAAAAATTATAAATAGATCAATAATATATTGTATTCAACTGATACCTATATGTAATGTGGCTTGGGAAACTAAAGTTCAGCATTTCATTTTAATCGTGGAAAAACACAGATTTTTATGTTTTTTTAATTGGAGAATTTTGTTTTATCACAGAAAACCAGGATCCCTGATGATAACCTTACTCTGAGGCTACAGGAATGCCTTCTCAGGATGTTTTCAGGCATTACTTGATGTGTGTCACCCAATTAACATGAGTATACTACTAAGCTAATACAATACAATCTAATGGAGGACTTCAAGAATTTGTTGACCATTATAATGCCGGTAATGAAGCATTTACAAAGGTATTAGAGTCATAAGGTATTTACCATGTTCTGTAAAGGTAAAATTCTAATATTATAATGCAATACACATTTACTGTCAGGAAAGTGCATAAATTCTTCTTCAGCATGGTATGGCTCAGAGCTTGCTAAAACTATTATACAAATATCACCTGTCATTTATACCCAAAGCCTATGGTGTTTGTTCTTTAAGAAACTGTCAAGTGTATTTTATACATTTACAACTTAAATCTGCATTAAACATCTATTTTAGTCAATATCACTGATATATAAGTATTAGGGCTGTCAAGTGATTAAAAAAATAATCGCGATTAATCGCGTGATTAAAAAAATTAATTACGATTAATTGCACTGAACCCTTCCTTGCCAATGCTTAAATTCATTCTTCTCTCTTTAGAGAAGAAGGATTGTCCAATAGTTAGAGTGTGACAGTGGAACTCCAGAGACATAAGTTCAATTCCCTGCTCCATGACAAATTTCCTGTGTGACTTAGGCAAGTTACTTAATCTCTTTGTGTGTTAGTCTCAAGGCTATAAAATGGGGAAAATGGCATTTCTCTATGTCAGAGGAGTACTGAGGTCTCAGATCTTACAGTAAAGGGGGACATGTAAGTACCAAAGATAGATTTGTAATATTTTGGTGCATTCTAACCTAACCTGATGATTGGGTGATGATGGAGGGCATATGGAGTGAGTTTGGATGGGATAAATTGTTGTCATTTGAAGATTATAGCATGTATTGTGTTTTTATTTTTAAAAAATATAATACAATTTTAATTCCAACAATATAATTCACAGGTTCATTAAAAGTTTAACCACAATAATCATGTTATAAGTACTCATGTGATGAGGATGTTTTACAATTAAGATGAATTACTTTAGGGTATAAGATTATTCTATCCATATCTATATCATCGCCTATATTTTAATTTTTTAACCCTGGATAAATTTATCAACAAATCTCATTAGCTGATAATAGCACATCCTTACAAATTATTTTTCCTATACTACTATACATTTCTCATTTTTATTACGATTTTTTTGTATTACTGTACATGTAGAAACTCTAATCAAGGCCCCATTACACAAATAATTAAACTTTTGATTTACACATTTGAAGAGTTTAGCTTTAATTCAACAAAAATAAGGTTCTTCTTCTCCTGAGCTAGCCTTATTAAGTTTTTTAATATGCTGCTTTTACACTGTATACGCTGCAGGACAGGGACTTTCTCTGTGTTTGTCACTACCCCAAACTAAATAATAATGTTAATAAGGCTAATAGACTATTTTATAGGCAATGAAGAACATGTTCCAAAGAAGCAGCCTAGATATTTGACTCATCTCTACCCATGGCAGCTTTACTGTCACAAATGTTCTCACAACTAGTTAACCTCCAATTTCACCAGACAGTCTATGCCTGACATTTAATTAGTGACCCAATTATATCTTTTGCTGTTCTCAGCTTATTTTATCATTTAGGAGCAAAAGAACTCAAATTGGGCTTCAATGAGGAAGAAATTACAACACCCGTTATTAGCTCTTAGAATAGTCTCTCTGCAGCGGTAATGAGAAAAGGACTTTGACTGTTTCCCTAAAATTAGGAGAAGCAGCTCAGATTCTAGGAAATTAGGTACCAGTGTACGCACTATGGACTGGTTATGTTAGAAATATTAATAGACGGCTTGTCCTCCAAGGTGGGATAAAGAACGGTCAGAAGGACAAGAAGTTTCTATGAACAGATAATGAGTAGCAATGTCATGACCTACATGGAGATTTCATTCCCTTTCTTTATAATTTATCTTCATCCTACATACATTTTATTTAGCTATCCTCCTTAGGGTTTTCTATAGCATCTGTTCAGCATGGTATCTTTATGTTGATAGTAATGGGCGTATCTTTAAAGATAGTACTGAGTGTATCTTAAATGTCAATATTCTCACAGCTTTTCTTATGCCCAGTCTGCTTGTTTGAATTTTGACGGAAAGGACTCTATCCAATCTTCTTCCTTTTTTAATCCACTTCTTCCTCCCCTCCAACCTTCCCAGCAATGGGTTGTTTCTGAAAAGATGCTCTTTCGGAGGGAAGGTCTTACCAAACAGGTGGACCAGTCTAGTTAAAGCATCCCTGTGATAGTTTTGGTACTCAGACTATGTGAACATATGTATTCCAGTTTGATTTTATGAATAGGGCCCTACCAAATTCATGGTCCATTTTGACCAATTTCACGGTCATAGTATTTAAAAAATCGTAAATTTAATGATTTCAGCTGACATGTCACGGTGTTGTAATTGTAGGGGTCCTGACCCAAAAAGGAATTATGGGGTGGTCACAAGGTCATTGTAGGAGGGGTTGCGGTACTGCTACCCTTACTTCTGCGCTGCTGCTGGTGGCGGCGCTGCCTTCAGAACTGAGCAACTGGGGAGCAGTGACTGCTGGCTGGGAGCCCAGCTCTGAAAGCAGAGGAACCACCAGCAGCAGCACAGAAGTAAGGATGGCATGGTATGGTATTGCCACCTTTACTTCTGTGCTGCTGTCTGCAGAGCTGGGCCCTCAATCAGCAGCCGCCACAGTCTGGCCGCCCAGCTCTGAAGTCAGCGCAGAAGTAAGGGTGGCAATACCATGACCTCCCTAAAATAACGTTGGGACCCCTCTGCAACTCTCTTTTGGGTCAGGACCCCCAATTTTAGAAACACTGATCTCCCCCTTGAAATCTATATAGTATAGGGTAAAAGCACACAAAAGACCAGATTTCATGGGGAGACCAGATTTCACGGTCCGCGTTCTTCATGGCTGTGAATTTGGTAGGGCCCTATTTATGAACTCTCTGTATGATTGTAACCTTCATTATGTCTTTCACTGTTAGTAATATGGTGGACTGAATCAGGACTCTTGTGTTAGGAGGTCTAGTGCCTACATGTCTGATTCTGAACAACAGGGACTTCAAGGACCATCAAAAAGTGAATACACTTGTCCTAGCACGAAGTAGAGGCTACAGACCGAAGACTAGTTGTCTTGCTAATGACTCTTATCTGCTAAAAGGACCCTGTATGCCAACAGCCCAGGGATCTGGGGGGTGGGTGTTGGCCGAATGGAAAAATGCCAATGGAAGGAATAAAAGACAAGGTGTTGAAAACTGCTCTATCAAGGAGAAGACCATTGCCACACATACTGAGTAGGAGGAGTCCTGAATTCCCTGACAGGCTCTGGCTAACACCCAAAGGGAGGGTCTTGCATGCAGGTGCAGGTGTTTGTTATTTTTTCATAGATCCATACATCTCTTGTGATTTTTCTAGGAGTAAAGTGTATATGGCTTAGAAATTCCCTTGAGACCTATGTGTTCCTTTGCTTTAAGTGTTGTGAGATCCCTAAACAATTAAATTATAACCCAGAGGGCTCATGTGGGTGGAGCTCTGGAAAGGGCAATCTTAAGATATCGGGAGACTTTGGGGAGGGTTAGGGCTGGTCTTGGAGCCTAGGGCAACTGGGGTCTGAGGCTCCACATCCCAAGAAGTCTGCACCCCAGGAGTGGGCCTAAGAGGCCAGACTAGGACAGTGTCCAGACGCTGCTCTGACCCAGTAGGCTTGAAAGCAAGCAGGAACCAAATGCTGGGCCCAATGCAGCAGCCTGGTGTTCGCCCACAAGAGGGAACTCAGCTAGAGCTATAACAATCCTTATGAAGCACAGCTGTCTTGGAGGGTCATGAATGAATGGATAGGTGGCCTCTGAGATCAGTCAGATCCAACCCGTTAAGGTCTTGTAGGAATAGGGGCCTGATTAATGGTCCCCGTGGCCTTTTTGCCAGTATAAAGGGGCCACATAGTCCCAGAGAATACTCCAGTGCAGAAGGTACTCTGCTGCATCTCTGTGCCTCCTCTGCAAAGATCTTTAGTGAAAGCGATGTTCCAGGAGTAGGTGGGGGCCAACCAGGGCTGTTTGTCTGGAGTAGTCCTTGTTTATCAAACTAAACAGAACCAGGTACTGTATTTGGGCCAGTAGCACTTCAAAATTATTGATAGTAAAAACTCTCACTTCTGCCAGCATTAGCTCATTGTTCAGGGTTGGGATTGACATCTCTATACCGTAACCCAGTGTGAATCCTGATTCTGCATAGTCTAGACCCCGTGGAGGAAGCTAGATGCTGTTGGAACTTAATCACTACCACCTTCTCCATGACTTTGTCCTAGAAGGATAGGCTGGAAAATGGATTTGCAAAGTTCTCTGTGTTAGATATGGCTGAACTACTGCATCCTTCTGAGTGGCTGGTAGGGAGCGATCTTTGAATGAGGCATTGATGAAATCAGTAGGAATGGGGCCCCAGTTGTTCTAGTTGCCTTGACTACCCAGGAGTGGGATAGGTCTGACACAGCCCACAGGTGGAGGGTCAGATAGCTCTCAGAACTTCAATTTGAGCTATATGCTCAAAGTCCCTGAAGGCAGCTGGAGAAGGCCAACTTTGCTTTCCCCCTCCCCTCCCCATGTGGTTCTCAGATTCTCTGCAAGACTCTCTCTGATTTTGTCAATCTTTAGGAGAGATTTAGCCAAGAACTTTATGCACCCACATAGCTGCAAAGTCAAGGTTGGGTGGAGGTATCCTATTTACATCTTTACTATTTATCTAGCAATCAGAGGTTTCTTTTAATCAATTAAGGAACTGTTCAGGTCACAACCAGAAGGGGCATCAAAGAAAATTTGTGCTAAGGATATTTTATTAAAAGGTGTGTTCATTCTATTTACTAAAGCTTTTTTCTTTTCCTTGTCTTTCTTTGAAATCAGTTTGATGAAAGTGATCAAACACATTGTATAATTTTCTCCTTTGCAAAATTAAAGGAAATATTAAGATGAGACAATTAAAGAGAAAGCTTGCAGCATGTTGTGAACGTTGTAGTCACTACATTATAAAGATCAATGCATGACAAGTTAATAGATGAAATTTAGAGATCACATATGTAAAAGGCAAATTATTATTAACCCCTGTGTTGCTGGTAACTATAGTCCATTGCTATTCCATTTAAAATTGGTGGAATATCAATATTTACATTGTACTCTTGAGGGCAGTAAAGGAGTTAATGAACATCTGGATTTGCCATTTTTAAAGATCATAAACATACTCAAAATACATTATCTAGGGAATGACTCAGTATATCTGATCTACTGTGATGTAAACTACAGGAACTGTAATGTACTGTAAGTTAATAGTTTGAGGGAAATTTTTTTTCCAGATGGAACATGTAACAGTTCTCACATTTTTTTAAGTAAAATCTAGTAAGTGGTCTTCACAAAGGGAAAGGGGCTAACTCGTATTGTTAAGTTCAAGAATTAAATCACTACAGTGGAACTAAAAGGTCATCATAAATACACATCTAACTAGGAATTTAATTTAATATCAGTGTTTTGACCACAAGACTTTTTCAGTAATGAGCTCTGTTCTCCAGTTTTGAAGAACAACAAGGTCCAGGGTAGCTACAGATCATCCCTGGTAACTTCCTGATGGGTGGAATGATTTTGTGACCTTAATTTTCTATTCCCAGAATAATCATTTAGTCCCTGTGCATGGGACACTTTAGTCAGGCTCACTCTGATGGGGGAAACTGACCTATCTATGGGTAAATTCAACAGAACCACAAAATTTCCTGCGATTTGTCAGGGCAGCCAGGAATCAATGATTTAAACAAGCTGTAGAAGATGGGAAAGTACTCTCTTTAATCTGCAATCTGAAGAATTTGCCCACCTTGCATACACAGAGTGGCAGGTCCCCAAAGCCACAGCACAGTGGAATTCTGGCTGTCAAAAGCTTTCATGTGGCTAACCATTGTGCCTTTTTCCTTTTTAGAGGTTCAATGAATTATGGTCACACAGTGACTGGTGCAAACTCAGTCACAACATTTAGGTCTCTGTGCCGATGCTGGTGAGTAGTGTTTGAAACACAATTTCACAACCCACCAAAAAGGTCTGAGAAGCATTATCTCACCCTCAATCGAAGCAAGACTTGGAGGAAGAAATTATTTGCCCCTGCAGTATACCTATATGTAGACAAACCTATAGAAGGTTTGTCTACATATAGGCACACATCCCCTTTAAGAGAATAGGACACGACGCAGACACTACATCCTTTTGTCAGCAGGATGAGTACTGAGTGAATACTTGGTCTGGACACTATTGTGTCTCCCAGCAGTATGCGAGAGAGAGAGAGAGAGAGACACTATTTAGACTGAGTCCAGGATGTACAATGGCTGCAAGGAGTATCTGTTCACAGACAGTAAATTTACATTTTGTACTTGTGACATGCTATACTTTACTAATGGAATTATTTTTACCCTTTTAAAAAAATATCCCAGGATATGGCAAATAAACAGACAAATTAATTGAATATTTGAATGAATGAATGATTTTTTTTAACGGAATGCCTAGATAATAGTTGTATTGGTTGGATGGAAGAGCAGTGCCTCTAATAGGCCATTTGTGATATTGAGGAGGAGAATAATCTGCAACAAAAAATAACTTTTATTATTATTTGAGCTCAAAATAAGACAGAGACCTGCCAATAGTCCACTAGATTCTCAGGCAGCCATTCAGGGACAGCAATCACATACATTCCCCAAGAACATTTTGAAGTTAGTTACTGATGGTTTCACGGGCTCATAAAGTGGATATATTCTAACCTAGCAGGATAGAATGAAGGAAGCAGCCAATCTACATCTTAGTTCTCAGATCTGAAAGAGAATACTATTGAAATCTGTTACATTGTCTCAGTCCAATGGCAGCCAAGAGGTTCGTTTTGGTCTCTTTCATGTGGGGTGAGAGGCATCAGTTCTGGAGTCAGATGTTAGACTATGATTTCTAGGAATGAGTTAGTGTATGTTTTATTAAGTCTGCCTTTATCTCACTCAAACAAAACTTTCCAATAGCACAAACTATTAGGCAGTTTTGGTAATATAGTTTATATATAGTATACTATATGTTGTATGATTTCCCCCATTAAAGAATACTAATTAATGCTACAATTAGAATTTTATTTAACTGCACCATATTTAATGCTCTAGCCTCCCACAACATTTCGTAAAGCTGTGCACCTTGGAAAAAAAGAGATGAAGCTGTTTTAGCCCCATTAGCTGGTCAGTCAGAAGATCATTTGAACCAAAGCTCAGAGTATAGGGAGGAAAAAAATGGTCCCACTTCCAGGCAGCACACTGTATCAGTCCAAGGGCAACTGTACCAGTGTTCCACCCTGGCATATTAGTCAGAGCTTCAGTCTTTGACATATGTGTGATGCTATACTGTTATCTGAGGAAAATAATATGTGATCATCCCATTAATGGCTGTATCATGACTGTACCTTTTAATGTCCTTTGTCTTTGTTGCTTCTTTAAGTTGTCCTTTTCCCTTCCCACACTCCAGTTTTTATTTCCTTCCATTATATATCTTTTATCTATTCCTCCATTTTTCAGTATCTCTCTCTCTCTTTTTATTTCCTTCTCTTTGCAAATCCCCGAACTGCTCTGGGCACAGGGAAATCAGGCTGTACTTACATGCTTTTGGAGCTTAGAGAGTCTTTCATGGAGGTGGCTGCGAAGCCTTGGTCAGCATTGCCATTGCCTAGCCTGTGGTCCTGCTAGTGAAGGCAGAGGGCTGGACTCGATGACCTTTCGGGGTCCCTTCCAGTTCTAGGAGATAGGTATATCTCCATATATTATTTTAACCCCTGGCTTTGCTGGGTTTTTATGGCCTATTCCAAATCCCTCTGAAGCTAATGGCGAGACCAGTAGACTTTGGGTTCACTGGACTTTGGGTCATGCCCTTACTGAATGACATACAACTGTACACTTTTACAGTAGATTTGACAATGAGTAAGAGTGATTTAGACACCAAATTCCCATTGACTCAATGGGAGTTAGGTGCGTAAATACCTTTTAGGATCTTGACCTTATTAATGGTGTTGCTCATGATTTCACAGGCTGCAGTATGGACAGAATGGAAATATGCAACTTTGGTTGAATTAAAAGCGGCATTTTTCATGAACAGCCCTCAGCAGCTCCCCACCCCGATCTATGGGTATCAGCTTAATCTTTTAAACAGAAGCACTCTGTTTTGGGAAAGCATGAGAAGAATCCCTATAAAAATTAAGTTCTGACTCACTTTAGGTTAGTTCAGCAAAGACAGAGCCTCTGTCCCTCCCAACTTTTCTTCAAAGAAAAGTTCGGCCTACACAGTTCAGAGATTGAACAGTGTTTTAATTTCAGATAAAAGCTTAAAATGGTCTGCAGATTTGTTCTAAAAAACCTTCCAAAGAAGAAAAAAAATTATCTTTCTAAGATGATTTGTTTTCATTTCATTCCACAATAATGAGAAGCAAATTTAATCTGTGCATGAAATTAAGCTTGCCTGACAAAGCAGTAAAATGGAAATACTTAATCGTCTTTAAAAACGTTTCTTTTCCTGGTTGGTCTCATTTTTTTGTATATGCCTCAAATATATTTCAAATGTATCTCAGTATCTACAACAAATTATTGACTGTTTAAATTCAGACTTATTTCAGTAAAAATACTAGAATTTTACAAAACATCAAGGTATTTGCTACTTTAGACATATAGATAGGGCTTCCGATTTTTTGGTTTTAACTGATAAACAGGAGAAGACACCCCCAATAAAAAAACACCAGAAAAATATTGGAGATGGTTACTTGTACCTAAGGGTTTGTCCACACAGAGCAGTAATGCAGACTACAAGGTGTGATTTCTAAAGCATTAACTGATCTGTATAGACCTGGCTGGTGCGCACTAAAGGTTCCCTACTGTGCTTTAAAACAGTACTACACTGAAATGCACTAGGGAACATTACAAAGAGACTGCTCATTCATTACATTATACATTACTCATTACAGTATATACAAGGAGAAAGCCTTGAAAAACCCCAATTCTGGGACCTCTACATAAAACACAAAAATTGATAAAAAAATAAACCCAGAAAATGAAATTAATAAATCTCGAAACAGAAGCCCAATTTATAGATTATGGGTCAGGCGGCAATAGAGTCATATTTTGACATTGTCATGATACCGTTTCCATATCCATCTCTATTATTATTTTTCTCTGTCATATCTAGGCACAAAAATAGGTTTCCTTTCTTACAGACGCCAGGGCTGACTGGTTATCCAAACTAAGTTGGATTAAGTGGCTCTAGACTATTTTGCCGGTAGAAAAAAAACCACAGAATGTATGATTTAATTGTTACTAATGTATCTGCATTAACTCAAGATCTTTCTTTGTTAGTAATCCATTTGCTCCTGGATGCTAAAGTCATAATCCTCGGTGATATCAAAATGGTTGGGATGGAAATGATTATGATCTCAGAAACAAAAGATTCTAATGACTTCAAACTGAGAATAAATGCAAGATCCAAAGAGCTTGTAAGAAACGTACGCTCCTGTTTTCATGCATACACTCATGGTAAAAATTAGGAAAAAAATGAAAATGCATGAAGTATCCAACAAATCTTTTTCAAGGTTTTCCACGGCAAGTCAGCATCGCAGCTATTTAGGGTCAACGTTGCCACCTGTGTACATATGTTTTGCAGTGGAAAACTAGCACAGAAGATAAAAATAAGGAGGAGGGGAAATTAGCTTTATCAATAAAATCCTGAAGGGTTTCCATTCAAAGAGTAACTTCTAGTTACATGCCTTTAAAGAACAGAGAGAAAGAAGTATACCCTTTCAATTTAGAAGGCCCGCAAACTACCCCATGTTAGTATTATTTTTTTTGGGGTGGGGGGAAATGTTTGACATATGAATTGTCAGATGTCACAATCAATACATATCTTCTGTTTTAGTCTGTAACACATTAGCATGTACCAAAATGTAATCTTTTGCATTCTTCTTGAAAAGAACCTCAAACAAGGATGGTATTACATATTGACACATACACTAATATAATCCAGTTCCTTCTGATCCAAATAAAATAAAGTCTTGGCAAAAACACACTCATTAAAAATGTGAAGTGCAAGTCTATCCAAAAAATATATGCTCTAATGTCTCCCCTATCTTTGAAAGCAGCAAAAAGTACACATATAAAGAAAGAATTGCTCAATTTATCCAAGCAGAGATGCTGGTAAAAACATTGATCGAATGTGCAGATACTCATTAAACAAAGAAAGTAGCTAACAGGCAAATGCACATAACTTCCTCCCATGAGAACGTACAGCAGATGATCAAAGACAAGCAAACAAAAATAAAATTGGCTAATATGACAGTCAAGGCTGAATGGATTTGCAGAGATAAGAAATGGTTCGCAGTGTTCTGGCAAGTGCATTGTTGTCAAACATTCAGAGTTTTCCATTTACAGAGTGTTGTCCCCCCCCCCCCCATTTCAGGAATTTGCATATCACAAGATAAATGCTGCAGCTTTTGCTTTTTTGCTAATCAGAAGCACATGTTTCACTGTCTTCTGATTGAGGGTATCACATAAGAGATACATTTAAAAAAAAGTTCTCTCCCTCCCACAGCACACACACATGCTTGAAAAGTATTTACCATTTACCATGGTTGTCAAACACAGAGAAACACTGATGATGGAAACAGAAAATGCATGACTGAGAGCTGCAGAGTATGAAAGCTAATTCCCAAGTTATACCAAGAGAGTAACTTAAAGGAGGAAACAAAAAATGACTTTTTCCCCTTTTTATTCCCAATATAATTACACACTATTTATACCCGTAACTGGGGAAACAAATGGTAAGGAAGGAAGAAATAACTGCAGTGCAAAAAGCAGAATAATGCTCTGCTCCTGTGCTGAAGAAGAATTGGTGGCATGAAAGTAGTCCCAGCAGAACAATAAATCATTGCTCCATGATACCATCAGAAGTATAAAACTGGGTAAACTATTAGAAACTACAAACTCAAATACCACTTGGGGACAAATTATGACAAAAAGAAATGATAGACAGTTGTGTTATGAAAATATTATATTACTTCTTTAATGTTTATATGACCTTAGTGATTTCAAAAGAAATGTTTTGTGCATAAAAGACATAATCATAATAAAAAAACCTACTACTTCACAGGATCTCATTTTTGTGGAAACATGGGTTCTTTTCCCATAAACATTTTATGTACACATCTGCTAGAGATAAAAGGAAGCTATAAATTTCTTTTTAGGAAGAAAATCAGTATTAAAATCTATATATCTCACATGCATAATGCAGTCAGCAAACAAAACTGTAGATAATCTTCCCCTTATTAAACTAGTACTCTAGTGAAATTTGAAGGATTACAAGCTTCCTTACAAAAACTTCTTCTTTAAAACACAATATTTTGAAAAGTTCATCGTTTTTATTGTATGGAATATATTTATTTTCTAACAACAATACTATGATATCATATAATGGACTGAATTGTATGGATGAAATTTTTAAATTAAAATTAATTGGAATTGCACATTCAAATCTCAGAGGTGATTGGAACATCTCTGTCTATATGTTCAATCGGAGAGTTTTTGACCTTTTAAAACAAACAAACAAACAAATAATTGTATGCCATGTTGGTGCAGCCGTTGGTGTCCCAGGATATTAGAGAGATGAATGAGGTACTATCTTTTTATTGGACCAACTTCTGTCTAATATCTTTTATTGGACCAACTTCAGAAGTTGGTCCAATAATATATATTGCCTCACCCACTTTCTCTAATAATAAACTGGCATTTCCACCAACATTGCTTAGTAATTTACATCACTAACAAAACAGACCCAACCACACATTATGGACTAAATTTTGCCCTCACTAAAGATGCACAGGGTGTAAATTCAGAGTAAAAGTGTGACCAAAAATGTTACATTTTCATTAGTGGATTCTGGTTATTTCCTAACTAACAAAAGCAAAGCTCAAATGAATTATTGATATTGCCCAAATGGAATTACAGGGCCAGATTCTCAGCTGCTGTAAAGTGGCGTAGCGCCATGGAAGTCAATGGAGTTATGTCAATTTACACCAGCTGAGAGTCTGTCCCACAGCTTTTCTTTACATACCACTTCAGAATAAACAATTTTCTTCTTATAAATGGTTTTTAAAAGTGTTTCATAGTGGGGTAGATCAAAGTGCACCATGGAACTTTTAGTGCACATCAAAAGGGTCCACACAGTTAGTGAGCGGCAGGCTAGTGAAAGGTAGATTTACACCTTGGCTTGCTGCGCACTAGCTGTTCATATAGACAGGCCCTAAGTCTCTTTTCACAGTGTAGTGCTTGTATCCTTTTCCTACCTCTGTTTGTATCTCAGGACTACATTAATCTAAAGTAGGTACCTTTTAGAGCATGCCAGCAGGGTCTACGTGGGACAGTTAAGTGTGCAGCATCTTAGAGCGCTCTACAAATCACATTGCTCTACAAAGCACACTCCTTAGGGTTGCCAGGTGTCCAGTTTTTGACTGGAAAGTCAAACGGGGACCTGTGCAGTCAGAAATACTGACCGGACACCAAAAGTCCAGTTACTACCTGCAAGGACACCGGAACAGGGGGCCAAGGCATCGCCCACTGCAGCATATGTGACCACAGCAGGGCATTTGCAGAGAGCTGGGGGCAGCATGGCTGTGAGCCAGGTGGATACCAACAGACGCCATGGGATTGTGTTTGGATCACACCTTATTTTCCACCCTCCTCTCTGCTCCCTGGTACACAGAGCACCAACCACCCCTATACTGCAATAGGAATGGCTGTAGGCACTACTGGGCCACCACTTTCCAGAATGGAGCTGGCTGCCCCTCCCCCCCATCTCATGAGCACTCCTTTCTCCCCCTCCTATCCTTTCAACACCCCATTCACAAGGAGTTTCTGCCCTTCCCCCCTCTTTCCTCCAGTCATAAGCCAGAAGGCTGGCTCCTGAATAACTTACTAAATACTTTCTTTATTTAGTGCTGATTCCCACAGGGCTGATTGAGTTTTTCCAAGGGATCATGCAGTTCTAAAAATAATACTTTATGCTGAAAGAGACACAAATCCATTTGAGCCCCTGAGCTCTCAAGTCCATAGAGGGTTCAATGCAAAATGTTTCTTTCTTGCATAATTGGTTATCCAGTATGGATAACCAGTTTAACCAGAGCAAGTATCAGACCCCCCATGAGCCTCATGAAGATGAACAGGGTGTTATGAAGTATACAAGTTAGACATATGAGGGGGAAAAAAGGGCTGATGCATATAAACTATATTATGGGAGTGTCCTACATTTAGCCTTGAAAGACAGGGTAAAATTAAGGCCAGATTCTGGAGGGATTCAAGTCTGGGTGGGAAAAAGATGTAAGGAGCCTCCCTCTTCTGCCCTACACAAGGGCCAGCCATAGTTCTGGTGCATGTGTTCAAGGGAGATCTACTGCTGCTGGCTGTGCCAGAAAGCTCTAAGGGGGTCAGGGGCCAAGCCCAATTTTGGCACTGGTCAGCAAAAATGGCCCAGTATGAGGGTGGGGAGTGCCCATTGAATCCTTTCACAGTAGAGTGACCAGACGTGTCCCGATATCGGGCAGTTTGTCCCGTGTCCCGACCGGAGTACGGTCGGGACGCCATTTGTCCCGATATTTTGTTTCGGGCTTTTTTTTCTTTCTTTCTTTCTTGTTGCTCTGGTTGGCGGTGACAGGCAGGGGAGCACCTTTTCAATTGTTACAGTCAATTGTTATGGTACTTCCTTCTTTGGCAGCAAGGGTGAGTGTAACAATTGAAAAGGCGCTCCCCCTGCGGTGGTCCCGATATTTTGGGCTTCTCATCTGGTTACCCTATTTCACAGACCCCTGAGACACTGTGTGCCTAACTCTGACACGGTGCCTCCAATGGTCCCGCCACTGCCATACTGCCTCCACTATTCTACTTAAAGCCAGTTTTATCCATTATCTTAATCTACAATGGTACCTTCATTCTGATTTCAAGTTAATCACAGCGACATAAACCAAGAGCTTGGACAATCAGGCAATGGAATGTTTTCTTACAGACACTTTAGCTGTCAACAGCCCCTCTCCTCTCATTCCCCCAATCTTTTCTACATGTAAAACTGCAAGAAATTTGGATATAGCTGCCTGGTGTAACATCATTTTAGAAATTGCTATGGTTGAATAAGAGGCCTTCATTAGGCTGAATCTACTTCATATGTATTAACAATTTTTTCAGCTATTTACCAGTCTGCGTGTATAGTAGGAATGAGATTTAAAGTAATCTGTGACCAATTTCTTTCAAGCAATTACTATTACATTTGATAAATGTCACCTACAGTTACTGAAGTAGTAACTACAGTAGGTCCCTGTCATATTTCCAAGTATTCCGATTTAGAGCAAACTATTCTTATAGAAAGAGAAATCCCTCGTGCATATCCTTGTAGAGAGTTTTCCCAATGATTGATATCTTATTCATATCACATTGTCTCATCTGTGCTATGAATTCTGACCTAGGGTTTTCTGTAAAATTTGAAGTCTTTCAATAAAAGTTAATGAAACGAGATTATTTCTTAAAATACTGCTCAGCATTTTCATCATAACAGTTTAAACAATTCATTCCTAAAACAACTTTAGTCTGTTGTGAACAATTATAATGCAAAACAAGTCTGCATTTTATGCTAAATGCTAAAAGAAGTTTAAATATCTTTACTAGGCAACACTACTAGCTGAAAAACACAATGATTTCTGCATGCAACTCAAGGAGGAAAGTATTCATTTATTCATGGTATTCTAAATACTTCAAACAAATTACATACGGGTTGCCAAGACAAGCTAAGCTAGTGTCTTTTAAGCTTTACACTAACTATTGCTTAAAATATCTGAAGGAAATTGTTCATTAATTGCCTATTTTATTATTACGCTCTGAAGCAGGTTAATTACTATCTCCTTAGGTCACTTTCAGCAGGGAAGATTTAATGGGTTAGTTATAGGGCGTGATATGATGGCAAGAAAGCCCTGACTTATGGCTTTTATAGGATGACTAATATGAATTATTACCAGAATTGAGGATGGCCGGAGATGACAGATCTTGCAAAATTAACTACCTTTCATCTTAGTTACACTTATTTTAAAAGAATGATCTCTTTTTAAAACCCTATATGATAACAGTGTTGGTAAGCAATCCACTAGACGTTACAGTAATACAAACAGAAGAAACCACCAAAACATCTTTTGTCAGTAAAATACAATAAGGAAAGTTTTTCAGCACATTGTATAGTGCAACTCAAAACTGTCATGTGCAATGAAGCCTCATGTAGCGTTAATGATGTGTCAGTCTCTGGACTGCAAATACTAAATGTCAGACAGACATTTTTAGTTACTTATATATTCACAACAGGTAAACCGGGCATCTTGTGAGCAAGTAGTTGAGTTCAGACAACTAGCTTTATTCTCTATATATGCTACCAGCAGCCCATACACTCCTGGGTCTTCTCCTGCATGAATAAGAAAGATTTGACCACAGAATTTTTAGCTATCTTGAAGAGTTATGTTGTTTATGCCTTTACATGCTAACAGTCATCATGCTTCCTAAATCACATTATAGGATAGTCTACTGAATGCCATAGGAACTACTGGTGAGGCCAACCTGATACACTTCTTGCTGCTATAAACCTTCCTATCAAGCCAAAAACAAAAACCAAACAAACACAAACAAACAAAACCTCACCTCATCTTTAATTTTTGAAACTTGTATGGAGCAATTCTGCTCTTCCAACCTGTGTGAACTGAACAAATTGATGTATTACAAAATTTCCCTATTGAATTTCTGGCCAGAAGACCAAACGGTGAAATTTAAAGCTCTGCATTGTAATTCTACATCTTTTATATAAATTCTGGAAGATTTCCTAGGTTAACTGCTTTAACCAGTCTTTATTTAAAACATGGTATAAGGGTCATTTTCGTCACTGCTCAGAATGCACACCCTAGAATTGGCTATTAGAAATAGATTTTCACATATACTCAGAATGGATGGAAACATTATTTGTGTAATTTAAATCAAGGCTGTGGACTGCAGTCTGCTACTCTCCCTCCTCTACACACGTCCAAGCTGTGGCCAAACCCCATTGCTTTTTCCTCCACCCCATTTCCTGAACCCATTCCTTCCTTTCTCCCTCAAACACCAAATCATTGGGCCATGCTCTAATCACTTCCCATCTCAATGACTGCAATCTCCTCCTCTTTGGTCTTTTTAACATAAACTTCTCCCCAGTCCAGAATGATGCTGCAAAAGTCAGCTTTGTCACTCATCACTTCACGGTTCCCTTCTCTTAAATTATTTTTATACCTCTGGTTTATAGATGCATGCTAGCATACTCGATAGCACAGGATACCTTCTCAGTTTGTTCTCCCAGGTCATTCCTCAAATGTTCACTACATTTCAACTGAAATTTTGAAACAAATCAACTCTATACTGTAGACTTGCACAGGAAAATTTCAGGGGAGAAATACTCTGTTGGTGTCAGAGAAGCAGACTCATTTGTTAATAAAATCGATCTATATATCTTAGGTACTTCAGTACTTATATGGTATCCATCACCATAGTATCTAAGCTCTCACAATATCCCTGGAGGTAGGGAAGTACTATTTGGCCTCATTTTATAGATGGGAACAGAGTCACAGGGGGGCTTAATGAAGACTCTAAGAACACATAAAAGCCAAGCTGGAACCAGATGCAGTTCCCAGCGAAACTGATGGCAAAGCTCCCATAGATTTTCCAGAACTAAAGTGTAAGAAACTTCTCAACCAGCTGACTACAGAGCCAATGTTGTTTCACTGGTCTCTCAACCAACTACTCCCAGCAACGGAAAAAAATTCAAATCAGTTGTCTTTAACAAACTCATCTGAACAAATGTGTTTACTTTCCCCTTTTTTGATGATTCTCAAAATTAAGAACAAATTTGAACAAAGCAACTGAAATTTGTATTGCGCCTTCCATACACCTTGTATCTAAAAAAGATTTGTAGAACTAATAATTCAGTTCATGGGACTGTATAAATTACAAAAAACAATGGAGAGACATGGGCCCATATTGTGCGATTGATTTTTAAGCAGAACTCCCAATTGAAATCAATAATGAAATCTGCTTAAAAGTCAGTGACACAATGTTGTCCATTGCATGGGGATTAAGTAATAAAATTAAGAGAATTTATTAAAACATTGATACTTAAACACTCCCAATTCACTAATATCACAAGTTCCTGAAACTCAACTTTACTAGATGTATGGATAATCTTTGACTCAACCTGCAGGACTGTGAATTAATCTTTCAGCTCTAAAAATATCAGAAAAGACTTGAACAAATTATTCCAAAAGCTGCAACCTTATAAATGCACAGTATATGTTGCCACAAAATGCTTTAAGGCCACTATTTGCATTTATGAATAATACCCTTGCTGCACTATTAAAATGCAAGAGAAAAGAATGTCTAAAATAATATCTCAGGATCAGGGGCGGCTCCAGGCACCAGCGCACCAAGCACGTGCCTGGGGCGGCAAGCCGCGGGGGGGGCGGCCTGCCGGTCGCCGTGAGGGCAGCAGTTCGGCGGAATGCCTGCGGGAGGTCCGCCAGTCCCGCGGCTTCGGCTGCAATTCGGCGGCGGCTAGCCGCGGGACCGGTGAACCTCCTGCAGGCATGCTGCCGAATCTGCGTTACCAGAGGACCTCCCGCAGGCCGAAAGCCACCTGCCTGCCGTGCTTGGGGCGGCAAAAAACATAGAGCCGCCCCTGCTCAGGATGGAGAGAACAAACTGTTGAATGAATAAAACTATCTGCAGCTCTCCTTGTCTAATCATCCATTTTTGATTTCTTCCTAACCAAAATTCAAAGTGATCTTCAGTCCTTCCCTGGGAGGTTGTTAGTACAAATTGTTGGTGTTATACTGAAATGATATACAAAAAATAGTTATCATTGCAACTGAGATAAAATCAGGGCATATTTCAAGTGTACATTCAAGTGTTTCGCCACTTGGAACACTTCAGAAAATTTATGAAGATTCCAAGTGGCTGGCTCTTCCTGTTCGTCATCATCTTCGTCTTCTGTAGACGATTTTATCAGTTCCTCTAAATCTTCATTAGTCAATGTTTCTCTATGGCCCTCAATTAATTCCTCAATTTCTTCCTTGAGGATGTCGATGAAGCCATCACCACCCACTTGCCCGGCCACCTGAACAATGAGTTTCACTTCTTTGTCAATGGTTGGGAAACCCTTAAAATCATGCACACAGTCTTCCCATAGGTTTCGCCAACATGCATTGACTGTTTCAGGCTTGATTGCATCCATTGCCTGTTTAATATAAGTGATGCAATCAGCAATGTTGAAGGACTTCCAACACTTCATCACATTAACATTGGGATCAGCATCCATAGCGGTAAGGATCCGTGAGAATGTAAGCCTCGTGTACGTGGCCTTGAAACAGCTAATGAAGCCTTGCTCGAGAGGTTGGAGGATGGAGGTGGTACTGGGGGGGAGAAAGATGACTTCAACATCATTATGCGCAAAGCGGAGTGCCACAGGGTTGCCAGGAGCATTGTCTACGATCAGCAACACTTTAAAGTCAAGTCCTTTCTCTTCAAGGTACTGCTTGACCTCCAGAATGAAACACTTGTGGAACCAATCCAGAAATAATGCTGCCGTCACCCAAGCCTTTTTATTTGATTGCCAGAACACAGGCAGGAGATGTCTGTTCTTGCCTTTTAGGGCACGGGGATTTGTAGCCCTGTAGAGCAAGCCCGGCTTTATTAAATGCCCAGCCGCATTGCCACAAAGCAACACAGTCACACGGTCTTTAGCTGCTTTGAAGCCAGGGGCTTGTCTTTCTGATTTCGAAATGTAAGTGCGGGTGGGCATTTTTTTCCAGAAGAGCCCAGTCTCGTCAGCATTAAAAACTTGTTCTGGAAGATAGCCCCTTTCCTCTATGATTTTCTTTAAATGTTCAGGGTAGGCTTTTGCTGCCTCCTCATTGGCAGATGCAGCTTCACCAGTAGTCTGCATGTTTTTGAGGTTGAAGCGGTTCCTAAAGCTGTTAAGCCAACCTTGGCTGGCTTTGAATTCCTTCTTATCAGAAGCCTGTCCCTCTTCAGCGGGAGGTTTGAACAGCGCATAGATGCTAAGAGCCTTTTCTCGCAACATGTTGCCATTGATAGGCACACGTTTACGGTTCATGTCTTCCAGTCATAAGTTTAATGCCTTTTCAGTCTTCACTAAAGTCTTATCATGCACTTGGCTTGTCATCTTAGCAGTTACTGGAGCACTTGATGCCACGGGGCTTGATGAATTTCTCTCTCTCGAATCTTGATGGCACGGATGCTAGATTCATTGCGGCCGTATTTATGCGCCACGTTGGCGATGGACATACCGTCTCTCAATAAGTCCAACACAGCCAGTTTTTCCTCCAGCATTAGAACAGATCGCTGTTTCTTCGCTTGAGCACCAGATGAAGTAGGTGGCTTGCGTTTAGAGGTCATGTTATACAGTACGAAAAATACGTACTGTATCTTTAAACAGTACAGGCACAGTAGAATCTCACTCAGCGTGGCGAGATGCACACAGTATGAGAGGCACAGGGGGACTGAGTGCTGTAGTAGGAACGGCAGTACTGTAGTGGGAACAGCAGATTCGCTTCTCCCCTCTCACACTCACTCCGGGGCATATGCACTATTTAAACTGGTTTTTATTTTTTAGCCAACCTCCAGGGTTATTATAAGGGAGAACCTTATCACAGGCCTCAAGACATGCTGTTGCTGTCAAGTCCCATCCCCCCCCCTAAAATATTTTAGTGGGAACAGCAGATTCGCGTCTCACGCTGGTGGAATCGCCTGCACTTTTTCCCCCCCCGACCGCGTAAAGCTGAAATCGCGCATGTTAAATGCGCATAAGATGTGACAGACCTGTACGTAAATAAAGTTAATAGCCACTGCTTCCTGACCAAATGACTAATCTAATGAATGATGTTCATTTGTTTAGACATGGTTCTTCAATAATCACATAGAATAACAAAGGAAGTAGTCTAACTGCGGTTGTATTGAAGATGTAATATTTATGAATGTTATTTTATCCATTTACATTCTTCCATATCTTCATATAATAATGCCTTTTATAATATAATATCTGGGACAAGCATGATAATGTTGTACCTGCACACACAAGAACCGTGCAGGAAACGAAAAGGAAAAAAGTAAATTGCTTTTTCAGTTATCAAGCATATGTATAAGATTCCCTCCACTTCTCACACAATACATGATGGAGAGACAATTAAGCACCTTGTTAGCTTAATTAAAACACAACACATGCAAGTGTTTCTGTGATATCACATTCCTATAGGGAACAAACACAAATCGAACCCTGACCACTTAAAATATTATCACTAGCATCTGAGGTTACACTTGCCTACAATAGGTTCTTACAGTTTGTCTTACAAAGATAGCTCTTGTTCTAAAGATTATCTTCATGCCTTCAGAATAATCAGCCTGCTGAACTGTTTTCCACAACTTTAAAACCAGGGAATGTTTATCTTCTTAGTTTATCATAAGGCAATATAACCCATCATGCACCAGGAACAGAAAAAAACCCCATTTATTTATTCAAATACCTAAAATGTACTGATCACAAATCTCTAAGTCCGTGTGTATACAATTACAATAATAATTAACATCCTATTCATGCAAACACTAATTCAGACACTTAATTTATGCCCATGGGACTACTCATATGCATAAAATTAAGCTTACATATAAGTGTTTGTGAGATCGAGGTCTAAATGTATAACAAGAAATGGAGGGATACAAACAAAAGACCCAAGCACCCGCCCCTCCCAGTCAGCTGCCATGCCAATTTAGCCCTCCGTTGCCTCTGAAGAAAACACCTTGAAAAAAGATGAGTCTTGCAGCTTGCCTGGAAGGTCAACAAATCTAGGCTATATCAGACAGCTTTTAAATGACAATGAGCTACTAAAGCAACTGTTGATCATTCATATCTCCTAGCTTGATTTAAAATTATTTGCCAGCCTTCAAATTTTAAGCATGTACATTGAAAATTCAAGATGACAGTAAAACTTAGGGATTCCAGTGATACAGTACATTTTGCTTGGACCATACTAAAGCTTGAGACAGATTAATAGCTCAATTAAACAAATGCAGAGCCGAGTTTTGATACGTAAGGTATTATACCTCTGATCTTTGTAAGAACAGGTTTATTTTGGGATGTACACACTGACCAAATAAAATCCAGAGCTAGGCACTTTTGTTGGAATTAACCAAAAGATTGGGTAAATTATGGAACCACAAAAATGGTCAAGATTTGTACTTTTCAAAACTGGTCCCTGCATTACTGATTTATTAGCAAGAAATTCAATAGTTTGTGATAAAGATAAATAAAAGAGTATGGATGGGTGCATACATACCTATCCTTGATGGTTCTAAAATACACTATTTGCAGTGAACTGGGAGAAAGCAGTATTTCAGCACATATTTTATATCTAGCAGAGGGAAACATCAGAACTGATAACATTGCTGTAAACAGTACAAGCTAAAAGCCATTCCCAAAAGATGGAATGATAGAAAATCTTTAGATGCAGCTGGCCAATGTCTAAATTACAGGCAGTGGAAGTACCATAAATGACATGCCTGCTATCTGATCTCAAAATGTTTCTTAGGAATAAGAGGTAGCCCATCTTCCAAATGCATTAAAAACAATACAGACAGCAGAACCAATGCTGAAGGTAAATGTACTGGAAGAACGCAGGATGGCACTACAAGTAGCATGGCAAATTCAGACCAGCAAAAACCATATAGTCGTGGATAGCATATAAAACATTATTCACATAGTGTACTATGTACTCTTTGGACCTGGGATCTAGTCCCAGGTCTGCCACTGGCTTGCTAGGTGACCTCGGGCAAGTCACTTTCCTACCTGTGTCTCAGTTTCCCCATCTGTAAAATGGGGAGAACGATCTTTATAAAGTGTGTTGAGATCTACCAAGGAAAAAAGATCTGTAAGAGCTAGGTATTATTCTTTTATTATTAAATGGCGCTAGCAAGTGTGAAGTTAGACAACAAACAATGTGGCTATTCAGAAATACTTGTCAAGAGAAGCATTTCAGGTAATTGCAGCCCTCAACAATCAAACATCTCAGAGAAGGTAATGAATCCATAATGGCATTTTGGCTGAAATCCTGACCCCACTGATGTCACTGAGAATTTTGCCACTAATTTCCATGGATCCAGAATTTCATCCTCTGTACCCAAACCAATCATTCTCTTGCCACACAAACCAAATGCTTATTCATTTTTAACCACGGCCCCTAATTTTTCACCTTGTTGGCCTGCTATCTTGGAAAAATTTTCCATAAAGTAACATTGATGTGAAGGCTGAAAAACCAGAATCACAAATTTTCAAACCCTTATGATGAAAGGACTAGTTTCTTTTTTTAAATATTCTGCTTTGCTGAATCTTCTTTAGTCTTGTTCTATACTAAGGAGAATACCATGGCACTGGAGTATACAGCACACTCAGCTAACTGCTTTTGCAGTTATCAAGTTTGAAGTTAACATTACATTGCCCGGAAAAGCCATTTATTACCTTAAATGCTCCTCCACCCTTACCATTCTTCCTTAAAAATAACTATGCAGCCTAACTTACATAGCTACTGGAACCACATACTTTTTATAATTACAACTACTTGACCAGGAATACTTTACTGAATAATGACCTTTTAAACTGCTGATTAAAAGTTAAACTTTCTTAATGTTACCCCCCCCCCCAAAGTACATATACTCTTACTAAATGTAACAAGTATTGTTAGCTAATGCAGCTAAGCCATGGCAGAACGTACGTTCTTACCAAAGGAGTGGTGGAGGAACAGCTGAGCTCTATGACAATCATTCATTAAATAAAATAGATATTAATTACTTTCTTAATATTTATTTTTAAGGTGAGCAGATTCTAAAAAGGGATCATGTGAGGCTGCCACTTCTGGGGATCAAGAGCATTGCGGAGGGTCCTGCTTCTAGTTCGTGGTCAGGGCTCTGTCTGAGATCAAGTAGGAGGGTTAGCAGCAGATGTCGCAGATGTGCCAGATGGCCACAAGGCACACTATTGTGTGACACCAGCACAGCAGTTCTGATCTGCATAATAAACCAAGAGAAGTAAATGACTTTCCCTCCTGCTCTAAAACAAAGCCTATCCCTATGCTCTCATTTTCTTCCAGGTGTTTGACTTTATTAATGACGAATTAAACAATAAGGCAATATAAAGATCAGTGCGAATCTTCTCCCCAGGCTTCGCTGCTGCTAGGATTCCTACCTCACAACTGCTCAGTCTTACTCTAAATATTTTCTTTAGAGCCACAATCCTCTCTCCCTTTTGTATCTGTAAGCATCAGCAGAGCCCCCTTAACCTCTCTCAGGAGGATCTATGCCTGCTAAGAATTTGGTGTTTCAGGGCAAACATTGCCACCTTGTAACAATGCCTTGGGGGGGGGGGGCAGGGTGCAAATCTGACTAGAAGACTGGGTCTGACTCTTGAAACAGGGAGATTTACAGTTCATCTAGAGATATACTCACCTATGGTATTCGCCTATCAATGCGCTGAGAATTCTACACGGATATACTTTCCACACACCAGGCCAAATTCAGACTTTCTGTGGATTGTTCAGTGGTAAGTACACATGTGTGTTAATTATTTTTTATTTAAAAATTGTAAGGAGACACAGAATCTGATTGTGCAGTCTACACAGTTAGTCAGCCATACAGTTATTTGCAATAAATCTCTCAGTTTAACCAGGAATTAAACCATTTTTTGTTAAAAGTCTTTTAAAAATATTCCTTAAATGACACTCTAACTTTGAATGAAGGTCGAAACTGACAGTTTGCCTTCTTTTCATTCTATTTAATATTTGGAATGAATAAGGTTGCATTATATATCGAGCACCTTACTGTAAATGGTGATCTGATGCTTAAGAATTCCTTCTTCTATAATTATGCAAATAGAGAGAGAGAGATTGGAACTCACAGCAGCCAGTCAGAATTCATTATGGTAACTTACCATGTTATGAGACAAACAAGTCAACATTATCTGAAAGCACTTTTATGTAATGGTTCAGATACTGAGAACTATGATAAAATAATACCCATTTCATTTTATAGTGAAATCTCAATTTGAAAGGTTTAACAGCTGATGAATTAAATGATGCTTCACATCACCCACTAAAACAAATCTCCCCGGATATCTTAGTCTAATTTTCTTTTCCTTTTTATTCTTTTATTAACATTGCTTTAAAAAAATACTGCCCCAAAAGTTGTTGGATTGATAACCCAGGAGACCAAAGCCCTCCATACAAGCTTCCTCACAATGTGAATATACCTCAAACTTGACTTCAGGGGCAAGAGGGTAATTTAGTCTCCATACCCATTCAATCTTTGATTTCTATAAAGTCTGTCCTAAAGGACGCCATGTAAGACCAAGCATGGCTGTGATTTTGAGATGTTGGCACTTGTCCTCTACAAAGTGGACTGAGCTAGGGTGACCAGACAGCAAGTCTGAAAAATCGGGACACGGGATGGGGGGGTAATAGGAGCCTATATAAGAAAAAGACCCAAAAATCAGGACTGTCCCTATAAAATTGGGACATCTGGTCACCCTCTGAGACCACCAAACTCATTCCACATCATTGATCAGCCACAGATGTCAGTTTTCTGTCACTACTGACTAGGGCCAAGGCCAAAATGAAGAGTCTAACTAGAGATGAAAAAGCCTATCTATATCCCTTTACCAATCCGCCATGATTTCTAAGATTAAACGTACAGTATTAAAGACAGATTGCTGTATTTGCAGTTTGAGTTAATTCTTGGTTGTGATAAACTTGAAAATAGCTTCTCCATGACACTAATTATAACAATCACAGTTGTGGCTTCTAGACATAATAATTCTTGAGTTTCATTTTGTAAGATTTTTGTGCTAAAAGGCAAAGTTTCAGGACCGTATCATTGTTACAACAAAATGCTGAGCTTCAGACACAGAACAATAACTTAATTTCAGTTTAGAGTCCTGATGCTGCTTTAAACAGCCGGAAGAGCACCTGATGCCAGCTCTTGCCCAGGCTGCAGGCATTAGCTAAGAACTAACAGACTCATTGCTGGAGACCAGACCAGTTCACCTGTATGTTAGTTTTGCTCAAAATAGGTATTAGTTTTATAAGAATGTAGTTAGTGTTTAGACTCCATGAAATGCTTCTAAGTTGCTGCATTCATTAATCTCACTTATAATATTATATGGGTGCAGTGGCATGCGCCTGTCATCCCGCTACTTGGGAGACTGAGGCTGGCGGATCGCTCAGGGGTTCTGGGCTGTGGTGTGCTATGTCGGTCAGGTGTCTGGTGCCACTGACAGCCTGGTGAGCGGATGGCTGAAGGACTGGCTAGAACAACATGAATGACGTATTGTGATCAGCGCTCTCTCTGTGAGGGCTGATGGACCGATAGATCAAGGTGATAATGTCATATTTCATGCTATAAGAAAAGATGTACGTTTTGCTTTATAACTTTGAAAATGTTTGCTCTGAACTTGCAAACCCAGCCACGGAAATTCCCCCCGCTCATCCAGAAGGACTATCAAAATCAGACGGGCCATCATGGATCATCGCAATACTAAGGATAGGTTAATGGCCCTGTCACACCTGGGAAATGCTACATGCCAGGAAGCTTGTCCTGCGGACTTCGAAGGTGAATGAAGGACATAAAGTTACAGGAAAATTTTCCATCTTTTTGGCTGTTTGAATTCTGACAGGGACAGAGACTCATAACTGAAGCCAAAGATCCCAATGGGCTGTCCCCTGGGTCCACCCTGACAGACATTTTGAATTGACAGATCACTACAACTCTGTTCCTCATAGGATTTCGATGATAATTCATCTGTGTATATATGTCTGTTTGCTTTCTTTAACCTGTAACTAACTCATTTCTTTTTCCTAGTTAATAAACCTTTAGAAAAGTTATTACAGGACTGGTTACGGCATTGTCTTTGGTGTAAGATCTACGGTACCAATGGATCTGGGGTAAGTGACTTGTCTCTTGGGACTGGAAACAAACTGAATATTTTGTGGTTTTCGGTGTGTGACCATTTATCACTAGGTCTGGTCTGTCTGGGTGGCAAGATAGACAGGAGAGTCTGAGGGAATTGTCTGTAACTCCATGGTAAGATTGTTATAGAGATCCAGGAGTTCATATTTGTTACCAGCTTGGTAAAATCTAATTATAGACCACCCCACCAGTTTGGGGTGTCTGCCCTGTTTTTTGACAGTCTTTCCTGAGCTAGCACTCTCAGTCGTGAGCCATTCTGGACAGTGTGACACTTCTGATTTATGAAGCGCAGAGAAACGTTAAATGACTTACCACCTGATACTCTGATGAGGTCGATCGGTATTGTAAAAATACATAAATTGATTTAAAAAAAATACAGCAACATGGATAGGATTGCCCATTTGTTTAATTTGTGATTAAATTCTCAACTTCTTGAAAAAAAATTAATATGAAAATTCTACAACTGCTACTACTACACTCAGAGCACATCCCTGGCTTTTTAAATATTCAGAACTAGATTTTGCTCAATTTTTTATAAATAAATCTCCTTTGGGCTGAGACCAAGATTAGAAAATTTCACTGTAAAAAAAATAAAGAGAGCGAGAGAGAGACAGTTATGAGCAACAACAAAAAAGAGTGTGTGTGTGTGTGTGTGTGTGTGTGTGTGTATGTGTGTGCGTGCACACATGCATGTGTGTTGGTTGGTAGATTGGAAACTGGAAGTCAGCCTTATATCTAAGGTGGATTACCAGCACATGCTATAATAAATTTGAAGTCCATTGCTAAGCAATGTAGTGACTTATAAAGCCTCGCCTGCTGCTACATATTTTCACAGTTTGTTGCTTAAAACTAATGTGTTTATACGCAGCAATGCCAGAAGAGGTAGCATGCAAACGTCTGATATATCCATACAAAGCACTGCATTTGCTCTTTCTTCTGTGGATATGTGCTCTGTTAACAAAAGTGTGATAGCACCAGGATGATATCCCCCTCATCAATGTTGCTGACAGACAAGTTTTTCATCTAATGGATAATGTATTTGTGTCCTTTAAAAAAGGGAATATCTCGATGCACATTTGGAAAAATGTCATTTAGAAACTGAGCTATGCGGCTGTCTTTCAACCTTACAAGCTACATCATTAGTCATTTTCAAAGTCACAGGGTTTAAGGAACTTTGAGAAATCTGAACTCTAGATGATGCATATTGCTAGGGAACTGAATGCCATGTTATTCACTTGTCAGTGAGCAACAGCCATATCGGTTATATTCTGTGACATCTCAAACATATTTTCTGTACTTGGTTGGAAGATTGAAATCCTCTTCAATAGCTGATTCTCGGTGAGATTTTTTTTTTTTATCTCCCAACTAAGTTAAATGTAGTAAAAATATATATAGATGGTGCTGCGGATGTTGTAAACATTTACAAATGTATTCTTTGCTATATATATGGGAAAAGTTCTGGCTTGGAAACAGCTGAAACTAACTATATAACAAATCATGGGTTTTTATACTTCAGATGTCAATCCCACTGACAACGCTAAACAATCAGCTTGTCTACACAAACTAGCACATCCTAATTGGCAGCAGCTGAGCTCCACAACAATTCATTTACCTCTAATGAGCCAATCAAACTGTATATGTAAATTTCTTCTTCTGGTTTTGATTATTGATGGTATATAATAGTGGGGTTTTTTTTCTTGGGATCTAACATAATCTCCTCTCTAGATTGATAGAGACAAATAACAAAATCTGGATCTTAGCTACAGACTATCCAGGCATAAACTTCCATTAAAAAATATTCTATATAAAATAAAGCAATGTTTAAAATTCTGATTTAACTCGATAAAAGCAAGGATATGCATATTTACATACATTATTGTTTAAGGCCATATTTTAAAAAATATATTATAAACGGACATTTTTTTATTTTCACAATCAATTTTGCTATATCTGGGTCCACTTATGCCTCCCTTGCTCATGATGAGTAAGCAGTGTCATTTTCCTAATTGGGATTACTTATGAAATAAGGCAATATTAATACAAAAGAGGGTTGCTGAATCTGGGTTAGTGTAATTAATGCAGGCTTTTAACAAGGATGCCATTATGTGTCATAGTATAATGGGTCAGGACTTTCTGCGTGTCAAAAAAGCCTCACTTCTAACATCAGAAACTTTTCCTGAAGACTAACTTTCCAAACAAATGTTTATTACTACCGCCACAGAGATCTAAGGGCAACTAGCCATAATGGTTGCACAAACAGGAAAAAGAAAATGCAAGTTATGCTTGTACAATTTGTCTCTGCAGGTCTGATGCAGGAAATCCTGACTGCAGTTGCCACACAGTTCAGAACTATAATTTTGGTTTATCTAAGCTGGAGTTGAGAAGATGTGCTAGTGTATGAGCCTCAAAAAAATCACAAAGTGTCTCCTTAGAGAGCAGGAAATGTATTCACAGTGTGTCTACTCTAGCAGTCAATTTAAACAGAATGGTCAACCATTGTCAGCAGTTAAATAAGCGACTGTCAAAATGGTGGGACTAACTCTCATAACTGCTTCTAAGCTGTCCAGGGTGTCTCATGCTTATCACAGCTGTGGCAAACCAATTCATTTGTCTCTGCTGGAGAAGACTTGAAAGATTAAGAAAAAGTCACGAATTGAAAAGAAAATATTTCAATAAATTCTATTAAAATGTCTGTATCCATGTAATATTGTTTACCTCATTTCATATACTCCACTCTGCATCTAGCCTCAGTAATCATGCTAGGGGGTTGGTCCTGCTGGGAATAGAGAGGCCTGTCCTCTGCACCATGCAACATCAGTGGAACAGTGAGGTGTCATTAGAGGAGGTTTTGGAACAAATTGATAAATTAAACAGTAATCAGTCACCAGGACCAGATGGTATTCACCCAAGAGTTCTGAAGAAATTCAAATGTGAAATTGCAGGACTACTAACTGTGGTTTGTAACCTATCATTTAAATCAGCTTCTGTACCAAATGACTGGAGGATAGTTAATGTGACGTCAATTTTTAAAAAGGGGTCCACAGGTGATCCCGGCAATTACAGGCCAGTAAGTCTGACTTCAGTACCAGGCAAATTGGTTGAAACTATAATAAAGAACAGAATTGTCAGACATATAGATGAACATAATTTGCTGGGAAAGAGTCAACATGGCTTTTGTAAAGGGAAATCATGCCTCACCAATCTACTAGAATTCAACAAGCATGTGGACAAGGGGGATCCAGTGGATATAATGTACTTAAATTTTCAGAAAGCCTTTGACAAGGTCCCTCACCAAAGGCTCTTAAGCAAAGTAAGCTGTCATGGGATAAGAGGGAAGGTCCTGGTTAAAAGACAGGATACAAAGGTTAGGAATAAATGGTCAGTTTTCAGAATGGAGAGAGGTAAATAGTGGTGTCCCCAAGGGGTCTGTACTGGGACCAGTACTATTTAACATAGTCATAAATGGTCTGGAAAAAGGGGTAAACAGTGAGGTGGCAAAATTTGCTGATGATACAAAACTACTCAAGATAGTGAAGTCCAAAGCAGACTGCAAAGAGCTACAAAGGGATCTCACAAAACTGGGTGACTGGGCAACAAATTGAGAGACAAAATTCAATGTTGATAAATGCAAAGTAATGCACATTGGAAAACATAATCCCAACTATACATAAAAAATGATGGGATCTGAATTAGCTGTTACCACTCAAGAAAGAGATCTTGAAGTCATTGTGGATAGTTCTCTGAAAACATCTACTCAATGTGCAGCAGCAGTCAAAAAAAGCTAACAGAATGTTGGGAATCATTAAGAAAGCAATAGATAAAAAGACAGAAAAAATCAAATTGCCTCTATATAAATCCATGATATGCCCACATCTTGAATACTGTGTGCAGATGTGGTTGCCCCCTCTCAAAAAAGATATATTGGAAAGGGAAAAGGTTCAGAAAAGGGCAACAAAAATGATTAGGGGTACAGAATAGCTTCCGTATGAGGATAGATTAATACAATTGGGACTTTTCAGCTTGGAAGAGAGACGACTAAGGGGGGGATATGATAGAGATCTATACCAGTTTTTCCCAAACTTGGGACGCCGCTTGTTTAGGGAAAGCCTCTGGCGGGCTGGGTCGGTTTGTTTACCTGCCGCATCCGCAGGTTCGGTCGATCGCGGCTCCCAGTGGCAGCAGTTCGCTGCTCCAGGCCAATGGGGGCTGCGGGAAGCGGTGGCCAGTACGTCCCTCGGCCCGCGCCGCTTCCCGCAGCCCTCATTGGCCTGGAGCAGCGAACCGCGGCCAGTGGGAGCCGCGATCAGCCGAACCTGCGGACGTGGCAGGTACACAAACCGGTCCGGCCCACCAGGGGCTTTCCCTAAACAAGCGGCGTCCCAAGTTTGGGAAACACTGGTCTATACAATTATGACTGGTGTGGAGATAGTAGATGGGGAAGTGTTATTTACTCCTTCTCATAACACAAGAACTAGGCGTCACCAAATGAAATTAATAGGCAACAGGTTTAAAAGAAACAAAAGGAAGTATTTCTTCACACGTGGAACTCTTTTCCAGAGGAGGTTGTAAAGGCCAAGACTATAACAGGGTTCAAAAAAGAACTAGATAAATTCTTGGAGGATAGGTCCATCAAAGGCTATTAGCCAGGATGGGCAGGGATGGTGTTCCTTGCCTCTGTTTGCCAGAAGCTGGGAATGGGCACCAGGGGATGGATCACTCAATGATTATCTGCTCTGTTCATTCCCTCTGGGGCACCTGGCATTGGCCACTGTCAGAAGACAGGATACTGGACTAGATGGACCTTTGGTCTGACCCAGTATGGCCATTCTTACATTCATCCACTACTGTAAACCTCACAGCAGCTCCCGCCATTTCTGCTCCTCTACACTAGATCCACATGCCACAATCCAAATTTGACCCATCCCCAAATAGCACTGCATAGTGGCATATGGTCCCTGCTTAGGCTTCACAAACCCTACCCCAATACCACCATGCCGCAGAACTGACCTGGTTCAACTTCTCATACAATTGAGAACTTTAGCTGCCATAGAAGAGGGACAGCATTTTGCCCTTTGAGGATTAATATTATGTCTGTCATCATAATGGCATTGAGAGGGCACTTCTGAGCTGGATGGTGAACTGAACAAATGATTCAATTAGGAAATCTCAGTCAGGATTAAGAAGAGCTCTGCATTTGTTATGAAAATTTTTACGTAAATTATTTGGAGACATGGAAAAATGAGATGAACACTGAGCAGGTCCTTTGAACAGAGCAATTTACATTCTTACATAATATTATGTATGTGCCATCAACATGGTGAGGTGGGTGGGAACACCTGTTGTGTGAACAACTTGGGTTTTACTTCTGAAAATCAATAGTTTATTAGTGAAAACAGAAAACAGAAAATAAAAGGGTGCCGTTATGTGCATCATGCTTAAAGGTGAGTGAGGGGACATTTAAATAAATGAAATGCAAGTAATAACTGACGAGTGACATTTTGGCATGCTGAAGTCAGTGGTAAAACTCCCTTTGACTTTAGTGGGGCCAGGAATTCTCCCATCGTGCATGTGCTTACATCAATTTTTATGTCCCCTTTCACATAAAAGATTGTCCTAGAAACTACCTGAAAAAGCTGAGATAACTGGAGAGCCCAAGGTTTCAGGGTCATGCACAGCTTACTGTTTATGAAAAAAATCATTCAAAGTTAATCTAACCCGAGTTCTAAAATTCACTTGGCAGGAAATTTTCTGAAGTGAGAGGAAAAACTGATAATGGAAATGTTTGGTGCCTCATGCACATGCAGTTATGCAGTTACCTGCATTCAAATGCTTGTTTGCTGTTACGACGATGCTTTGTAAATTTTGAGGCTGAAAACTAGGCACCCAGGTTTGAAAATATATCTCCAGTGTATTACAGCATAGGACTGGCCCCTTCGCTGGCGTAAGTAGGTATAGCTGCATTGACTCTACAGAGCTACATGCATTTACAACAGCAGGGGATCTGGCTTGTACTATTTACTCTTGTTTGATAAAATAGTTACAGATATTCTTAGCGAATCTACCCTGTATTTTTCCTCAATTCTGTATGCAGTTGTTTTTGGCTATTTATCCTATTGTTCTAGCATGGAAGGGCTGTTTATCTCCAGCTCTCTGTGGACATTTGGACATTGCTTTGGATGCATATATATAAACAGCTGATATTCATTTACACTAAGCCCTTTGCTTTCCACGCCTATATAAAAGGAGGCCTAACATTCCAGATACGGGCAGAAATTGCTCTAATCCCTTTTCCAGTATTTGAAGACAGAAGTTCACTATTAGGCTCTTTTAAAGATGTGTGTAAACCAGGGCCGGCTCCAGGCACCAGCCTAGCAAGCAGGTGCCTGGGGCGGCCAATGAAGAGGGGGGCGGCAC
>NW_020664483.1:12006015-12032592 GCF_002925995.2 Terrapene triunguis | reverse complement strand
TTTTTTTTTTTTTTTTTTTTTGCGCTGCTTGGGGCGGCAAAAATGCTAGAGCCGCCCCTGGTGTAAACAAAAGCTTGATGAACAAAGGTGGCAATAATGTGCTTCTTTATCTGAACATTGCCCCTAGGCTTTACAGAATATAGCTATTTAGTCCGTGTTCTCACACTTTTTGTAGGCCATACACATTTATGATTCCGATTTAAAACGGAGAGAGTACAACAGTATCCAAAGGACACTGTACCATAATTGGTACAGCACTACTCTTTTATATTCTGCATTATGGAGGGAGATAGCCATGTTATCAAAAGTTGCCCACCATTTCATTCACAGCAGGGAACAGAGAGTTATGAAAAGGATAATAACTAGATGTACTAGGTATTATCTATGTATACAAATAACTTCATTATAAGAAGTGGTTTATTACGTCTGGAATTACAATTGCAGGGAATATTGACATTCACAGAAAAGATATGGGGCTTTCATTCTACTTGACTATGGGGAAATACCCCCCTACCACACCACAATATACTGAGCACACTGTAAGTAGGTGTCACTCTGCATGTTGTCAGCTCTGAAAAATCATTTGTAATCATATATACAGCATACCTAAAAAAATAAGACCTGTGGAGGAGATAAAAGCACACAGCGCTACAGGTAGAGCAGGCGATGTTACAGCAACCTGTGTGTATGACAGACAATGAGGCCTAGCTAGAGAGACAAGAAGGAATGGCCATAGCAGAAACACATGGTGTACAAATAGAAGATCACAAATTCTTGCTCCACTATAAAGCTGCCACAGCTAACTTTATCATAGTTACATCGTATGTTAGCTGAGGTTTACAGGAAACACTCAATATATTATATCACTGGCAAGAAAAAAGTCTCTCTCCAAAGCTTATGGGAGCATATGTTTTCCTGAACATATGGAATAAAAGTAGTAAGTTGTGCCATAAAAATATACTTTATTCTAAAATATGCCTGTAGAGTTCAAACAGATATCTTCCTTTAAATAACTAGCTGCAATATAATTTTACGCAACTTTTAAAAAGTGAAATACAACCTATGAATAACCCCTTTCAAATCTCTGTCACAAGAGCGAGTTCTCAGGTGTTATTACAAAGCACCAGATAGCGACTCCCAGCATCTAAGCCTCAAGCCACGTGTGAAAATTCAGCCTTTCAAACAAAGTGCCCCGACTCTATTACTTCCAGCTGCCTGCATCTGCCCAAACACATAGATTCGGACACACAAAGCCTGTAAATCAGAAGAGGGGACTGAGGGGAGTGGGGGAAGGGGAGATAGGAATGAGAATACCGGAACTCAACAAAAGCTTACTGAAATATAATTTGGTGCTGTTAGGTTCCACTGAATTCCATATATTTTCAAATACAGTACATGAACCAAAATTCATATATGGAACTCCCCAGAAAAGGAGCCATTTCAGTCTTTAAAGCACAATACATTTCAAAGTAGTTTGTCTCCTACAAGTATTACATTAACACAGTCAAGAATGATTTTGAAGGCCATGTTGCAGTAAATGTGTTTCCAGTGCCTGATATTTTAAATATTTGCATGCATGACAACAAGCAAAAGACATGTGAAGGGTCTCGTTCAGTCTAGAAAGATAATATGCTTTAAGGAGAAAGCCTAAACGCGTATTTAACCAATTCTAAATAATGTATTTAGTACTTATCAGCTGTAAGGGTGTCATCACAGTCTATGATGTCAGCCCTCCAGGAAAAACATTTGTTTAACGCATGGCTGCAACCTCTGATGGCACTTTTAAGTGGCAGACAGCAAAGTTGCCAACTCTTGTGATTTTATTGCACGTCTCATGTAACTCGTGTTTTTCTTAAAAGCACAGCTCCTGGAGTTATGTGAATATGGGAAAACTTCATTTTAGTCATTTCTTTATTATAAAAAAAAAAAAAGCATGTTTCTAGGCTCCTGGTTGTGGAGAAAAGCATGAAATTGGGGCCCATCACACCTCTTCTCCCCCACTGGCAAGTTTTCTTTGTAATAAAATCCATATTGCTAGGCCTCAGACACAATTATTATATAAATCACACATGCACATCAAAGACTAGAACCTTGGCCTTTCAACTTGTACAGCCTAGGTCTCTACCACCTGAGCTAACGTAGAGCTGCTCTAGCTGATAATAGTAGCGGGGCTCTCATCTAGTCTTTGGCTCAGCCCAATAAAGGTATGTCTACATGGGGATAAAAGCCCTGCAGCACAGCTATGGCTGGCCAGGCTCACAGAGCTCAGGCTGTGGGACTAAAAATTGCTGTATAGACATTCGGGCTTGGGCTGGAGCCTGAGCTCTGGGACTGGAAACCAAGCTCTGGGACCCTCTCCCCTTGCAATTTATCAGCCCCAGAGCTGACTCGGGCCAGCTGCAGGTTTTTTACCCGTGTGTAGACAAACTCTAAAGGGCAACTTCTCACACACATATACAAAAGGCCAGTATTTTGCATCCTTTCCCTACCATAATCTCTGCTGGCTCCCTTTGCAGCCCTTCAATGGGACTCTTTACTCAGGGAAAAGAAACAGGGCTAAGCAAGAAGATTTAGGCTTGAAAATAAATTTAAAAGGTCTATTTTCCATCACATATCTTCAGTCAACTGTGCCTGTAACCAACACAAATTATGTAGACGTTTTGATCTTTCAGTCATCTTAGGCTTTGATGCTTATGTATAAATTATAGGGAGATGGCCTAGATTATAGCCAGATTCGCCCATTCTGGCAGTTTTATGGAATACAGCTAAACACAGCAGATGGCATTAATGGGAGTTTTGCCATTGGCTTGAATAGAGCCAGGATTTCACCCAGTGGGTGCAAACAAAATAGCAGAGGCTCTGAACAGATAACCAGTTAAAAGAGTACAAGTTCAGAGACGAACTGATAGATTACCTCAAAGAAGGCTATTCTGCTTCAGAAATGTGTAATAATAGAATCTTTCAGCATAGATCTGCTGCTCTGTCTGCTTGCATGCCCATTGCCTCACTATGGTATTTTTAAAGGCACCTTGCACCTCTAACGGTTAATGTCAAAAACACACAGTAGCTTATGGCACACAGGTATTAATTTATATTTCTAGCCAACTAATTCTTTCCTGGTTAACCTGGTAAGCATGATAGCATCAGCAGAGATAGTATAATGATGTGGGGATTCAGAGGGCTACACAACACACTGAAGAGATGTCTATGCAGAGTCGACTCAATAAAATGATTAACTTTTAGTGAATCCACTGTCGCAAGTGGGGACTCCCATGTAAAAGCAGCATGTCACAGGCAGAGATCGCTAAAGTAGCTGTTCCATTGTTCTCTACACCACTGTATGCTGTATCTTTCTACTCTGAGGTCTGACTATTCAGAACTATATGCATTTGAAGGAGGGGAAAAAAGAACCCCGAGAAAGGTATGTTTTGAGACTTTACACCGTACCTGTTTCCTCTCATGTTAACACTTTCATGGAAGTCATCTTAACTCATTCCGAGGTTTCAAAAATACCTAATTTGGTTTTAAACCCTTCGCATTATAGCAGACTTCCATGAATGAATGCTATTTCATTCAGGAATGTTATTTTACTCACTGTAACTTCAAAATCTTATTGGATTTGGGTACTTATTGTATTATTTGTAATTATTAGTTCAGCACAACTTTAGCAAAGTTTAAATTATTTGGAGACTGAAACCTCGTAGATTTTTTTTTCTAGATTGGAATTATTACCAGCTTTACTCCGCTGCATATCTAAAATACAAAGAGATAAGCCCCTAATCCTTTCTACTGATGGCTTTTAAAAAATCTATACATATTGTAGCCTTAGCAACATCTGTCCTAGGACTTTGAGTACACAAAGAAACTATGACATGACCTTTCCCAAATCCATACTATAACAGAACTAGCCTTTTCAAACACCCAGCTCACAAGTTCTGCGTTTCAATGGACCCCTGCTAGATCACAACAAAAACTATCTCTAGACCCCAAGGATCTGGCAATCTGTACCTCTTCGGAGATCAATTGTAGTCGGGCATTCAGTGACTCACACTGGTCAACCTGGACAATGAGCCAAATACACAGCTATGCTGGGCTGAGGGGGTCATGGGAAAGGTTGGCTCTTAGCCACCTTTTCATTAGCCCAATCATGGGGCTGAAACAGCTCCCAGCATAATTTAGAGCAGTTTTAAGGGTTGTCTAATTTGCATCCGCTGGAGTGATCCCATTGGGACTGCTTCACCAGGCAAGGATCGACCAGAAAAGTAGGTGCACCCCAGTCTTGTCACCGTCAACCCTTGGCAAGACCTCTCCAGCATGTCCCCTACTGAGTCGGAGTGGGGAGCAGATGTCATCCCCGTGCCAGCTTTATGCTATCTGCATAAGAAGAGTCCTTGGCTGCCCATTTATTGCATCTGGAACGTGGGCAATATGTTTACAGATACGCACATAATAAATATCCATATGATACAAAATAAATACTTACAGAAGTAAAATGGGGAGTGGGAGAGACAGCATGCTCTACAAGATATCAGCTGTAACTCTCATTATTACGATCTGTTCCAAAGTATCCAGCGATAGTAGCTAAAACAGGGAGATCAATTAAACTCCACCTCGTCTTTCAAGGAAGAAAGAACAAAGAAGATATAATGACGCCTTGGGTGTGGTTTCTCAGTTTGTCTGCAGAGACAACAAACAGAAAGGTTGCATCTGCTTTTTTTGCAATGAGAAATGAGTGTATTTCCCTAATATGTGAATGAGTGATTCAGCAGAGCGAGTTGACTCCATTGTGGTTGTAGGATACATTGCAGAGGAGATATTAGGTCCACTTGTAGAGTATAGGAAGAGAAGAGAATGGTGCCAATAATACAGGCCAGAGGTGCCCTATAGATTAGTGACCTAATTACTACAAGAGACAAAGGAAGAGTGGTTAGCAACATAGAAGCAAAATTAACTGTTGAGGCAGCCAATGTAGTGATCAAGGCATTCAAGGAGGATAATCTGGTACATAGGCCTTTGTGTTCAACATTGCACTGAGGTCAACGAGAATAAATTGTGGGAGGAGCCACTGCTAGAAGAATGGCGAAATTTTAGGCTGAGCAGGGTGGTTTCAGTTTTGTGGCAGGTTGAAATGGGTGAAGGATGCTATGAGTGGCAAGATGACTGGACAGGAAACAGAAAATTTCTCCAGTACTTTGCTAAGAAAATGAACTTGATTACGGGGCAATGGTTGTTGAGGTTGCTAAAGTCAAAGGTGGGTTTCTTAAAAAACGATATAGTGGCTGCAGTTTTTAATGATGTGAGGGACAGTGCTATTAATGTGGAATTGTTGCCATCACTTTAAACAATCATCATTGTACATTTATTTAAAGCAATTAGACAAATTAGCCCCAGCACACATTAACATTTAATCAGTTTTGCCTAAGGTTAATATACTGAACTTTAATCATTTTTCTCAATCTTTTCTTGCAATCCGAACTAGTATGCAGAAGCCCTTTATACGCCAAAGCACTCATGTCTTTGCTATATACTAGATAGGCCATCCCTTTTTCAAATGAGGCACTTAACATGCCAAGTGAGATATAAAAAAAGGTGCACTTCATCTTGTCAGAGTCTGCCTCACACTTGCTAAGATTCCAAACTATAAAAGTCCTGCCAAAAATACAAAACAAATGACATCAGTGAGACCTAAAATGTCAACATGAAACATTAAGGAAACTTCTCTTCCATGCAACTCTGACCATAACATTTCAAAATTTCCAAAGCTGTCATCTCAAATAGAAAAGAATGGATTGCAGCCACAAGATACCCAACTGAACTCATTTGCTTATGACCTGCTTCCATGCTCAGGGTCTCAGACATTAGTGGTCTGTGTCACAAGTTAATCACCATTATGTTGAGTGAGATAGCGAGCTCTTAAATGGAAAAAGCCCATGTTAGACTGCCGAGTGTGACAAGGAAAAGTTCCTAGTTTATTTAGCTGTAATGTAACAGAAAGCTACATCTAGTTAGGTTAAAAGCTTAAGTCAGCACTCCTAACAAAATACTTCTTGGAATTTTATATGTTTTTAAAATTGTCACTCGGGGGAACCAATCTCCCAAATGGAATCAGACTAAGAGGTTCTCTTCCTTAATTGTGTGTAAGGAGCTTCCATTAAGCGCTCATGAGTATTAGATGCCTAAGAGAATATACTCTAAAAGTTAAACTATTTTTTGCTCAGACATAGAGTCATTTTAAAAACATTGAACATTTTGAAACCATATGTCTGTAGCCAAACATTTAATTATATTTTGCTATACAAAGTAGTAAAAATAAATATCCACTTTAAATATCATTATCTTAATTATGGTAATGGCTTCAGGAGAAACCCACAGAATGCTGGCTGATGATATTAATCTGTTCAGTCTTATACAACCATTTAGCCCCAATAGAATTTAATAACAACCAGATTTTGACAGCAGAATGGTAAATATAACTGAAACTATCCATAAAAGCCAAGGAATGCCGCTAAAAATCAATGAAAGTCTTGTCCTGGAAAAAAGTGTTTTGTTTTACAATGAATCACACTGAACCAGAGATGGGCCATATGCATTTTGCCAATTTTTAAAACTCACTCTAGCGTTTTAAGTTCTACTTTGGCTAGGGAAATAAGAGTTCCCACATTTATCCCGACAAAACACAAGTTGACGGTTTAGCTTTTAAGCACAAGATCTGGAGTATTACTGATCTGGAGTATTAATTACCTCATGGGGTCAACACTCCATGTGCAGGAAAGTACTTCAGAATAGCTTTCTCAAGAAACTTCCAGCCCATATTTGCTGGCTGCTGCATTGTGAAGAAGTGGTCAGAAGAGAGGAGGAAACAAAAGTACAGAGGAGAAGAGGTAGAAACTAAGATTTGAATGAATAAAACATAGAACTTGTGTATAAAGGTGCAATAAGGAGAGCGAGAGAGAACAGTGGGAACCCCTTTATTCTAAGCAGAAGATCTGGCTTTGCCACCTAGTCTTGCATCCCACCGTGTCTCTGCTGCTGAACCTGAAAAATCAATACACCCTGTAAAATGCCAAACAGGAGAAATAATACCTTGGTGCCGTAATACTACAGCTGACAAGTTCTTGCTCATTACAAGATACAGCACAATCTGTATGTTAATAGTTTTAGATCTTTCTTACTTCAAGATGAGCATCTATCTACTCCCTCCTCCATTATGTTTGTTATATAAGATTTACATCAAAGCGGAATCAGTTGTGCCTCCTATATCTAATCACAGTAGCTGCTAATGATGAGGCCCACGCTTGCAGTGACCAATCTGCACATGATAGTCTCAGTAGGCAGATGAGTCTTGTCTGTATGGTGTATTTTCTGAATCAGAAGGGTGCTCAGTATGTCTCACCAAAGTGAAAGCAGAGGAAGAGGCTTTCATCATGTGGGAATGTTCCTCAAATGTCACGCAACAAGTACTTCTGAGGGTGAAGAAAGTACTAGTAACATCACAAACAGTAACGGTGACATGTCTGAAACCAGCAGCATGACTGTCATTAATCCCTTCGTTGTCAACACCATACTTTGGTCTGCCACCAACAAGACCAATCCTTCAGTAAGGGAGAGTTCAGCTTTCACTGAGGAAGCTATCATTGCCTAAACACATGCATTAAACAATTTAAAAAAAAATCAGACAAAAATATAAAAGTCTTCCTTTGCACTAAAGAGAGCAATGGCTGTCACTCGAAAAATAGCTCAAGTGACAAACTTTAATGTAATTCCAGTGGAGGCCAATGCCTTAAGCATGCAGGGCCCCAGTACAGAATTCCTATAAGACATTATTTCTCTTCTTTTGAAACTCCAAGCCGAGGGGAGAGTTGTGTGTTTCAAGCAATCAGACACTAGACAACATAGCTCTCGTTGCTCATTGGCTTTTGTTCACCATATCCACTGTAATCACTTGTAAAGCCCCTCTGAAAATGGCCTGGCTCGCTATTAAAGCCTTTGGAAAAGCTGACACCGTTTATTTAATCTGCAAGGATTTCTGTGAGAAATAAATGCAATGCTTTCTTCAGAAGGGCTGAGTACGGGGTGCATGACAACGGTCCAGACATTGTTAAAGTACTTGAGGATAGTGGCTTTTATTAACTCATTAAATCTTATGGGTTTGGGGGTTTATGAGATGGAATAGCAGGTTCAGAATATGGTTTCAATGGCAAAAAAACTGTGTGCCCTTTGAGTCGTTCCCAAAAGCTCTGAATATCCTGTTTAGTTCACAAACAAAAACAAGCTATCAAAAAAACAAAAACAAAAACACACCACCAGGCTGTGGCTAGAACATACAATTCTATTCTGCATATGTTACAGCATTTTACTGAATAAAAACAAGCGGTGCACACATGCTGCTTACAAAGAGATTACCACCTGCAGGTAATTTATTTTGTCAGGGTCCTTCTTCTTCTTCCATCCTGCAGAAGATTCTAGAAAATCAACTTTATGCTGCCATCTACCAGGAAGCAAGGTGGGAAAGAACAGTGAAAGGATATATGAGAGGAAAACCCCCTGCCTACTAATAATAGACAGTGGTTGGCAACTTCTATACTAGACAGAGTCCCCCATAGCACAAGGGAAGGAGGAAGGGACTGAAGGTAGGAGAAGAGAAGCAACTCTGAGAAACTGAATTATAAGTGAATAATTTTTCTTTGTCTTTTGTCTTCCACTCCTGTCCCATCTTGCAGAATATTCCAAGCAATTAGCAAATGTGTCAAGCAGACCCAAAGGAGAAAGTGGGAGTAAAAGGCAGCTTGGAAAACTTAACAAGCTAAAGGTTTGTCTACAAGGTGCCTCAGAGACATGTAAATGTTAGTCCACACTAGTGTGTTGTACGCTAATTAGCCCATGTGAACTCAACTGGTGGACAGTAAAAGTCCCCAGGGTGCATTAATGTAGTCCTGTTTCAAACAATACCATGTTAATATGCACTAGGACCTTTTAGTGCACGCCAGCAGGGTCCACATAGGCCAGTTAGTGCATGACACTCTAGTACGGATTAAAACATACACCCCTCTGGTGCAAATTAAAGCACTGTGCAGACAAGCCCTAAATTTGCCACTGCTGTTTACATCCACGAGGAGGTGGAAATACCTCAGTTCTAGGAAGGAGTCAAGCTGGTACATTGACTATGTTGCAGCTGTGGGAGACAACTGATAGCACAAAAGCAATGAATGAAAGCACAATATCTCTTGCTGAATAGCAATGAAAGCCACTGTGATGCTGAAAAGTACACCAGCAGGAGAACTGTTGGAGTGACAAAGAGGAGACCCAGCTACCAAGGAAGGGATGGGAGTAGGGGGAAGATAAAAGGACCCCAGGTGGGGCAGTTGCTTGCATTTCTCACTGCTAAGGAGACAAAAGAAGAAACAATGAACAGTAGAAGCAGGTGTGTGTTTGCATTTATCCTCAGCCTTTCACTATTCTTTTCCTTCTTGATTCCTGATAGATGGTGCCATAATGCTGACTATCTGGAATCTTCCGCATGATGGGAGAAGAGGGGAAGGAACAAGCAGCAATCATCGTGCATTGATAGAATTTGATAAAGCAAAAACAATGAGGAGTCCTTGTGGCACCTTAGAGACTAACAAATTTATTTGGGCATAAGCTTTCGTGGGCTAAAACCCACGTCATCAGATCAATGGCGTGGAAAATACAGTAGGCAGGTATAAATACACAGCACATGAAAAGCTGTAGCTTACGCTCAAATAAATTTGTTAGTCTCTAAGGTGCCACAAGTACTCCTGTTCTTTTTGCGGATACAGACTAACACGGCTGCTACTCTGAAACCTGTCACATGAAAAGAGTTGCCTTACCAAGTGGGGGGTCAGTGCTAACGAGCCAATTCAATTAAGGTGAAAGTGGCCTACTCTCAACAGTTGACAAGAAGGGGTGAAAACCAAGGGAGGGGGGGGAAATCACTTTTGTAGTGCTAATGAGGCCATTGCAATCAAGGTGGCCCATTTCAAACAGTTGACAAGAAGTTGTGAGTATCAGCAGGGGGAAATTAGTTTTTGTAGTGACCCATCCACTCCCAGTCTGTCGATAAAGCAGTTATGCATCCTCCTTTGCCCACTGGAACCTCAAGAGATATGTCTTCTGAGTCAGCCTCCCAAAAGTTCTTCCAAAATAACATGTTATTACCAGGGCCAGTCTTCCAATTAGGCACAGTAGGCACGTGCCTAGGGGCGATGGTGTTCTAGGGGTGCCTAAAACTTAAAAGTGAGTTAAAAGTTTCATTTTTTGTGGAAAACACAAAGGTCAGCTGTAGGGGGGGGGGGGGGGGGGGGGGGGGGGAAGGACTGAAGATGCTATGCCTAGGGGCACATAAGGTGTAAATCCGGCCCTGGTTATTACTCAAATATACATGAAGCACAAACACATGGAAAAGGCAGAAGTCTGGCTGAATGATGGTGGGGTGACACCATCTTAAATAAGGTGATCAACTCCAAATATCACATGCTTTCTCCACCAACAAAACCTGGAGTGAAAGCTTCCCTCTTTCCATGTGACCAGGCAGAAGACACACACTAGGGTCTAGTTATGGAACATGGGGCTGCAGGCAGGATAGAAGTATAACTGCCACAGCAGAATTTTCTGAGAAATTTTTGAGCATAGCACTAGCTGTGCTTCTTCAACAATTTCCAGTTCTTCCCTCTACTCAGTGTTTTTCAGCAACTCCAATACCAGCAGTTCTGACTCGAGATTTTACAGACATCAACCTCTGGAGAAATCTTGCACAGATTGCTTATACCAATCCAGCCACAGGCTGAGCAATCTGTTCCTGCAATGTTTTGCTTTTACCTCAATGAGTTATTTAAAGGTACTGCAAGCTGTTCATTTCCATATTGGAAAAAATTAAACAATCTTGCTGACCTGAACTTGCAAGTTTAGCTTTGAATTCTTAAGTTGCCCACCAACAAGTGCATGCTGTAAATGGATGGTTAGCAGAGCAGGAGATGATATAACGATATAGATTGCTGCCAGATAATACAGAGCATTTGTCATTTCTGACAGCAAACCATGCAAGACTGACATGTACGTCGGACCGTAAATTTGCTGACAACACAGTGGCTAATGAATTGATAACTACAGTTTCAGAAGCATTTTCATGCTATCAAGAGGGTTGGTAGACAGATATACCAAGACCTTCCTGCAATGGCATGTCTCGCTAACATGGTCTCTTCTCAGCTCCACAAGCAGAAGATTGGCAAAAAGATCTACGAAGAGATGTGTCCCACTGGAGGATGGTCCAAACTGTCCCTCCATGATCCAAGGACCACTTGTGAGGATCTATAATGACACAAGAGGTGTGGCCCAGTGCCTCTCTACTTACTAATGTAGAACATGATTGTCTGCTTGAAGCAGGACCACCTTTTGAAATAAAAGGTCTAAAACCATGTTGTTTTCTCCATTTTACAGATGAACAACCAAAGCAGAGATTACCTGATTTAAAGTCACACAGAAGTATGTGATAGTGCCAGAAAAGGAACACAGATTTCCTAAATCCTAGTTCACTGCATTAGCCACAACACTTCTAGGTCAATATACACAGTCTGTCGGGAAGTAACTTCTCACATCTTCACATCTCACATACGTCTGTTAGTCTATAACGTGCTACAGGACTCTTTGTCGCTTCTCACATCTTGTGACACCATCTTGGTTGTGCCCTGTAAAGTTATATTATATGATGCCAGGGACTAACTGTTCTTGCTCTCATAGTCTTTGCTGTTTGATGCCTGATTTTACCAAAGATTAATAAAGAATTAAATGAAAATAATATAGTTATGGGTTTATGGAAAGTAGAGCCTATGAAACTAACTTGATATATATTTTTGATGAGATAACAAGTTCAGTTGATAAAGGTAGTATTGTTGATGTAATAGATTTAGACTTCTATAAGTCTTGGTACCACACAACATTTTGATTGAAAAACTAGAATGATATAAAACTAACATGGCATACACCAAATGGATTAAAAACTGGCTAACTGATACCTCTCAAAATGCATCTGTAAATGAGGAATCATCACTGAGCGGGTGTGTTTCTAGTGGAGTCTGGCAGGGATTGGTTCTTTATGCTATTTAACATTTTTATCAATGACCTGAAAAAAATGCAAAATCATCACTGATAAAGTTTGCAGATAACACAAAAATTGGGCCTGTGGTAAATAATGAAGAGGGCAGGTCACTGATACAGAACAATATGGATCTCTTGGTAAGCTGGGCACAAGCAAAGGGTATGTGTTTTAATGCGGCTAAATGTAAATATATACACATCTAGGAACAAAGAATGCAGCTTACTTAAGGCATACACAGAAGGGCTATGATCTTACACTTACAGGATGGGGGACTCTCTCCTGGGAAACAGTGATTCTGAAAGAGACTGAGTGGGGGGAAGGGGGGTTGTGGTGGATAATCTACTGACCTTGAGCTCCCAGTGTGACACTGTGACCAAAAGGGCTAATGCAATCCTGGGATGCATAAATAGGGGAATCTCATGTAAGAGCAGAGAGGTTATTTTACTTCTGCATTTGGCACTGGTGCAACTACTGCTGGAATATTACGTCTAGTTCCATAATTCAAGACGGATGTTGAAAAATTGGTGAGGGCTCAGAGAAGAGCCAAGACAATGATTAGTGCCTTATAATGCTAGATTCAAGGCGCTCAATCTATTTAGCTTAACAAAGAGAAGGTTAAGAGGTGACTTGGTTCCAATCTATAAATACCTACACGGAGAACAAATATTTGATAATGGCTCTTCTAGCTAGCAGAAAAAGGTATAACATGGTCCAGTGGCTGGAAGTTGAAGCTAGACAAATTCAGACTGGGAATAAGGTGTAAATTTATAACAGTGAGGGTAACTAACCATTGGAGGAAGGGTTGTGGTGGATTCTCCATCATTTACAATTTTTAAATTAAGATTTGGATGTTTTCTAAAAAAATATGCTAGGAATTATTCTGGAGAAGTTCTATGGCCCGTGTTACACAGACAGTCAGACTAGAGGATCACAGTGGTCTTTTCTGGCCTTGGAATCTATGAATCTGCTCTTCCCTCACCTAAAATTGATGAAACCTGGGGATAGCAACTTGGTTAGTCCCTTATACAGGTACATTATATCATCCTGCCTTCACTCCTCTATGTCTGTATTTCATAATCAACATCTTAAATCCATACTGATCTTTGCTGACAAACACCTGGGCTGGTTTCTATGTAGAACCACATAGAAATAGTTGTTTTTCACTAAAATGCATTAATATAACATCATGTACTGGTAAGGCTATGCTGGAAACCATAAACAATAACTCTATTGCCAGACTTTCTCTCTTGAATATCTTGGTTGGATTATTACTGAATATTTAGTTTGGTGCATGTTATGATGAATGCTATAAAAGGTACTTTACTTTGCAGGACAATATATAGCAGCTTCCCCATCGTTAAGAGGGAGACTGAATAGTCAATAGTCAGTGGTCAAATTTTACTTATGTTCCAGAATAGAAGGATAAGAAGCATGTAAGGCGTATATATATTTCATGATTTCTTTATTGTTTTCATAGTATGGTCTTCCTTTTATGCAGAAAAATATGTTTTTATGGAATCCTTATGAAAGCAAACATGGATTTCATTGGGGGGGGGCAAAGTTTTCACAAAACTCAAATTCATTTTGTGAAATTCAAAATGTTTGTGGAAAAATTGTCAGGCTTATAAAACTTCAAGCTGCACTGGGCACCCTGTTCTGACTCTAAATGTTAGCTCTCTGAACATTTTCCCATAAGGAATATGAATTAAACATAAGAGGCAAAACTCAGCCAAATACACTTGGAGGAAGCAGGTGCATGTCTTATGATGCATCTAGCCTCAATTCAGTTGTGATCTAAGTGGTGGTGTATATTACATACCAGTGATCCAACTTCAATCTTATTGATACTAGATTAAATCAGGAGTAATTCCTGTGATGTTCTTACATTATGCTGATGTAAACCACAGCATGGGAGACCAGAATCAGGCCCTGGATGTTGAGTGATAAAAAAAATGTGTGAAAGTGTCGAAATAGTGTAATATGCATGGATACAATAATCAATGGATGCAGTAAAAAGGTATAACTTATATCCCCTGTGGGCAGAAAGAGTAGATGTAGCAAGACAAGTAATTAATGGGAGGCTGTAAAATAAAGCAGTTCTTCCCCTTTTAGCTTATGCCTGCACTATATCTCCAGAACCAAATCTTGGGAACTTCAATGGGAGTCAGACCCACCTACAGGAGAGCCGAATTGGACCCCACAGAATAAATACTGATAAGTGTATATTATATATACACATTATATTATCTTTCAAATGCCTAGTGCCTAATCACTGCAAATTACATTACTTTTTCACTTACATCATGGATGTGTTACTCACATCACCATTCACATCAATGAGGCTTTTGGCCCATAAGATGACATTGTTGAAAAAACAGGCCAAGTCTTCAACTGGTGTAAATTGGCATAGCTCCTCTGAAATCACTGGTTGAAGATTGACACAATAAACTTTTGTTTTCATAGCCTGAGTGTCTACTGCAAGATGCTGAGTGCTCGGAATGCCCATTAAAGTAAAAAAGAATTGAGCACAACCAGAACGTCACAGGAAGTGCCCAACACCTTGCAAGATTGGGCCCCAACTATAAGCCAAATCCTTCACTCCTGGATAAAGCCTGCTAAAGGGGTTTTATTTAGAATTCTCTGTGGAGTCAGAATCCTCCCAGGGACCAAGATGTAGAGCAACCTCCAAGTTGAAAGTAACAGCCTCAGCCCATGAGCTCCCCCTCTCTGGGGGAGTTTGAGTGAATGGATCTGCTAAGTCATGGACCATGGATTCACTAGTCATGCTCTCTTCGCTCCCACATCTTATCCCTGCACACCAAACCCCAGAAATTTTCTCTTTTGCCATGAAAAGAGCTACCATGGAGTACCACTGAATTCCCACATCACCGTCCCATAGCTTGTCTATTCCCCAGCACAGTGGAACCATGGCACTTCCTTTGTTTTTAGGGGCCTGCTCTCTGATGGAGGATAGAACAAGATCTTGCTGTTTGCTTAGTTTTTTTAAAAAAAATACTGTCAGTGCCAGGCTGGCGGACGTTTTATTTGAAAAATATCAGTCTGAAAAATCCCTGTACGTATCTACACAAATCCTATTCACACAACAGGAAACAGAGCTGGAGGCGATGCACCACGTTACAGGATGACACTCAGTCCCTGCTCTCTGGTATCACGGAAATGTGCTCAGACTCCATTGGTTGCGTATCCACACTGTGTTGTTTATTTATGTTCCCTCCACGAACACCTTTGCAGTTTTGTGCAGCAATATTATTGACAGTATTCCTTGTATCCTCAGCCCTTCTCCCAGAGCCCAAGAGGAGAAGAGATCTTTCCTGCTGGAGATTTCTCTGGCTCCCGGCTCAGCTAGGCCTCTCCTCTCTCTTGCACTTCCTTTCTGTGCCTTTTTATGAGTCCTCAGCTGATGGGCTAATTAATACTTTAGCTCACCCAGCCTGGTATCCTCATTAGCTAATTACATTTCATTCCCCAATCAGACCTCTCTGGGGAAGCTAATTAGTGTCAGAGTGATCAGAGTGTAGGCTGACCTGTTTACTCCCAGCACTCTGTCACACACCTTCACAGCATATTGGAAAAGAATACTTATTTATAATACAGAATCCCCTATAAAATTATAAACTCCAGTGTTTATCAAATTCTGGGACCTACATTACTTGGCCATGTTTCCTTAACAGGCAAAATATGCAAACACATAAATCAGCTTATTGTAATCTGATAGTTATTAATGTATCATTCTAATGGAATGGGGGATTTTAAAAGTATGTAAATATAAAACCAAGCAGACACTGGCTGTGATTGAGATCACAATGCACAATTCTTCCACTGGGAACTAGTATGGGTAATGGCATTAACAGATGTGCTTAGTTTAGTTCCCAAGGTTGGGAGCAGCAGAAAAGAAAGTTGCAGCTTGTAGCACAGTAGCATTGTAGCTAGCTCTAGGGAAGGTGCACTATTCCCACAGAGCCAGAATAACTGCTTTTTGTGAATCTGGCACTGAGGAGAACTGATTTTATTCACCCTTGTACCACACATCAACATTTGTCTGAAATAATGGACATCAAGTAAGAACTGATGTCATAATCCTGTAAAACAAGGGATAAGTGGAAATCCTAGGTAACTCTGAGTACATTGATTTAGAACAATACCTAGGCTTCTTCCTATTTGAGAGCATACAGTTCCATCAATTATGCATTTCTAATAGGATGGCTGCAATACACAGAATAAAAACTATGGCAACCCAAGGAGAACAGTCTTAGATTTAAAAAAACAAGAGAATCTCCCATTCCCTGCAAAAAAGTCAGCTCTCTTTATAAAAACATAATGGTGCCAAATTAAAGTCAGAGCTAAGCTAAATTAAGACTATGTGCTCTTAGCCTGTGATTCACAACTCCTGGCACAAAGTGATGAACTAGAAATACCCACTTCCAGTCCAAGGGATTCAAAGTAATCGATCTAAATTCAGTGCTTGCTGATGAAGCTTTCTCAAATCTGTTCCCCCCTCTCAATTAGAGGGTTGCCAGGTATCTGGTTTTCAACTGGAACGCCCGGTTGAAAAGGGACCCTGGAGGCTCTGGTCAGCACCACCAGGGCCGGCTCTAGGATTTTTGCCACCCCAAGCAAAAACAATTTTGGCCGCTCCCCCCGGTTTTTTTCTTACCCCACCCCCGGCCCCGCCTCAACTCCGCCCCTTCCCCAAATCCCCAGCCCTGCCTCCTCCCCCCAGGCTCTCAAGCCTAGGAGGGAGGGAGAGAGAGAGGGAAGCGGCGCGCGCGCCGCGGCCACTCGGAGTCTCCCCCTCCCTCCCAGGCTCTCAAACCTGGGAGGGAGGGGGAGCAGCGGCGCGCAAATCAGCTGTTTCGCGTGCTGTGGCGCGCGAGCGGCAGCAGCGGAGGTGGGCTAGGGCGGCCGGGGCACATTTTTAGGGGCTGCAGGGGTGGCATTCTGGCGCCGGCCATGCCGCCCCTAAAAATGTGCCGCCCCAAGCACCAGCTTGTTTTGCTGGTGTCTAGAGCCGGCCCTGAGCACCGCTGACTGGGCTGTTAAAAGTCCGGTCGGCGGTGCAGCAGGGCTAAGAAAGGCTCCCTGCCTGCCCTGGCTCCGTGCGGCTCCCGGAAAGGGCCGGCATGTCCCTGCAGCCCCTAGGCACAGGCACGTGAACCGCAGCCAATGGGAGCTGTGGAGGCAGCACCTGTGAGCGCAGGCAGCGTGCACCACTTAGAGCCACCTGGCTGTCCCTGTGCGTAGGAGCCAGAAATGCCGGCCGCTTCCGGGAACCGTACGGAGCCAGGGCAGGCAGGGAGCCTGCCTTAGTCCTGCTGTGCCGCGGACTGGGAGCCACGTGAGGTAAGCACCGCCCAGCTGGAGCCCGCACCCCGAACATCCTCCCCCACCCCAACCCCCTGCCCCAGGTCAGAACCCGTTCCTGCAGCCTGCACCCCACACCACAACCCCAGCCCTGAGCCCCCTCCTGCACCCAAACTCCCTCCCGGAGCCCACATCCTGCATCCCCTTCTGCGCCCCAAACCCCTCACCCCCAGCCTCACACCAGAGCCCACACTCCCAGCCGGAGCCCTCACCCCCTCCCACACCCCAACCCCTTGCTCCAGCCTGTGAAACCACAATACAGCCAAGAAAAGTGAAAATCCCAGAGCTAACCCAATATAAATGAAAGCTTTAGCACTGACCCACTTTCCCCTTAATATCTTCATTCATTTTATACTCTTTGTAAAGACATGCTAGTTCCCAGATACAAACAACAAACATTCAAGCATCAGGCACACTGCATACAAATGTTAGGACCCATGCACATCCCCACATCTGGTTATGGCAAGCGGCATAAGGAGAAAGCATTCTAACAAATACCAGTTGTATCAGTCAGTGACTCCACTCAGTGCAAGGCTCCATGTCAGCACGCTGAGAATTCTCTATGCTCTCATGTATGGAACTAACAGAAATGTTTCTAAATTCCTACATATAGTGTATCATATGCTGTATTACAGCAGCAATGAGAGGCCCCACTCACAGATCAGGATCTCATTGACTAACATAGCTATGCTGATATAACCTTTCAGCCTAGACCAGGCCCAAGGAAGAGCTCGATTGCACAACAAATGGATTTGTTTTACCTCCTGTCCAAGTTGTCTGTTTATGGAGGATTCAGCATTATTGGGTCAGGTTATGAGATTTGTAGTTTTCCCAACTATTATAATAAATTTGACATGTCAAAATCTCAAAGAAATACTCTACTATTATGGTGCATAGTTGAAGTTAAATTTGGAGATAGCAACTACCAGGTGCTTGAAAAAACAAGAAGAATGAATATTTGTGAAGAAGCAGATAAAATTAATTGAATCCTGAATACCTACCTTTCAGAAATATCTGAGATAGATTATCTATTATTTTAGTTATATCACCTGATAAATCCACTCTCTACATAGCAGAACTACTGGAAATTACTTTTTTAACAATGTATTTTAATTTTGTCTTTTTTCGTAATTCTCCTCTTTTCCTACTGAAACATGAATTCTTCACTGCCGACATAAGAATCTGCTCACCGCACATGCGACGCTGTATGGAATATGGGAGACACTTTCTGATATTGTTGATGCCAATATTATAAAAGTGCAATGAATCTTCCCACATATACCATTTAAGGTATCAGTAGAGGAGTTATAGTTCACTAAATATGATGATCTTGTTTATATGTTTGTATCATCTTTGTATTGTGCGTTATAGATATGTACAGTATATCTGTGTTTCCAAACTTGTGCTTTGTTGCTGGGTGATATCCCCAGACAGATTGACATCAACTGCCTAGCCTTTTCAATGGCCCATCAAGCGTCATCAGCTGTACAATAAACCCATTGAAAGGCCAGGGACTACACCTTAGGAGTCAGCAAGGCATGTGGCATGCCTGTGAGCAGAGATCTCTAAAGCCTTTGTATGCCATGTGTTGTGAAGCTTGTGTTTGGGACAGAAGTAGTACAAGCCACATGGTAAAAGGAATATAAAAGGCAGCTACATCATCTCCATTTTGTCTTCAATCCTGCTTCTTACCTCTAGAGTAACTTTTCTACAAACAAAGCTCTGAACAAAGGACTGAATGACCCATCCAAGCTACGGATGTGTTCAGGAGGGACTTTCAAGCCAGCAAACTCACCAATACTGCTAAGAATCTGATACATGGACTTTGAAGTTTTAGATACTAAAAGATTGGCTGGCAGCGTGGGTAAGATTCAAACTAATATTGGCCTGGTAATGCGCCTGGCCCTTTGGGGTCAGAAGAACATTTTGTATAGTGAGCAGAGTTTTTTTAATAACTTCTCACTGTACTGGACCTATGTGCTGATTAGGAATCAGGGAATTGGAATGCAATAAAGGGGGCTGTGTGATTTCTTTGTTTTTTGTTTCTCCTCCCCCCCTCCCCTGCTTCTTGATAACCAGTGTAGGGGATCGGGAGCACAGTTTGTGACTTGCTGCTGAGTCTAACTTCAGTGTTCACCACCAGTCTTTGGGAGAATCTGCTCTCCTTTTTACAGCATTTTCAGTGAGGGCTGCCCCAGGCATACTGGGTCACATCCCCTCTCTAGATAGCAGAATTACAGGAACTTACTTCTTTTAACAATGTATTTTAATTTTATGTCTTTCTATAGCTACAGTTACTTAATTCTTCCTTTTAGCTGCTGAAACATGAATTCCTCATTCACTAACACAGGAGTAGGCATCCTATGGCACGCGTGCCGAAGGCGGCACGCGAGTTGATTTTCAGTGGCATTCACACTGCCTGGGTCCTGGCCACCGGTCCGGAGGGCTCTGCATTATAATTTAATTTTAAATGAAGCTTCTTAAACATTTTGAAACCTTATGTACTTTACATACAACAATAGTTTAGTTATATATTATAGACTTATAGAAAGAGACCTTCTAAAAAGGTTAAAATGTATTACTGGCACGCGAAACCTTAAATTGGAGTGAATAAATGAAGACTTGGCACACCACTTCTGAAAGGTTGCCGACCCCTGCACTAACATAAGGATTTGCTCAACCCCAGAACACGGATTTAATATTGTTTGTCGAATAAAACAAACTGTAGCATTGGCTCCTAGTTAGAAAATAAGACAGATAAATCCCTTCACATTCAGCTTGTCTGTCTTCATTAGAGAGAAGTAAGGAAATGTAATTGACTCTCTCAGTCCATCCATTCACAGGTTAGTGGCATATTGCCTCTGGCAAATAGGGCAAAAAATTAACAATGATTTTCACACACACGTTCCAGGCTAAAGGCACATTTAATCTCAGAATGCCTATAGCAATGCAGCTGAGTAACCACTGCTGGTAATTATTACTTGAGTTATCAGCAGTACCGTACAGATCATTGCATGGTCCTTAACGAGTAGACCGATGTATGTGACTAGTATTTCATTTGTACTTGGGAGTCCAGAAGTGTACAATCTCATTTATATTGCTGGATGTTCGCAGAAATGTATGATACACAAAACAAAAATGTTATTACTAAATGTGCTTCATAGAAAAAGGTATTTCTAGGTAAGTGTCTTATTCAAGAAACTGTCCCTACCATTGAAGGCTCTAATGGGAAATAATAGTGAAAATCCAATATGAGTTATGCATCCTTAGCTGAAAACAAGGATGCATCACAGCATCAAGGTCTATTATCTCCCACCAGAGTATGCAAAACTAGAGGACTATTATATTAGTACTCTATTTTTTTTAAGTTGGGTAAAAGTTTTTTACTGGATTTTTAAAATCGCATTTTAATGCTAATAGACTTAGTGGTGCCATTGGGTAATGCAATTGAGAAAAGAAATGTAAGCAAACTGAGTGGTGAAACCATGTGGAGAGGATAGCTAATGTATTTTGTGAATTTAATCAATGTTCTAATTAGGGGTGTGTGTTTTTGTGCTTGTTGCCTATTTTAAATGTTTTAAAGCACGTTTTGCATATGTTTAATTTGTAGGTACAATATTCTTATATTGCTTTTAAATTCTGATCGCACTTTATTGATTTAAATCAGGATCAACTCCACTAAGTCAATGGAGTTATATTGAACTATCACTAAACTGAGATAAGAATCAAACCCCCGTCTTAATTTAGTGGGATTCACATACTTGTGTGGCTTTGCTTTCCATCTTGACTTCAAGAGCAAACATCAAAGCTCTATATCCCTTTAAAATTCTTCCTGTCCTGCATATAGCATGTTTTTTTTTAAAGTGTGTGTTTTTTAAAACAAACACACCAACAAAAACTCTTGTTGTTCAATTGAATTAATCTTTCCAGTATAGAACTGTAGGTTATCTGTAGCCCTGGCAAATGCCAAAGTCTTAGCTAATGTGGAAAGCATAGGGTGTGTACATAAAAGGGAACTGGAAGGAGGATAAACAAATCAAAAATACAGTGCACAGTTTAAAATGACCTGTTCATGTTCCTTCTTATGGACAGAACCACACTGCTGTCTGGAATGATTATAGACAACAGGTATATGATTTAAAGAGAAAGAAGATCTTTTCCTTCCTACTCAACAAAGGTGAGTCTGGACAACTTAAAAGGACTTATCAATAAATGTATACTGTGGACTAGGATAAGATTTTCTGTATCTGTCAATGCTACATTCTAATTATTTCTATATTTATGTTTGCTTTAGAAGTGGCAGCTGTTGATATGAATTTACAGAGGGTGGAAATGTTGAAACACGTGTTCAGGAAAGTGAGTTGCCAACAATAGTTATGTAATTTTTTTTGTTAAACACAAGAAAAAGAATGTACAGTAATTGAGACTTTGATGAGATTTTGTATGAACCAATCCCACTAGAAGATTGGGGCCTTAAAGGATGACATGTTAATGTGTTTATCAATGATCATCTAATGCAATTTATTTTACCATGTGATTAGGAAAAAAAGGTTCTTTCAGATCTAGGTAAAAGGTTATTTCAAATCTCTAGAAAAGTTTCTACTTAAATGAAATATTCTATAGCTATTTGAAAGCAGATCCTACAAAAGAGTCTTACATTTAAACATTCCTTTTTCTTGTACAGTATGTAATGAAAAAATACATACCAGCTGTCAAATACCCATTCTCCATTAACACCGGACACATACACCTCATCTCAGCATATTCTCTTCCTCAATTTATAGAACTCCCCATGGGTGCAGGAGGGGCCTGAGTTATTACCTGTGTCCCTATAAATTCTAGCAATAAATTCTGAAAAGCCTCTGAAGGACTCAGTGAAACTCATCCCTATTTTAAGGTCTTCAATGGAACTTAAGTGGTGGTGGGTAGGTCTGCTGCTAACCCTCTATGCAGAATTTAATTTAACCCATAATCTCTGAAAGGTCTCCCAGTGCCAAAACAGTCAGAAAGTTTTTAATTAGGATTTCATCTTTTTCAGTGGTCTCTCCAGCTGAAGGTAAAGGATCAAAGTACTTAATAATGACCTTAATTTGAGCCATTCATTTCTTTCTAGCTGCCCATAGGCTGATGAAAATCTCTATTCATCTGCAATTGAAGTATTAAAAAAGAAAAGTGGGCCCAATCTTGTAGGGTGCCGAGTTATTCCTGATACCCAGTTTATGGGTTTCAGACTTGCACTATACCCTGGAAATTAAGTAGTATGACACAGACTGTTTAAAGTCTTTTATTCTTGTAGTGAGATTGCTAGGGATCTCTGTTGAGTTTCTCCTGGGATTCTCTTACCACTAGACACAAGGTATTAATGCATGCCAATTGTCCCATAGACTTCAATGGGTCTGCGCACAGGACTAAGTACAGCTCAACATGAGAAAGAGTGGCAGAAATGGGCTCTGGCCGGTTACATGCGTAAACTTTAAAATGATAGAGTTTAAAACATAACATCATGGTAAACAACCACTTCCTGCTTTACTTGATAAGACTTGAGCTCAAGAAACTGTGTTTTTCTTGCACCAGCTAAAGGAGCTGCATTGGCTGCTCCATTCTTGGGTTAGGATGGTGTCATCAGTAATTGTGGCAGGAAACCACAGAGCTCTGAAAGCAGGTCTTGGCTTGTAAGAAGCATTTTAGTTCACTTTTAAATTAATAAAGCTTTTTAAATCCTGAACTAGAGAGAGGAAGGCTGGACTTAATGTTAAGTTGCTGGACTGGGATTCAAGAGATCTAGGTTTAGTTCCCAATTCTGCCACAGACTTCCTATGTGACTTTGGGCAAGACACAATCTCTCCGGGACAAATTTTCAAAAGTAATTAGGCATCTAAAGATGCAGATACACCTACAGATAAAGATACTACTGGGATTTACCAAAGTGTCTTAGCAGGTAAGACACCTAACACCACTGATTTAAAAGAAAAACATTTTCAATTAAATAAGGCCTGGTCTACACTATGACTTTAATTCGGATTTAGCAGCGTTAAATCGAATTAACCCTGCACCCGTCCACACAACGGAGCCATTTATTTCGAAATAAAGGGCTCTTAAAATCGATTTCTGTACTCCACCCCGACGAGTGGAGTAGCGCCAAAATCGATTTTGTCATTTCGAATTAGGGTTAGTGTGGCCACAATTCGATGGTATTGGCCTCCGGGAGCTGTCCCAGAGTGCACCATTGTGACCGCTCTGGACAGCAATCTGAACTCGCATGCACTGGCCAGGTAGACAGGAAAAGCCCCAGGAAAATTTGAATTTCATTTCCTGTTTGCCCAGTGTGGAGAGCACAGGTAACCATGCAGGCCGATAATCGAAAAAGAGCACCAGCATGGACCGCACGGGAGGTACTGGATCTGATCGCTATATGGGGAGAGGATTCAGTGCTAGCAGAACTTCGTTCGAAAAGACGAAATGCCAAAACTTTTGAAAAAATCTCCAAGGGCATGATGGAGAGAGGCCACAATAGGGACTCAGATCAGTGCCGCGTGAAAGTCAAGGAGCTCAGACAAGCCTATCAAAAAACAAAGGAGGCAAATGGTCGCTCCGGGTCAGAGCCGCGGACATGCCGCTTCTACGCCGAGCTGCATGCAATTCTAGGGGGGGCCGCCACCACTACCCCACCTGTGACCATGGATTCCGGGTCGGGGATAGTCTCATCAGCTACACCTGAGGATTCTGCGGATGGGGAAGAGGAGGAGGAGGACGAGCTTGCAGAGAGCACCCAGCACTCCGTTCTCCTCAACAGCCAGGATCTTTTTCTCAGCCTGACTGAAGTACCCTCCCAAGCCTCCCAAGCCAGTAGCCAAGACCATGACCCCAGGTGAGTTTACCTTTTAAAATATAAAACATGGTTTAAAAGCAAGTGTTTTTTAATGATTAATTTGCCCTGAGGACTTGGGATGCATTCGCGGCCAGTACAGCTACTGGAAAAGTCTGTTAACGTGTCTGGGGATGGAGCGGAAATCCTCCAGGGACATCTCCATGAAGCTCTCCTGGAGGTACTCCAAAAGCCTTGCCACAAGGTTTCTGGGCAGTGCAGCCTTATTCCGTCCTCCATGGTAGGACACTTGACCACGCCATGCTTGCAGCAAGTAATCTGGTATCATTGCCTGACAAAGCCTGGCAGCGTATGGTCCCGGTGTTTGCTGGCATTCAAGCAACATCCGTTCTTTATCTTGCTGTGTAATCCTCAGGAGAGTGATATCGCTCATGGTAACCTGGTTGAAATACGGGAACTTAATTAAGGGGACAGAGGTGACCGTTCCTACTGGGCTGTTTGCCTGTGGCTGAAAAGAAATCCTTCCCTGCAGTTAGCCAAGCACGGGGGGGGGGGGGGGGAGGGGCGGGGGGGTCAGTTTGGTTTCTGCAGGGATCTTCCCTGATACCTGCCATGCGGTGGGGGGAGGGATAAAGCGATCATCCCAGAGAATTGGATGGGGGGGGGGGTTAGTTTGTGTTCTGCTGCTGAAGGTTAACAGGAAAACCGCAGCAGTCAACAGGCTTTGCTTGGTATGTGGGAAAGGAGGGCGCAGAAGCCGAAAGACAATGGCTTACCATGGCTGCCTGCAAGCTGAATTCTGTTGCCCGGACCTGCGTCTGTGATCTCTAACACCAAAGCCACAGGCACTCAATATTAAGATGGAAAATGCGACCTTGTACTGAAATCACATGTGCTATGTAATGTGAATAGTATTTTTCACCATGAAAGAGTATAAGCATTGTTCTGTAAAATGTATCATTTTAAAAACTTCTCTCCTTTTTTTCAACCCTCCCTCCAGCAGCTGCAAATTTTTCAAGCCTCCCTCCTCCGTCCCGAAGGCTATCTCAGATAAGGCGGCGTAGAAAGAGGACGCGAGACGACATGTTCACAGAAATAATGGAATCCACCCGCAATGAAAGAGCTCATTTGAATGAGTGGAAGGACACTGTATCTAAATTTAGGAAAGATGCCAGTGAACGTGAGGTCTTGAGGGACACTCGAGATGAGAGGTGGCAGGCTGCAACGCTGGGGCTGCTGCGTGAGCAAACGGACATGCTCCGGCGTCTGGTGGAGCTTCAGGAACGGCAGCAGGATGACAGAGTGCCGCTGCAGCCGCTGTATAACCTCCGTCCCCCCTCACCATGTTCCATATCCCCCTCACCCAGACGTGTAAGAACGCGGAGGGGGGGGAGGCTCCGTACACCTTCCCACTCCACCCCAGTGGACAGCCCAACCAAAAGGCTGTCATTATATTGAATTTGTTCAGTGGCCTTTTACTTCCCTCCTATCCTCCTCCCAAACCTCACCCAGATTACCTTCTTGGTTCTCTCCCTATGTTTATAATCACTTAATAAAGAATACATGATTTTTAAACGATAGTGACTTTATTTCCTTTGAAAGAAAGCTGGGGGAATGGGGAGGGTGGGTTGCTTACAGAGAATGAATGAGTCAATAAAGGGGGCTGGTTTTCATGAAGGGAGAAACAAACAGAAATTTCACACTGTAGCCTGGCCAGTCATGAAACTGGTTTTCAAAGCTTCTCTGATGCACAGCGCTTCCTAGTGTGTTCTTCTAATCGCCCTGGTGTCTGGCTGCGCGTAATCAGCAGCCAGGCGATTTGCCTCAACCTCCCACCCTGCCATAAAGGTCTCCCCCTTACTTTCACAGAGATTGTGGAGCACACAGCAAGCAGAAATAACAATGGGGAGATTTCTTTGGCTGAGGTCAGAGTGAGTCAGTAGCGATCGCCAGCGACCTTTTAAACGGCCAAATGCACATTCTACCACCATTCTGCACTTGCTCAGCCTGTAGTTAAACAGCTCCTGACTCCTGTCCAGAATGCCTGTGTATGGCTTCATGCAGGGCCGGCTCCAGGCACCAGCCCACCAAGCTTGTGCTTGGGGCGGCACCTGGAGGGGGGCGGCGCGGCGCTCCGGCCCCCGGGGAGAGCGGGGCCACAGCCGGGCTCGCCGCCCTCCCCCTGGCGCTCTGGCCGCCCTCCCCCCGGACGCCCTCTCACCGCCCTGCCCCCGGCGCTCTGGCCGCCGGGGGGAGA
>NW_020664483.1:11943350-12001015 GCF_002925995.2 Terrapene triunguis | reverse complement strand
TGTGTGTGTGTGTGTGTGTGTGTGTATGGCATCTAGCACAATAAGCTTGTGATCCCGGACTGTGGCCTGCTTACCACAAGGCAAATGAATACATGGGGAAAAGAGCAAAAGGTTTTCTGTTTAGGTGACAACATCATGCGACCTTGCCGCCGCAAAATGCTAGCCTGAATGTTAATGATCAGCGATGAGTATCAAATTATTTTAGCAATATGGAGACGTGTTTATCCGGCGCCTAATGTGCTGGGGTACTGATCCATGGCTAGGGCGCCTAAGCACTATAATAATGCAAACAATTAATAGTAAATAAATATAATAAACCAGCGTGGCAGCATTAAGGATGCAATATATATAGTAGCTCATGTAGTATATTCTATAGGTGACGTTCACACACCCCTATAAATGCAGGGGGAATTAAGGCAGGAGTCACAGATCTGCAGATGTGGGCTCCCAGTTGGAAGGGGACAGAGGGAATTTAAAACAAACAAACAAACAAAACCCAAATATGAAATGTTGTTTTTTGCCTTATTCAAAGTAGGTTACGTGCAGCACATAACATGGCAAAAGCAAACCTACTTCTTTCTAGTCTTTGAAATATTTTGTATTTCTCTAAAATCATGTAATAAATAATAAAAATAAATAAATTAATGGAGATATCCTATCTCCTAGAACTGGAAGGGACCTTGAAAGGTCATTGAGTCCAGCCCCCTGCCTTCACTAGCAGGACCAAGTACTGATTTTGCCCTAGATCCCTAAGTGGCCCCCTCAAGGAGTGAACTCACAACCCTGGGTTTAGCAGGCCAATGCTCAAACCACTGAGCTATCCCTCCCCCCTTAAAATAAATAAAATACCTTTTGAAGAAAAGAGCACAAGAAACCCTGATGCTTTAGTTACTATATCAATAACTTGCCTTTATAAATGGTGACTACACAAATAATATCACAATGTGTCTTCAACCTTAACTCTCCCCCCAACATCCATCACTGACCAATTGTAACAATCCAATATTTTAACCTGTATTAATCTTAAATTTGAGAAGTTCAATGATCTTTTCAATCATTTAACAGCAAATGCTGGGTTAATAACTTCTTCCTATTGAATGTATTCATAATTTAGACTTTTGGAAACAACCAATCCCTGACCGTTTTTTTATAAGATTTAGATTGCGTGTGTGAGACAATGTTGATTTTAGAAAGTGAGGAAGTCAAAAGAGAAGCCTGTAAAAGTGTGTTAGTACTTATTAGGCAAATATCATCTCAGTTTATTATACTTCCTCCTGTGATAATCAGGGAGGTTATAAATCCCCTTTAACTGTAAAAAAAGTCATTAAATTGTCATCTTGATATAAAGTCCCACTCTGAAGTATGTCTCTTGATTGCCATCTTCACCAAATGGAAGCTGTGTTATGAGTTCTCAAACTCAGATTAGAGACTTAATTCCGGATTGTTTTATTGATGTGAAGGCTTCTTTTCCAAATGTCTCAATTGTATCTTAAATATTAGATTATTGCCAGGTGGTTACTTTAGTGCTTAAAGATAAAACTGGACATGCCATGACAATTTCAGGTTTCATCCATTATTTTAGAATAAAATGCTCCATTGTAGGAGCCTCATTTGGGCGACGTATCATAATCACTTTATTTGTCGTGAAACCGAAAGCATCAATAGCATTATGCAGTGGAGAAAGGATAATGCTATAAACGTTCTAATTCTCATTTATTTTAAATTGAAAAACACCAAATGCACATGTAGATCAAATATTTTAAGATGTATAATCACCATTTTGATAACTTACAATTTACTCCAGAGATAGCTGCAATTTACTTACCCTTGTTAGATTTTCTTTCATAAGAATAACTAGATTAATTTTGAAGTACATTTTTTCCAATCTATTATTCAGCAGAATAGCCTGGTTTCTTATATTTTTGGGATTCAATGGAACTATCATTCATGCTGCAGTTTTCATTCCTCATAAAATGGATGACGTTACCCACTTAGTTTAAGCAATAAGCTACTCCAAGCAGTGCATTTAGTTCTGTGGGATTTACTGCATTCTGAAGTGCATGTGAAGCAGAAAGCCAAAGGCCAAATTACCTCAGCCACCCAAGGTGTGTGCACATAAGACCCCTAGGAATCCAAAGCTCACTGAAGTCAATGGGAATCCTTCCACTGACTTGGCTGAATTATGGATCACATCCTAACTGTAGAAACTATCTCATGACCGAAATGCAATGGGAATTATGAAACAACATTGAGGAAAATCTGTTGAAGTTATTTGGTTTATTATGGATTACTCAAAGGAGCATGACGTTACAGACAGACAGTCACAAAGCTCTTCTTTGTTTCTTGAGTTCTACAGCCATTGGCAATACAAACAATAAAGGACCCATTTTCACATCAGCTGCATCGTGAATGCAATACCCAGCAAGTCCAACTGGATATACACACATGTCTGAAGACAGCATGCTGCTGTAAATGTTTTTTTAACATACAAGATAAAGTTAACTTGCTATCATGAAAGGCAAAAGGCAAAAACAATGACACATGCAGTATATGGGAAATATATGCTATATAAAGTAACAAACAAGGCTGTCCTGTTTTATCACCACAGTAAAGTTAAAAAAAATCTACAAATTTGGTACAGAATAAGAAAATTAACAAGAGTCCAATACCATGAAGTTCAATGTAAAAAGCACAACAACTCATCTGGGGTGGAAGAAGTTTTCCCCCCTGCCTCAAATAGTGTCGAAAGACAATACAAGGTATGGAAAGCCCCAAAACTGTACCACTATTTTTACCTGCACATGTGTAATGTCTTATAGACAGAGTTGCTGGCATGTGGGTTCACTCTGGGGGAATAGACTCCAAATTGCACAGTACAGCTGAGGCACTGGGACACTGGTGAAGTAAAAACTGCCTATGCTGGTGTGGTGGCTGAAGATGACCACTCCTGGTATGGACCGAGGGAATGTTATTTTAATTGGCCTATGTTCTGTATCACACCTAAATTTCCTGTAGTGGTAAATGGAAGGATTTTTATGTGTTGTAGTAGTTTTTATAGTGGAATTAAACTAAAAGCAAAGTTAAAATTACTGAAGGATGCTTTGATGTGGGATTATACCCTGATGGATTCTACCAGAAGAAGTGAGCTCGCACCTGCTGCTTCATACTTTGAGCCTAATATTAATAGTGGTTCAACTGTTCAACTACTGTGGACTTAGGTATGTGTTACTAGTTGGTAAACTTGAGAAAGAGCACAAAGTTTGGAATAGGATACAAATGAAATGAACACTAATATCAAAAATAAGAACACAAAAGGAATGGCAATGTAGACCTAGCTTGACATTAGTAACTTGTCTCATTTCTTAGTGGGCATGACTAGGAAGGTGAATGAGAGGTTAAGTTGTAAACAGGGGCTTAACAAGCAGTATATGCTGGCGTCAGGATGCTTGTGCTAGCGATGATAAGCAGGAACACTCTGATGCTAGGGGGCAACGGACAAGAGAAACCTGGAATGTAAAGACCAGGTTCTACATGAATGTGGACAGAGCATGCTGTACAGGAATTCGTTCCTGAAAAGTAACCAAGCCAATCATGAAGCATATGATGCAATGTATGGCTAAGAATGCATGTGTTATTAGTGTTAGTAAAAATATATATAAGGTAAAGTCTTGTGCAACTTCGGATGTGTGGTACACACTATTACCCACTCCCTATGCTTGAGTCTGATCAACTCAGTGTAGCTTTGCTGTATTCCAAATAAAGGAACCTGAGTGGCAAGACTGGAGTTGAACTGAGTTCTTGGGGAAATGAATGGAAGAGGTCTCGGGAGAACCCCAATACATGTATCCTTTAAAACGTGTCACCTAGAGTATTGCTAGGGGAGATTCTTGCATATTCATTGAATTGAGAAATATCAGTGCATTCAATCACTAAGGTAGTATGGTCATCTGTTCCAAATGCCTACCTACTCCTGCAAGAATCATCCCTGACTTTGACACAATGAAAGCAGAATGAAAAAGATCCTTCAGAAGACCTAAAACATGATGGCTGGAGGGCGTCAACAGACACCTCTCCCACAGGTACCCTACCCTACAATGCACCAGATTTGGCTCAGGACAGAACACTATGGAGAAGCATAACACATTTGGTGGCCCATATGCTGTCCAAGTGAAAGCATGAGAACTAACCTTCAGCCACCATAGAAATGGATGTGCACTGTATGGACTGCCCAGTAGCTTTTATTAATCAAGTATGTTTTTAAAAGAGATCTTTAAAATTCAGTTTAACACCCCCACAAGCAATCCCAATACTATTAATTTCAATGCGAGTTGTAAGTGCTCAGGCTCCCTGAAAACCAGCCCATTTACTTAGGTGCCCAACTTTCCAAGTCTAAAAAGGGCAGGAAAGTAAAATGTCTATGACCAATCCTTTATTACTACCACTCTATATATGTTATTAAAGCTTGGATTATTTAAAATTTATACAGTTGCTTGGAGCAATTATAACTCTCCTAAATCATAGTACAGAGGCTGTAAAATAAAATAAAGTCGTCGATTAATAAGATCCTTTTACCAGGGTAACAATAAAATGCAATGTAAATATGTTTAAGAGAAGGTTTTAAAGTTCTGCCTAAATTAAACCATTTAGACCATTTCTTCAGAGTTCTACAATGGCTCTATGAGGCTGAGATGGGGAGGAGACATTCTCTGCCTACGTAGCAAAGGGGTAGGCCTAATTGCTTAGGATTGCTGGGAGAAGGGCACTTAGCTGTAGCAGTCACTACATCTGTTGCACAACTGTAGCCAGCACTCACTTGGTGCTTCTCTGCAGTGGTGGTCCTGTGTGCTGGCGTGGGGTGTACAGAAGACAGGGACCATGTGTGGGCTCTCACTCAATGCCTACAGGCACCCTCAAGAGCCCGGAGCACTCTGATCACTGTTGCCCCGCACTCTGAATCAAATTACACCTGCCTCCTGCAGGGGATGGGGTTCCTGCCCCCACTGTAGCACATTTACTTGGGGAGACCACAGTTTAACCATTAGGCCCCATTCCTGCAATGAGCTCTGTGTGGGTGTGCCCCTGCACCCATGGAAGCCCCATTTGTGACAGTGGGGCTGCATGCCAGGGCAGAAGCCCACTCACATAGTGTTGCTTGCAGGATGGATCCCTTAGTATTTAAGGGTTAACTATGCCAACTGTAGTAACAGAGTGATAACGAGCCCAAGACGTGGAATTGTTATTAAATTTAGTCTGGGGAACTTGGGCGGGGGGTGGGGGATATGTTTTCTTAGAGGCGTTTTGCAACTCTGTTCCTGCCAATTACTTTGGAAGTCACCAGATGCAAGGACTGGATGACAGGATGGATCACTCGATAAATTGCCCTGTTCTGTTCATTCCTGTGAAGCATCTGGTGCCAGCCATTGTCAGAAGACAGGATACTGGGGTAGATGGACCGTTACTCTGGCCCAGAATGGTCGTTCTTATGTTCTTATGTGAAGGACATAATATTTTTGTAGCAGTCAGAGAAATGAGAAGTGTTTTCTACCAATAATGGGAAAATTGCACACCCTACCTGGAGAAACAAGTAATTTTTCCTTTCTGTCAAGTAGATGTCATTACAATCAGTGGGAGATATGGGGGGAAGGGGCTTGTTTTGTTTGTTCTCTCCAATAATTGCAACAGGGGTCCTGGTGCAAGAGATTTCAGGACACAAATCAAATCCCGCAATCATAAAAAATGGCAGCACAGAATCTTATCAGGACATGTACTTAACAATGGCTATAAACACCAGAGAGTCTCTTCCTAACAAAGTGAAGATTAAACAAGTCTACATTATCAATCTGTCAAGAGGGACTTACTATGTCAGAATGAAACCTTGCAGGGTCACAGCATGAGACAGCGATAATGTCCATAGACAGCACAGACATTATTATTCCAAAAAAGCAACTGGATAATTGCTTCATCTCATGTCTAACACGCAGTGATCAAGAACTTTTGGAGTAATTACACCCAGAAGCACAAGTCACTTCATATTGCTCTTATGCCTAGGACTACCAGAGAAGGATGGCCTTATGGTTAAAGGCACGGGACTGGGGCTCAGGAGAGCGGCGTTCAGTTTCCTGCTCTTCCACTGTCTATTTCCCTCTTTACTTCATTTCTGTAAAATGGGAACAAAAATACTTTCTCTCATCCTATTTGTCTCTTATATTTCAACTCTATGCTCCTCAGGTTAGGGACTACCTCACACTATGTGTTTGCATAGTGCCTAGAAAAACAGGGTCTCCAACCTTGGTTAGGTGTCTATGTGCTACTATGATACAAATTAGAAATAATAGAAATAACATCTAGGTCTAAAAATCTATACACTTGCAGTCACTGTAACATGATTTGTTGATTTATGGATATGGAGCTATGTTCAAATAGCAGCTCCTTTTCCAGCTTGCAAAACCCCATTTCATAGTGGCAGAGAAAAAGATACTTTTAATAAAAAAAACTCTGTCACTGCAGTTCAGCTAAACTCTAGCTTTTACTACGAACCATACATTTTCAAACTCTCCCAATTTAAACATCATCTGGATAACAAATCATACACTATTTTATTAGCATATTATATTTCTAAACCTTTCAAAATATGGGAACCACATTTTTAAACCACCGATTTTAAAAGGGGGATAGTTTTCAGATTTAAAATGAACAGATAGGAAATTGTAGGGAAATATTTTCTTCTGGTAGCTCATACATTCCACATGTTGAGAGAGTAGCTTAAAAACGGTGCTACCTCAAGACTCATTAGCTGGTGACTTCACCATCAGACAGACAGATAGAAGAGAAAATGAGGAGAGGAATCTTTTGAATATTTCATTAACTCTGCTATTAAATTATTATGTGAATGTGCCTCAGGAAGGATTTGGCTGTGGTTTTTTAGACTGTTGTTTTAAGAAAATGATAACAGATCAATTTTAACATTTACAACATGCTGTTTCAGTTTCAATAACTCATTTTCTTTCTTAAGTGAGTACTATCAGAAATAAGTAACTGTTCCCACTTCATTAAAACTTTCTCTAAGAGTTTGAACAAAAGCTCTCAAAAAGTTATGTTTCTGTCTGAGTATCCTTAAGAATTACTGCTTTGGTTTCCATCTTTTAGTCAACAGAAATCTTCCCACAATGTCACTTGAGGTGTAATGTCATCCGGAACTTAGAGCAATTTTCTTTTGTCCACACTGGAGCATGCATACATCATGCCCCATTGTTTCTTTCAAAACAGTCCTGTTTTCCTCCAAATTCTCACAAATTCTTAACTATTCTTCTGTATTTCTTGACAGTTGGAAAAGAAAGAGCAAGTCTTTTCTCCTTAATAATTAATTGAATCATTTTTATTTTTCCTCAAATAGATATCTACAACATGAAGAGGTCCAAGGCAGTACACACATCCTCATTAAAACCATCCAGCATAGTTAATTGTAATCTCTGTTCTCTTACTACAACGTTACACTAAGAACTTTTTTTCTTTGACTACCTAGTACTTCGGGGGAGGGATAGCTCAGTGGTTTGAGCATTGGCCTGCTAAACCCAGGGTTGTGAGTTCAATCCTTGAAGGGGCCACTTAGGGATCTGGGGCAAAAATCAGTACTTGGTCCTGCTAGTGAAGGCAGGGGGCTGGACTCGATGACCTTTCAAGGTCCCTTCCAGTTCTAGGGGATAGGATATCTCCATTAATTAAAGGGAAAAACAGCAGCCTGTTTTAATTTCCTGTCATAAAAATAATTAGAGACAAAACAGCTCCCCAATGTCATTAAGAATAATAATAAACCTAATGAAACATGCCATATCCTTTTTGGTGGAAAGGTAGATGTTAATCAACATAGTTTCTAAAGGTAGGGTAAAATTTTCAAAGGGCTCAACACCAGATTTACAAAGGTATTTATGCACCTAAAGATGCAGATACATACCCAGTGAGAATTTCAAAGGCACCTAGGCACCTAATTTCCTTTGAAATCAATAAGAGTTAGACCCCTAGATGCTTCTGAAAATCCCACTAGGTGCCAATTAGCATCTTTACACACTTAAATACCTTCGAAAACCTGGCTCTAAGTGACTTAGGACCTAACTCCTATTTTCAAAAGTGACTTTGGCATTTAGGGGCCTAAGTCACATTCAGAGTCAATGGGAATTAGGCATCTAAGTCAATTAGGAAGTTTTGACAATGTTATCTCTAATGTCTGCTTTGGGAAATATTTGATTAAAATAAATTATAAAATATGATTGATAGATGAAATACACAATTATTTATGAATGAAGAAAGATATTGTATTGTTAAAGTTCTGTGAACGTGTCCAGTCAAGGAACTTGACTTGAGCATTTGGGCTGTGTATATTTAAACTAAACTAGTCCAGTGTTGCCAACTGTTGTGACTTTATCAAACACATGTCAGAGATGGTCTAGAGATAATACTTAGTCCCGCCATGAGTGCAGGGGACTGGACTAGATGACCTCTCGAGGTCCCTTCTAGTCCTATGATTCTATGAATCTTATATTGTTTGGTGCTTTTCTTACTGTCCCAGTTCCTGTAGTCATGTGACTATACAAGAATTTCAGATTTATTTATTTTAACAAAAAGTACTTTTCTAGCCCTCATGATTGTGGAGAAAAGCTTGAAAATGTGAACTCTTGAAAGCTCAAAACCCAGAAGGCAAATAGTCCCTCTCCCCCAAATTTAACATCATTTATTTTAAATCCTCCGGTTTTTAAGCCAATCTTGTGATTTTTTGGGGCCTGACTGATGATTTTTAGAATGCCTGGAGTTGGCAATACGGTATTCTGTAAAACATCTAGAACTTGGACTTAACTCAGATGTAAATTTTCATATGCACAGAAGAAAGGAGAGGATGGTTATTATTTTTCAGTGTTCAACTTTGCTTTTAAAAAGTAATTAATTTACAGTGACACGTTACATCTTTCATACTGTAAGATGTCACAAAGTGCAAGTTGCAATGAAAATGAAGTGTTCATTCAGAGCTAGCTATCTAATTAAGCATGAGTATAAATTGCTATATATGCAACAGGGAAAATTAAATTGCACAAAGTTAAAATCAATGCATAAACTGCTATGGTTGAACCCTAATCCCACTGAAATTTGTTGACGTCAGTAAGACCAAGATTTAAGCACCTATCCAGCTATGATAGGGTGGATGAACAAATCACTGTTCCTCACAAGTAAGCAATTAAAACCCAGCACCAGGCAGCCAATATCCTTACAGCTGCAACTAACAGTAACATTTGATAACATTCTCTGAAGGAACTCCATACACTTGATCATTCCGTCAATCACACGTGCACAAATCACTGAAACCGGCATGATATTTTGATTTATGTCGAACAACAACAAAAACACATTTGGAAAACAAGCCCCTTTTGCGTTTGGATCTAACCTGGAATCAAAATTGTTGCAGTGGATTGATCTCTGGAGCTCCAGTTGGATTCTATTATTAATCGTTCATTAAATAACTGGTAACATTTATAGAGATTTTAGAAGACATGCACAAATGTAAATTGGGACTCACCAGTTCAGGATCCTGTTTTTTGGCTCTATCACAGACTTCATGTGTAGCGTGAAGGGGTGACATTTTTAGATCAAATCTTTATTCAGCTAAAAATGCAGATTCAGCAACAGAAACATTTGATGACTTTGTCCAATTTTGCCAAATTGTTTTGGCTGGGAAAAAAACTTTAAAAAGTAAAAATTGAGAAAAAGTTTCATTTTAGCATTTCTGAAATGAAACATATTGATTATTCACTATGACTTTTCCTTTTGAAATTTCCTTTAATTTATTTGAAAATATTTAAAATATTAAATGGTTGAAATCAAAATGAAATGTTTTGGTTGTTATTCAACCTGAAATATTTTTTTTGTTTAATTTTCAGAATTGCAATCAAACTGAAAAATCTGCATTTGCTCAGCTCTGTGTGTGTGTGTGTGTGTGTGTGTGCATGTGTGATTTTGGAAAACTTATTTCTAACTCTCAGTTGATCATATTTCCCCTCTGTAACCTGGAGGTAATAATACTAACTGTACCTCATGGGGATGTTATAAAGTTAGTAGATTAATATTTGTAAAGGATTTCGAGATCCATGGAATGAAGGTAATAAGTGTAAAGTCTGATTATTGATAAAATCCCAAGTCCCTGCTCAGTACTTATTTAGGCAAGATTCCCACTAGCTGCAGCTTTTACCAAATAAGGCCTTCAGGATGGGCTGATAATGGTTATCAATGGAGCTATAGTATCATAGTTATCAAATGCTGGCTAAGAGGAATAATTATGTCCAAAGTAAAACACTATGTAGTCATAAAGAGTCAATGCAGTATTTATTTACTATTTGTTCACAGTCATTTTAATGAAAAAATAAAGGAAGTAACTTGTGACTTAACTTTGGCTGTTTCGGACATAGGAGAGGATTTTTGTTCCATATGATTGAGGAAGACAAATGTTATTGTTTTTAATACCAATATAAGAAAATATATATAGCAGGAAAGTTAGATATATGGTCAAGTACACTCTCTCTCTCTCTCTCACTCTAGGTATACATGAGAAATATAACAGACATTTCCATGAAATTATTTTCAATATAACTATTTTACTGCAGCTAACAACATGTTTATTAAAGGTTCAATGAGCTAAGACAAACTAATCCTTAAGTACTGTTGACAAATGATTTCTCAGGGACTACTGCTCATTTAATAAAATGAATTTGCACTGCCCACATTTCTCTTCACAATCATACCATAAAATATTTTCATGGCATCTTTCTTGCAATGCATCACAAGGCACATTACATTATAGGACTAATCAGCAGCTAAAACACCACTGGAGCTTAGAACATAAAATTCAATATCTCGTACAATTTAAATAAAAAAGATAAGTTTTCACCATAGATTTAAACAAACTAAGAGAAACATGCCCTCCCAGCACGTGAGGGCAAGAGAGAGAGGTCCGGAGATGTGGAGTGTAGTAGTTCAAAGCTATTGTTTGATAAAGCTTGCAGGTGAACCTTAAACTAGAGCAAAGTTTACCAGAGGAGATCTAAAAGAATGGTCTACAACACATGGAATTAAAATGTCAGACACTAAGGCCACAAAACACCTTTCATATTCTAAGAAAGAACAGCAGTTTTTCAATGTACATTCTCATCTGACCAAAAGCCAATTAATCACTTTCAAAATCACCTAATGTTTGATCCCATAATCTCCATTTTAGAAGGAAACAAGCAGCTGCATCTAACATCACAGAAGTTCTCATACCCTGTTAGTGGACATGCTATTGGGAGAGCAAAGTTTTTGGTGGGAAAACTAATTTGATGAGAAACCAAATGAATCAATATTCACTACATTTTGTAAATCACAACAGCATCTGACATTCTAATTTTGAAAGGTTCCTCAAGAGACAGAGCAGAACCAAAGTTATCCATCACAACCATCGCCACCTTCATTAGTACTATAGTCAGAATAATGTAATTACCATCCTGGGCACCAGTAGACAGTGAAAAAGAAGACAAGATGATGATTAAGATCAAGGAACAACATTTTGGTTTTATCACAAAGATATGTGAAAATATTCAGTGAGAAGTAATATAGGACACCCAGTTAGACATAATGATGGCACCAAGATTTACAGCCACTATATTAAACACACACATCTGAGTGTTGCCCCTTTCACAGTGATCATCCAGATTGTAATGGCTAAGGCCTCAATCTTGCAAACGTCGGTCCCACATGCTGTCCCAGTGTGAGTGTGAAGTAGGGATTTGTACTTGTGGAATCCCTTCCATAGGCTGGGTAGAAAATATTAGTTAAGAAGATAACCTAAATACATGCCACTCAATAGTCTGTTTGGGTTGTGGGGTGGGGACCGGGTGTTGAGAGGAGTGGAGAATATGGCCTTGGCTACACTGGTGCTGTACAGCGCTGCAACTTGCTGCACTCAGGAGTGTGAAAACGCCCCCCCCCGAGCGCAGCGCTGTAAAGCGCCAGTGTAATCAGCGCCTGCTCGTTCGCAGTGCTGCAAGCTACTCCCCTCGGAGAGGTGGAGTACTTACAGCGCTGCGAGAGAGCTCTCACAGCGCTGGCGGCGTGACTACACTGCCGCGGCAGCGCTGTGAATTGCCAAGTGTAGCCAAGGCCTAAGTTCAGGCCTTTAGTTCCTGCTGAAACCTACTGAGCTAACTCCCCTTTTTTGTCCCATGGCTGCAGAGGTGCTAACTAGCCACTTCATCCTGAATGGTTTCTTATAGTATTTGTTAACTACTTATGCTAAATAGTTTGTTCCATCTTGTATTTAGCAGTGACACTCTGAGTATTTTTACCAGACCTGAAGAAGAGCTCTGTGTAGCTCAAAAGCTTGTCTCTTTCATCAGTAGAAGTTGGTCCAATAAAAGATATTACCTGACCTGCCTTGTGTCTCTGAACTATATGAAATGTTGAGACACACAATGGAAACAGACATACTATTGCTTACAAAAATAAAACTAAAAGCAGCTGGTCTCTGGTAGTAGTTAATTCATTACTGACCTGTCACTTAGCTAATATCACAAGGTTCCTGGTGAGATATGTATTTATTTACAAGCATTATCATAGAGCTTATTACCATAATATATGAACACTCTCGATGTTACACAAAACTGGCCTTAAAAAAGATTTCACATAAAGCATTGCCTGGAAACATTTTAACCTTCAAATTCTCATCAGAAGACTTTCCCCAACCAATAATCAAATGTATACAACATCTCTTTTGTAGCTAATGAGGGCAGAAGGATCTCCTATCCCAGGAGTGCTTCTGGAACCTGTAATTATGAACATAAATCTCTTGAGGTCTAAAAATAATTCTGTATGTTATAGTAGGATTTGCATGTTAACAATAAGCATATTTCCAGCTGTCTGCTTTGACAGCAAAAAGATAGCCTAACATCCCTATAATTATATTCTTCTAAATCCAACTTTCATATTAGTAGAAACCAGTTAAGTCCCATCTGCAGTCAAACATTTCTCATTGCTGCAGTCACCATAGTACTTGGCTTTCATGAAAATCCAACCTACACACCCCTCTGCCTGCAACAGAAGAGAACACACTGTGATACAGCGATGGAGAAATGTATCTTCTTTTTTTATACAGCAGATGTATAACACTGTATAAAAGTACACAGGAAATTCTATTTGTACATTTAGCTGTAGAACTAGAATACATATAGTTGGTGAGCATTTCATTAGTTCCTTGCTGGCACCCTAAATACAGTATACTGTTGGTGATACCATACACTACTCATAAGCATCCCACGCCATCATGTTTCATTCTAGCACTAAAATAAGACTCTTGCTTTAATAATGCTGAACCAAATAAATCTCTTTTCAATCTAGACGTCAATTTGGGATTTTCAAAAGTGCTCAGTGTTGGCCAAACTCTGCTCCTACTGCAGGCAATACTAAAACTCCCATTGACTTGAGCAGGAGCAAAGTTAGGCCAAAACTGAGCTCTATTGAAAAATCCAACCTCAAAGTCTAAACAGCCTAGTATTCTGAATTTAATTCCTTACTATTGTTATTATACTAATGACATGATTATGTGTATCGTGGAAGCTTGCAATAGTGTTTGTTTATACAGCACCTGTAACGACGAGGCCCTAGTCCTGAACCAGCCAAGATCAGAGCCACACTGTGCTAGGCACTGTACAAACAAATAGTGACAAGATCCCTCCTTCATGGAGTTTACAATCCAAGTGCATAATCCTAAACCCATTGACAGGAGTCTTTCCATTAACTTCACTGGGCTTTGGATCAGGCCCGAACTGAAAACAAGATGCAACATGTGAGTGTGAAACAACAGGAAGGAAGAGTGGGGGAGGGAAGATGCGGGTGTGACACTGGCAAACCAGGTGCCAGCTCTTGTGCAGGCGCTTAGGTTAAGTGTCACTGAACACTGACAAATGCATAGCTGGAAGCCAGTCTGTCTCCCTGGTGTCAGTATAGTTAAAATAGGTATTGGGCTTATATCAATGTGTATAATGTTTAGATTTTATGAAATGCTTGTAAATTGCTGCATGCATTAATCTCACTTATAGCCGCTGTATCCCGTGCTATCAGGTACTACTTAAGTGTTTATTCTATAACTGTAAAATGTTGATTCTGAAACTATGTAACTCACCAAACTGGAAAAAACTTCACCTAATGCAAAATGCTTGATTCCTACACAAGGTACTATCTCCTGCCCATCAGGAAGGACTAATAAATCCAAATGGGCCATTGTGGAACAAAATCTTTGTTGATCGCCTCCCCCACAGCCCTGAAAAAGGTCGCCTCCCCCAAGCCCTCATCCCATCCCAGCTTGAACTCTGGGGGAAGGGAATAAAAACGCCTTTTAAGGAGAATTTATGACCTATGATGCTTGGATTCTGAGGGACAAGGCTTTCTAAGCACAAGCAAAGAGTCCTCAACTGTTTAGCTTGAGTTAGTCCTAAAAGACATATAAAGATAGCTTATTATAGAAGTTTTGTCATCATTTGGAGTTTAAGACTAACTCATGCGTGTGTGTATATGTTACCTGCTTTGCCCTTGTAAATAACTCTTAGTTTACTATAGGATTGGCTACAAGCTTTCTCTTTGGTGTGAGATCTCAGGTGCAAATTGACCTGGGGTAAGTGACTGGTCCTTTGGGACCGGGAGTAATCTGAATCTTTTGTGATCTTTGGCTTAAAGTGACCATCTATCACAGAGTGAAGCTTGCCTGGGTGGCAAGATAAGCAGGAATGTCCAAAGGGACTGTCTGTGACTCCCTGGTGAGACTGTTATAGTGCTTTAGGAGTTCACCCTTGTTTCTGGGTTGGTGAAATCTAAGTATAGCATATACAAGCCGTTTGAGGTTTTGGCCCTGCTTCTTGACAGTCTGCGCTGAGGTTGGCACTCCTCATGGGCCACTCCAGACAGCGTGACTTGGTAACAGTAATCAGGCTGTGTGGTTACCTGGGCTGGTCATATGTACGTGACAGAGCGCAATCATTTAAAAAGGAGTGTTTGTTTACTTTTAAACAGACCTGAGATAGAGCTGTGATCACGATATGGAGAGGTCAGAGGGCACCCGGCTCTGGGGTGAGCTGGAGGTTGTGTGGGAGGCAGAGCGATAGGCTAGAGGCAGCAGCATGGGAGCTGGCTGCAGAGAGAACACTGGGCAGATTGGGAGCTGGAACTCAAAGGCTGAGAGCCAGGCTGGGATCCCCCAGCAAGCAGGCCAGTGGTAGCTGCAACAGGAGGATACTCAGGAGCAGCTTGCAAAGAGGAGGACGAAAGGACTGAAGTCTGGCAGGAGGATCTGCCCCACCTTGGTACTTCTGGACTGGCCTTCCCAAAAGGGCTGAATTAGGAACTGTTGGTTCATCTTTTATTCTTAAGTTAGAGCCATTGTGCCTAGGGTAATTGCACTGTTTACTACTGGCAGTCCTATAACAGCTGTTATTCATCAGACTCTGAGTGCTTATGGGAGCACACAGACAGATAGAGCCCGAAGGGGCAACAGCATAGACACAGAGCATTTGCCTCCATATTGGTGGTACACCCAGCATGCTGCCAGTCATCTAGGGGACTGGTCTATCACAGCCACTTCCTGTAGTGGGGTCAGTTACGGTATCCTTTGCAACAGTCTAATAATGCCCGTATAACAGTCTGCCTGGCTGGTACATATGCCTTCTCCAGTAGGGAGGTGATAATAGAACAACAAGTGGCTTTATTGCAGGCCCAACAGTGGAATGATGAAAGAGAAAAAGTTCACCAGAACTGAGGTTTGAACACTCACTGATTAAGGTTCTGTTACAGGAGTTCTGTGTTAATCAGGCTTGACAAAAGTCTCAGAGTTCACTTCTTGCAAAATTTCACTCAGAAATGTAAAACAAAAAGTACAAACCATACATGCAGGGCAAGTAAACCACAATCGGGGCGGGGGGCGGGGGGGAGAGTTATGTGCTACAGATCTGGTCCAAGAAGGACATAGAGACTATAACTTAGAAGTAGCAGTGACCTTATATATGATTGAATGACCTTGCAGGGTCTTACTGTGTTATGCATAGCATTGTATATGGCCTTGAAAGGTCAGGAATGAAACTGCCCTACGTCAAGATCTTTGTATGGCTTTGTCTGATGTCATAATTGTAGGGGAAACCATCTGAGATGGAAATGGACACAGGAGCTGCAGTATCACTTGTAACAGATGCAGCACATCATAGCTAACTCAGACAACTTCCCCTGCAAACAGACAAAATAGGGCTGTGGATAATTACAGGGGAACAAGTAACCATTATAGGGGCCGTGGAGAGCAAGATGAACACCATTAACAAAGAGCTGGATTGCAAGTCTTTGTGATAAAGAGTGATTGACTATCCCTGCTGGGCTGAATGTGATTTGAAAAGATGTGGCTGAATTGACGAGAAATGTACAAGATGCTGAAAGGTGAAATAAGTTTAAACTGAAGAACTGCAAAAATATGTTTCCATTTTCATGGGAAAAATAGGTAGCATGAAAGATATCACAGTATAGTCCGATAAAAAGTGAGGTAGGTAGCTCAGGTGTTGCAAAGCGGGAATACTATATGTCATTAGACCAAGACTGAATTGGATTTGTAATGTCTAACAAATGAAGTTTGGTCATGTGTCACACATAAGCAGTAAGGACCATTATCACATACAGTGAACACACTCCGTGGTTTTACATGACAGAAACATGATGATCAGCTTTTAGCATGTTCACTGACTGGAAGACCCACACATCACTGGATGAACAAACAGGAGAATTTCAGATCTGGACCTTACGGATGAGACATTTTCAGAATTCTTCCCCTACAGAGCCCTCTCTATAATCAGTGTCAGAGTAGGACACAAAACTGAGAGTGTACACTGTATTGTAAATATAGCACGTAGTTTAACACAGAGCTGTGTAGAATGCCAAGGCTATATTGTCACTGCTCTGTCTCCTTTACCCTGGAAATCAGTGGAGCAGGACACAGTTGCAGTAGGAGTTTTGAGCTTTTTAAAACCATTTCAGTAGCAGCCATCTTAAGTAACTTTTTTAAAATAAGAAAGAAGGAATTTGTTGCTGACATGCAGCTGTTTGTCTTTTGTTAGCTCAGAGTCTATTTATGTTCCCTGCCTAATAACCAATTTATGGTATTTAACTGTACTAAGTAACTGGTAGTGGAATGTGGTCCTTTACCTCACTTGTGGGCAAAGCTCAACAGCAAAAATACAGCAGAAAACCAGATGTGGCTAAAGACCAAACATCTGGCAAAAAATTCAGTAAGTGCTGACAATACAGTATTGATGGAACCTTACACTACAGTGAGTAGAGAGTGCCAAAAAACCAGCAGATGGCACTAACCTTATTCTCCCTATCAGCAGCTCTGAAATGATGGATATTATATTAGGAGATTCCAAGTTCAAATGCAGTAAGTCATAAAACATATGAGCAGTGAATAAAGAAGAGGTTCTTTGGTAACATTTATCAATAAGAAAATAAATTTGCTATCTGCATTTCATTATGACTTACACAGCTAACTACCTTTTTTAAAAATCAAGAAGTGTTGGGGCAGTGACACAGAATGAGGAAACATCATTATCTGGAAGTATACTACTAAATGGGAGATGATGGTTGAGAGATATATGCACAGTTAAAATGGTGAGCTGTGGTTATTCACCCAACTGAGCCATCAACATTAGCTCCAAAGTAGTCAAAACAACAGTGCAACAAAGGAAGCTGTTATCCTCACGTAGAAAAGACCTTTATCTACTCAGCCTGTCAAATTGATTCAGTCTCACAGTTGGGAATAGACTTTTGTAAACAGTATCAATTTAGGGAAATGAAACTCAAAACAGCATTAACTTTAAATCTTGTATTTAATATATGTAATACAGGAGTTTCCTCAGGCTTTTTAGATTTCATCTCTATCAGGCGTTCAAAACCTCCCTTTAAGCTCCCTTCCAACTTTACCCTGCTTCCAAGGGTTTTAAGTGCATCAAACTCAAAGCAGAAGATGAAGAATGGAGCCTCAATCTAAGGTCAATATAGGAGCATTCAGCAGTTGCAGAAAACCATGTCCTCTGCAGAAAATGGTTATTCACTCTTGCAGAACTGCAAAACTTTTGACAGAGAGAAAAATGTCTTTCCCAATATAGACAGACCTTTTGCAATCAAACATAAAATTACTCTGGTATGATAAAGACACAAACTCCAGCTGGAACAGCATACAGTAGAAAGCGTAGGACCAGAATTGTATCCGTTACACTGGAGTAAAATCAAGAGTAACTCAACTGGCATCACTGATGTAAATGAGGTTGGTATCTCACCCATGCAGTCTAAGAAATACAGCATGAGAAAGTCTCCTCAGATCATTCTTTCAAGAAAGGAGAAGTGTTTGAACAAGTGAAAAATTGAGAAAAAAAGTTGTAAATATATATATATAGAAAATAAATCATATTCTTAATGAAAGAAATACAAACAATTAAAAAATCATTTATAAGAAGAATTAGAAAAACAAGGCAGAGAGAAATACAAAACAAATGAAGAGTTCAGTGTAATATTAGCCACCTCTCAGCCTGGACTATCAGCCACTAAGCAAGAGGAATCAGCCTTCAAAATATAATGTAGTTATTTTTATTTCTCCATCTTCTCTCAACCATGATCTTCCTCAGGAAGGTTAATTATCCTTGTCTAACACTGAAAGCATATATCAAACCCCTTAACTATGGTGCTGCAACAGTGACTGCATAATACAGAAAATCAAAACAAATCTAAACAAAATTTAGACTTAATCCAACATTTCAGTTTACAGGCACTGTAATAATATTTTAACAATATTGTAGGTAGGAGCTAGGCATTATTCTGTTTTAAAAACACCCTGACCTTTGTCCAACCAAGAGATGAAAACCCATAGGCTGGCAAAAATTCTGGCCCCAACAACTTAATTTTTCTGTGCCCTTTAGCTGCATTTGCCAGTAATAAAAATAATCTCGTTTCCAGACTTTAAGCATGACATAATGGATAGAATGGTCTGTCCCTTATAAGAAGTTAGATTTAGCTAACTAACTATCTCATATATGCAACATTAGGCAAACTATAGAAAAAACAATTTTGTTTTAGCAAAGTTCATAACTCTTCTGGTTTCAGATGCTCCCAAGGAGAAATGACTGAAGAAAATTGAACAAAAATGCCTCCTTCTATAGATGTTTGTGGTCGTACCTTATAAGGCAAATTTAACTGCTTTTATGATATGCAGCATATAACAAGAGGTTTATATGAAACCCCTCTTAAGAAAATTCATGCCATACACCCAAAAATCTGCCAGGGGCTATGAAAAAAAAATTCAAAAATATATAATGCTTTCAAGAATAAGCTACTTCTGTATAACTCTTAATACAGGAAAACATACTTTGAAAAGGGATTTCTGAGCTTTCCTTAAAAAGACTAGGGAAATTATGATTTTATACTGCTTTCTGCCATGGTTACTTCACAAGAATTCATCACTGTTTGCCTTGGGTGCCTTGGGGAAAAGTAACTGTGATTATATAGTGCAAAATAAGCAGCATTAGCCTTGAGGTTGGAGGCAACACCTAAAGAATTCTGAATCCTTTCAAGGTTATGAAAATGCACATTGACTTTTTTTTAATAGGATGAGTAAGTTATGCCTAAGGCCAGTAGAAATCAGAGTAGCTTAACTAAGGAGTCTTAGCGATAGTGTGATTACTCATTTTCTTCTCCTGAAAGACCATTTCTAGTTCCTATGTATTCCTAAAGTATCCCCTAAACACAAATAATATCTTCACCTTTTAGTCAACCCGTGCTTACGCAAAAGGTAAGTTCACGCAAGTGTAAATTATAGCACTGCAGACTATTCAAAAAGAGCTTCAGGATTTGGCTAAATTATGGAGAAAATAATCCCAACACTTAATATACTACATTATCTCCTATCACCGTGTATATGTTCTAGTTAATGTATAGTGAAGTGCAACCTTTGGGCTTTTAATTCTCCCATTTCCCACTTCATGAATTTAAAACAAAAAACAAAAGAACCCACAAAGCATTTGTAATTGTTAATGTAAAACTTTCAAGATGGGTCTGTTTTTCTGTCTAACAGCCTTGGCAGTGTTTTTTTGGTTTAATAAAAATATGGAAAGCTTATATTGCAACTTATTCTATTTGGTCTTATTATAAGTTGATAAATAACAATACTATAAACAAGTGGCAGAAGTTGGTCAAAATATTATTTGATGATGGGGTTCATGTGTTTGTGATTTATAATTGTGCATGTTGATTTATATAAGTGTTTGTGGCAAACATTCATATTGTTATTTGTAGAAACATTACCATCTCCTCCTCCTTTCAATCTGAGAGTTAGTATATCATCACAATGAATATTTGCACATTGAAAAGCCCTCATCCCTATTGATTACACTGCCAGAAAGGGTAGTTTCAGTGGTAAGAATGTTTATGATGTTATTTTGTGCAATCCTTATACAAACCTAGGGATGCATACATGATGAGAACAATATACATTTGAAAATCGCCAACAGTTGTTTTCAACAACAGCAGGTGTCTAATAATGTGGGTGACTCTGTGCCTGTGTTATATTACAGTAGCACCAAATCAAATACCTAGGAACATCCCACAAGACTATTCTAAGCTAATTCTGTACATAAAATAATATTTATCCTTTTAAAAATGCACTATTTTAAAACTTAAGTTAAACAAGTTCTTGTTTCAGTTAAAATACTACTTTTCCTAGTAAAAAAACCTAGTCATCAACAGAACAAAAATGAAATACTAACGTTTGTAAGGCAATTAATATAGACATTATCCATTGCAACTGAAGGCACCTTTTCAATAAACAAAGAACATGCTTTATTATATGAATTCTGAAAAATTCACAAGCAAATAATGAAACGGAAACATAGAGAATGAAAGGTGTGGCTACTACTACCCACAACTAGGAGTTTCCGTGCTTTTTTAATGAGTTTTGAAAAGTGGGCAAGGCTTGCAAATCTCAAAAGCATTTAACCAAATTGCAAAAGAATATGCTATATATTCAAGGTGAGTACCATCAGTACCTATCTCAACCTTTCTAGCTTGGTTGAATCCAAACAGAAAACAGCTTGACAGCATTCTAACCAGGTGTGTATTTTTCAGCTCAAGTTTCCAACAAACTGTTTCTAACAAACTGAATTGTAGGCTACAGCTCTCCTAGCAGGGCCTCTAGGTGAAAGCAGATGTTGCCTTTTACCACATTCAAGTCAAACTTCAGTAATGAAACTATAGTGGAATAAGAACAAAAGCTCCGCTCATTTAATCATCTTTAAGTCACACTTTCTGGTACAAAGTCAAGACGAATCTCACAAACACAGGCCCAGATTCTGTGGTTTGGCTGAGTTGTGCTCACCAAGGACAAGAAAAAGGGTGGAGGAAAAATGAGTTTGTATGTAAAAGCCATTATCCTTGTTTAATTCGTCTTTCCTTATATCTGATTGGCTGTCTCCCTGTGGTGTGGAATGCAATGCCTGAAGGACACAGTAGAGCCCATCTAAAGTTTAATGGCTGTGGATAACTGTAGACACATAGGACTTCTGTCAGTCTAGACAAATTAACCACTAGTTTTCAAGGCACAAATCCCCCTTTGATATAGTCTCACATATGAATACACAATTTTCCATGTTGTTAACAAATCCTCCAAAATTATACAGGATCTCCCTAAGGTGAGACATTAATCTTAAATTCTCATTGCAGATCAGCTTGAAAGCTTGCCAGTTTTCATAAATATCTTGTAATTTGGTAAAATTCAATTGTGACTCTCATGAGGAGACATGCCCCATTGAAAACCTGAATAATTTCCTCTCAGCTCCATGAGGGTACCTACACAGACCCTGCTGTCCCTGGCACTGGCATTTTATGCTATATGTTCTATACCTCGGTAGTCTGCAAAGGGGTCTGGCTGCAATGTTAACAGTATCACACACACAAAAACTACGTGGAAAGGTTGTGAAGTCAAGCCCCCAAAAGTTAGGAAATGGCAGAATTAAGGTTGCCTACAACCTCCCATGCCTCTATCCATGCTTGGAATGGACAGTGCTCATAACAGTAAGGAAGAAAAGGGCTCAGTGCATTGTAGGAATGGGGGTGATGGACTATGGAAACTCAAGGCCCTTACCTCTGGTCCACACTGCAAACCGGCATGGGTACGGAGATGTGACACAACTAAGGTGTGTACTTACCCACAAGCCTCAGGCATCCTAGCTTGTGCACCCAGTACTCGCCTTGAGATAGAGGTTTAGATGGGGACAATAGCGGGGGGATGGCATAAGCTCACACATGGACGATCGCTAGCATAGACGTACGCTTAATGAAGAACCACTCAATATTTTGTTTTATCCTCGTTGTTCAATGTGTGGCCATTGCCCTATTTACTGCACACTATTCAAACCATGCTCTGAAGATAGAATTATTTATCTCCCCATGGGCTTTTCTATGGCACTCGTTACTACAGTATCTGATTGCTTCACAAACACTAATGAATTTATCTTTATAACACCCATGTGGTATTATCCCCATTTTACAGATGGGAAACTGAGGCACAGAGAGATGGAGGTTAAAAGTACCCAGTTATTTTGGGTGCCCAATTTTAGACACCTAGGAAGTGTTTTTTCAGAGTACTTAGCACTACGTAGCACTTTATGTGGTTAAAGCACAACTCTCATTGACTTCATTTGCAGCTGTCAGGGCTCAGCAAACCTGATCCCAAGGCTCAAGTCAGGCGCAAAATAAAATGAGGAACACACAATTAGGGGCCACAGGTGAAAAGTATAACTTAAGTAACATGCCCCACATTGCATATGAACTCTGTGGCAGATGCAGGGATAGCATCCAATTTTCCAGGGCATTTTTTTACTGCTTTAACCACAAGACCATACTTTCTCCTCCTGCAAACTCATATTTCATTCACCTTCTGACTTCCACAACATATGAGGTTTTCATCCTACAGACAACAGACTCCTTCAGTACTCTGCCCTGATTCATTCCCAGAGCAGGTCCATCCTGGGCAGTGAATGAGGAATGGGACCTATGGAAAAATAGTACGTGATCAAACAGTTAAAGTTTGGCAAACTATACGCAACTGGAAAACACTATCTTATAATGGGAAGTATTGGACAACTTTAATATAAGGGTCACTACCAGCTCAGCCTGTAACAGAGGCCTTAGTAACTACAGATACTCCCCTCTCTCACGTCATCGTAGTATGTATATGTATTTTCTCATTGTGCATGTCTAGGGGTACGTCTTGTCTAGACGCGATAAATCGATCCCGGAAGTGCTCGCCGTCAACGCCGGTAAGCCTGCTCCGCGAGAGGAGTAGGCGGAGTCGATGGGGGAGCCTGCCTGCCGCGTGTGGACCCGCGGTAAGTACCGTTAAGTTCGAACTAAGATACTTCGACTTCAGCTAAGTTATTCACGTAGCTGAAGTTGCGTATCTTAGTTTGAACTGGGGGCTTAGTGTGGACCAGCCCTAAAAGTATAATGCCTACCCTAATGGTATGTCTACAGTTGGAGCTGAGGTGTAATTCAGCTTGTGGAGACATACTCATGTTAGCTCTGATCAAGCCAGCATGCTCATATAAGTAGCATGAGTGGCAGGAGGGGCTAGCCGCCCCAAGCATATAACCATCAGAGACATGAGGCACAAACTCAGGGCAGCTAGCCCCTCCTACCGCTCCTGTCACCATGGTAACACGCTATTTTTAGCATGCTAGGCATGGGTACCCTCGAGCTGGAATTTTCACCTCCCCTGGGTACATCTGCAAGGACAAATCCTTCTTCCTCCTCTGCAAGAGTGGAGGGGTCTTCTGCTGTGTTCTCCCTCACACAGGGGGCAGACCAGGATATGGGGAGACTGCACAAAGGGTGTGGACCCCCTCCACAAGAGAAATGGATCTGCTGGAGGCAAGTTTCTAGAGAGCATATGGGCTTAGTTTCATAATTAATAATATTATTGAGTGTGTCAGAGCTTGTTCTGTTTTTTTTTTTAGTTAAAAATAGAAAAGATAAAGTGAAAGTATTCAGACTGACAGCCCTGGAAACTGAGGCCCTATTCATCCATTAACTCTTCTAGCACGGGCATTCACAGTGCAAGCTTACTGCCCAGTGCTTTGCCAATGTGCCTCTCTACAATGACCTGAAGGGACAACCGGTCTCTAATGTATGTCCATTCAATCCTTCATCTCTCCCGTGAGACTGCCAACAAGGATACTAATTACTGCCAACTGTGAGAACTGTTTTTGTGTTGTGAAGTGGATAGCTGACTGTTATGCACTGGGCTCAGATAATCAGCTCATTTCACTTAGGCCAAAAGCTGGCAAATGGAAATGACTTTTGGTCACTACAGGCAGAGCCTCTATGTTCATCTCTGCTGTACCATAGGGAAAAGCTGGTAATTATGGAAAAAGTCATGGGGATACCACATGGAAGGAAAAGCAGGGATGCAAGATGTCACTCCTTTCCCCCACATAGCTATTATGCATTCCCTCCAGGGGTAATCCACCCAGCCAATGAGGGCTGCTGGAAAAAGGAGTTATGGCCAAGGAGCTAGGGGAAGAGCTGCTCTAAGCAGCATATATTTTTCTCATTCACTAAAGGTTATAGTTAGTGCTGCTAGCATTAACCATCCCTGCATGTCCTGTGACTCTCCGTGGACGAGCTGGGAAGTGGGGGTTCTGAAAGGAACATGGGAACAAGAGACTCTCCATGTCTGCTATGTTTGGGGTTCCTTGGAGATCCCCAACTTCCTGGTCTAACCCATGCCATGTCTGTTTTCACCAGTCCTGTAGTCCAGATGGGAAGTGAAAGAATGGGGCCCAAAAAGTGAGCCACAAAGCCTTGATGGCTAACTTTGTTCCCCTTGACATGTTTTTATCTGGGAGTGGAACGTACGAGCTATAGGGTGGGTTGGGGCAGGTGATGTTAAGGTGTCCTCTTACTAGTGCCTGAAGCCACTCAGCCCTCCTTCATCTTGTTTAATTATTTTTGAAATGAAAGAATAGTTTAAATGAAATTATTTTTAAAATGTTATTTTAGACACCCACACAAAAAGCTTATATGAGAAAAGGTCATCGTCATTAATGCTGTTAATGTGTACCCAAATCCTTGATGTTTTGCCATATCTTTGCAATAACATTTTTGTACTAAAGACTCAGTGTTATTTCAAATACTAGTGTGAATTCTCTTCTGTTTTACAAAAGAGCATTATTCCGCATTATTATGCAAGATCATTCATTTATTTAAAATACTTTCTTCTAAAATTATTAATTTTTAGCAAAACAAAGCAAGCAAACAAAATTCCTCCATTTTATTCCTGAAGGAAGTGGTTACAGAATGACACATAAGGTAGCAGATTTACACATTGTCCTTAGAAGCATTTTTTATTATGCTTCCGTTTTCACTTATCTAGCCTCTCGGATCTCTTGAGAATTGTAAAAGGAAATTTGCATGTGTTATGCTTTCAATTCAGTACCTCTGTGAAGCAGGTTAGTTACAACTTACGCGAAGATGCTTAAAGGTGGAATGTTGCATCATTTGCAAAAAGAATGGTCAAGATACCACCTGTAAATATAATCTGATCACAGATCCTGTTGCAACCTGTGCTCTCTTTTCTTAGATCTGCAATCTAAGTATTTCTTAACTGAGGAGCATGCAATCACCTGCAATTTACCTGTTCTGTCTGTGATGCAGAGGCCTGAGATACTCACTACATCCAACACACTGCTATAATAATCTGTACCTAAAAGATATCATGTACAATATCACTGGAAAACTAATCATTCACTGATCATTAATATTCATGCATGATGTATGTACAGTGTGTGTATAGATAGTTATCAATATGTGCTAGAATTACATTCTTAAAAAGTGTTTGGCAAGCAGTGCATAAGAGCAATCTGCCTAGGGTGACCAGATGTCCCGATTTTATAGGGACAGTCCCGATATTCAGGGCTTTGTCTTATATAGGTCCCTATTATCCCCCGCCCTCTGTCCCTATTTTTCACACTTGCTATCTGGTCACCCTAAATCTGCCCTAGACAAAGGAATGTGTACTATTTTGTCAGGCAGAGATAATGAAGGTCCATTTACATATAAGGTAAACAAAGCTATCAAGCAGGGGAAAAGACAGCATGGCATCTACACCTCTGTAGGTGAGAGTAACTTATCTGGGCTATAAGGATGGGGGATGGTGGTCTGAACCTCAAATGATAAACAATAGAATGAACTGATTGCATATAATATTACTGTATTATAAAAGTGCATCAAGTAAGGTCTTTTCTGAAAGCTAATGACACACTGGTGATGAATGTAACTGAAATGTATGTATTAACACTATACAAGGAAATATGGATACTTAATATTATGCATTAAAGTTTGTGATCAAACACAGAGATAAACAGGTTTTCCCCCAGACAGCAGGGAAGGAGGGATCTATCTACCTGTCTCCAATTAAATTAAGCATGGTGTGACCAAAAACCATGGAAGCCCCATTTACATGATATTCAGCAAGGGGATGGGAAGTCCACAGAAAGGGAAGAACGGCATGAGGTCATCCTGAGTCTGGGGACAAAAGAGTGAGTTTGGGAAGATAATATAAGGGGAGACAAGAAGCCATCTTGGCATCCATCAATAGAGAGACACACGGGGCCAGAGCTCTTGCAAGTTGGGAATGACGGGTCCTTCAACGCAGGGCGTTGAAGTCTCTTGGAACAAAAGATTGGTAAGAAATCTACTTTTAACCAAATCTGTAGCTTGCTTAGTCTTAGCCATTAGAAACCACATTTTTACTTTTGTTTCTTTGTAACCCTTTCTAACTTTATTTCTTTTACTTGGCATCACTTAACCTATATCCTTTTCTTAATAAACTTGTTTTACTTCTAATCTAAACCAACTCAGTGTGCTTGACGGGAATGGTGTACTTACCCCAGTGAAGTTAATAAGCTGTAATGTGCTTTTGTCTCTTTAAAGAAGCAAATGACCCTTATTATTTCTCTGAGTGGTCCAGAAGACGGCTGGACATGTCAGGGCAGATGGTTTTAGGGAAATTGGGGTAGTGTGTGTTTGGGGTCACCCCTGCATAACTGGGTGACAGAGACTGGAGTGGCGCTGTTGTGTTGTAGGTAAATTGCTGGGGTCAGGGCGCTGAACCAGGGCTGCATAGCACACAGACACTCAAGATACTGCATGCTTGTCTGCTGGCTGAGAGCTACAGCAGAAGAGCAGTTAAGGCACGCAGGGCTACAAGGCAGGTGATGACACAACCTCTCACTGGTCTAGATTACACCCCAGAACATGCCACAGTCATACATCTGTTGGTACAACAACCCCAGTTGGATGGGTAATGTGCTTTAGAGCCTAGTTCCATAGACACTATGTCAGATGCACAATAAATCATAACAAAAGTAGGATGAAGCACATAAAATATAGTTCAATGTGCAGAGGGAGCTACGGTAGAATGAAAAAGGAGCAGCCTCATTCATATTCCTTCATAGGGGAAGATACAACCTTTTTTCATCATTTTAAATTTCTCTACATATTCTGCAGTCTGTAACACAATATGACCTACAGGCACTTGCTGTCAAATGCCTGTTGATGTTACACTATGTTAAACTGCCTAGAAGGATAGCAACTAAAATGTGCTAACAATTCTTAAATGTTAAGTTAAATGAAACTGGAGGTTTGGGGCTGTATTGTAATATACTTACTGAGAATCTTTACCGTTATGGTTAAAGTGATCGCAACTGACAGTATAATTATCTTTCAAGGACTGCACTGGTCTAGCAAATATTATTGCAGCATGTCACATGCTGTTGATAATAAACTGGGACATGAGAAACCATCTGGAAAAAATCTGAGCATAAGGAAGTTTAGTAGATCTAATCCAAGTCCAGGTTTTGGCTGATTTAGTTCAGTTCATTCAAATCTCATTTAATAACAAGAAATAACATGCACAAAAAAGGAAAGCAAAAATGCTGTCCTTAGTTGCAGCTGTAATTAAATAGAATCATATGTATGGAATCCTGTTTGAGCTCTTTCTTTTTCCTTGATCAGTCTGGTAGCATAAACACTGCGGTGCACACATCTTTTAAACAACTTCTATCTAAATATTTGTATTAAGATACTGCTCAAGTCCAGCGCGTTTCTCATTTCTAAATGTTAGAGAACACCAAAATATACCAGCTTATCTCTTTGATCAGTTTCCTGTTTCCTCTGATCTACTTATGTTACTGATAAAATGGGGGAGGAGGGAACAAAGAAATTTTGATTTTCTTTATCATTCAGACAACATTATTTGCTGTCTCTAAAACAGAGTCCATTGCTCAGGGGATTTAATACTGTCAGATTTTACAAGTGTTTTTGTAAGGTTGCTTGTATCCCATAGGATTATATTATATTCCTTCACTCTGTATGCAGCACCCCATGACTCCATACACCACAAATACTGGGTGAAATGTGGAAAGTCCTCATTCAGAAATACCAGTAGATAATTTGAATGGTTCTCTTCCAAAACAATAGCTCTGCAGCATGCATAGGATAAAGACATATGGATAACCTTTCAGATATAACATATGTATTTCTATGAGGCTGTATAGATACTCCAGTGATGGATAGTATATAAATGCTTATAATAATAAATATCAACAATAATAGCAATAGTTACCTCTTTAGCATTTCCACTTCAACAGATAAAAGCCTAATACCAAAATTTTCAAACCTGGGTACCTAAAGTTAGTCTCCTAAACCCATATTGAGGCATTTAAGCAAAACTGCCTGATTTTCAGAAGTGCTGATCACCACTAAAGTCAAGGAGAGCTGCGGGGGCTCAGCATCTTTGAAAATCAAACCATGTTTATTTAGGTGCTTAAAATACGAGAGCCTAGCATTAGGCACTCAGGTGGGAAAATATTGGCCTAAATGAACATCTTACTCATCCTAATATTTAAGGCCTAGTCCTACAAACAATTATGCACACGAATAACTGAATGGAACTTCTTATACCAGAAGAGATACACACATATACAAGTGTTAGCAGGATCAGGCTGTGAGAATACAATACAGGGCTAATCCCGGATAAAGAATGTGAATTATTTTACTCTTATCAATGTCAATAGAAATGTTTTAACATAACAGGGAAACATTTTAAAGCAAATTTGTTCTTCATGTCACTATTAAAAGTGGTAGATATAGGCCATGTTCTGCCATCCTCACTCATGTAGATAGAACCTTACTGCTGAAGTAGTGCCATTGAAATCAATGGGATTTATGATGGAGTAAGTAACTACTCATAATAAGGTTGCCAACTTTCCAGGATTGTCCTGCAGTCTCCAGGAACTAAATATGAATCTTTAATTAAAGATAATGGCATGTGATGAAACCTCCAGGAATTCATCCAGCTAAAGTTGGCAACCCTAACTCATAAGGATGTTGGAATTTGATCCTAAATAAGGCATTTAAGGATTGCTCTGAGAAAAGAGATGTGTGAAGAGCTTCTGCAGACTGGATAGGAGAATAGCTCTGACCAAAACAGAATTGGGCGCTAGGCCTGGAAGGAAAATATTCATTTAAGTATGTGAGGACACGGCCTCATTGGAAGATAAAGGAAGAGTGTAACTGCCTCCATGGTTCCTAAACCCAGTAGAAGTGGGTAAAGGCAGGCCTTTGGGAGCGTTGCTGGAAGACAGGTCAGGGAAACTGAAACTGAACTCTGAGCCAAAGACATAGAAGTATTCTCTCTGTCTCGCATAGGTAGAGGACCTGGAAGAAGAATTGGAATGGGAAATGTTGCCGGCAAGCCCCAGAAGGGTTTGCTTAAGGAGAGAACAGCACCACCGGGTGCTTAACTGGGCTTTCCCTGGAATGCGGACCTGAGGCAGAGGTAGGGTGGATTGGCAAAAACCTCACTTAAACTATGGGTTTGATCTTGCCGATGCAAAGCTAGGTGGCTACTAAACTATTCCATGCTGACAGTCACCAACTAGGAGCAGCTGGAGGCAGGTGCTAAGTGGCTGAGCTAGATGGGAACTATCATTACATGAAAAGGAGGTTTTGGCCATTGCTGGGAAGCAAAGTCTGGATGGAGGAACCCAGGCAGCACTGAACTATAATGGCACCACAGAGCTTTTACCTAATGCAGGAGGAGGGCTCTGTGGTCCCACTACCAAGGAGACGGCTGCCCAGGTAGCACGGTGCAAGTTCTGTTGGTGCCACAGAGGAAGACAGTCAGGTCCCAATGGTAGAAGAAAGTAAATGACATACAAAAGCAGAGAATCATGAAGTCAGTGCTATCACTGAAGGCAACACACTGTGGCTGTGGTTTCCACGCTAGCTCATATAAGGCTTCAAGGAAGAAAATTAATATAAGCCTCCATAGCTGAAAGTGGATATGACAGCCCCGTACCTGGTCTGGATTGGCAGAGGGACACTCAACTGAAAAATTAACTTCTTTAAACAAGATTATTATACTGAGTTCAGTTCATAAGCCTGAAGTGCACAATCCTTTCCAGTGACATTTGATATCAGCGCTATAAGAAATCCAAAGTACTTTGATACATAAAACAGGGACAGTGCAGAAAGAGGCATGTAAGGGTAATTTTCAGCTGTATTCAACTGTATTGCTCCACCATCAAGCTTCTACACTCCACCACTGATGCTAGCATTCAAGACCAATTCGTCAGCTTCTCCCACAAGCACTACCACACTCCTTCTTCCTAGCAGGGAATACATCCCCACACCAATATGTTTCAAATCCCTCCTCAAGACTCCTTGCTGCTGTGAAGAGTACAAGAAATCAGTCAACCCATTATGGCTAAGAGGGGCAGCAGCTGGGCATAGTAGAGAAAAAATAAGTTTTTTGCAATCAATCAAGTCATGCAACAAATAACCTAATGTAACCATGTAATCTTATTTTTGTAAACCATCATCTCTTTCCATTCCCTTCATCTGCCACATTCCTTCTTCAGATTGGACTGTAAACTCTTCAGGGCAAGGACTACATAGAACAATGGGCCCAGATCCTGACTGGGGCCTTTCAGAGCTACCATAATAAAATAATATATAATAATAATAAATGTTTAGGGAGCAAAATGGCTTCTTGTTTAACACAAGGATGTCAAGCAGAGATGATGCAATAGCTCAGATAACACAGCGGTTTTGTTTAGTTCTTATTTTAAATCCCTCAACATCCCTCTGGGTTCATATGGCTATAAAGGAAAAAACCAGCTTGAAGCCACTGTACATGCCTGTCTAATGATAATTACTGCTAAATAATTTACCATAAAACAGCAAAGGCTAAAGACGTTATCTAGAAATTCCACTGCAGCATTCTGTGCACTTTCTCCAACTTCAGTACAGCATGATTTTGTTTGATTTTTATCCAGAGGCCAAAGGCAAAACTTTGTCACTGCAGACTAGAAGCAAAAAGTGCTGATTTCAGAAAACAAAGCAATCGTGGAGATGACAGCATTTAGCTTTGGTCTACTGGTGGCAGATATGTCACTTTTATGCGCCTTCATAAGGAATACACTAATAAAACATTATAAAAGTCTGCTTTACTTTCAGAGTAATACAGCTGAATAACCCGTAATGAAAGTTAATTTTAAAACAGTCCAAGTTGTAATTTTGCTGGCAATTTATTATTTCGCAACCATAAAATACATGTATTTGGGAAAAGTGTTTGGTGAGTATTAATTTATATTCTATGCTACAATTTGGTTTTCAATGATAAAAATATTCAAATAACTTACTGTCCAGTTCACTGCAGTGCACCTGAACATTGTCAAATATGTCACTAAGAAATTGTTCAGTATCACTGCCTTTTTTTTTTGAATTGTAACATATATAGAAAGATCATCTTTCAGGAGAAATGTAATTTATTGTATAGTAACCACAATCTAATGTTAGTTTGCAGCTACATTATGGTTAACAATGGACAAATATAGAAAGATTCAGGTTTCGTACAGAGATAATAGACAAAAGTTTGAAAGGTCATTCATCCTTCTAAAGTGCGCAAAACTGGACTGGGATTCTCATAAAAATAGCTTTTCTTATGCTAATTTGCTTCTCTTGTTTCTAATACCAGTGTGATGGGGTGTATGTATCCCACAGCAGCCCAGCCTGGATTGACCACACACTGTGGGCTGAAGAGGCCATGTCCCCTCGCCCCTGTTGGGAGTACACTGACTGGAGACAGGATACAAAACGGAGCAGCTCAGCTCTGTTGGGGCTGGCTCAGGAGGAGAGCAGATGCACGTGGCAGGCTCTTGCCAGAGAGTTGCTGGAATTCCAAACTGGCTAAATCAACAGCGGAGTGCCAGTCGACCATGGAGGATGAGAGAGCGGACGGCCGTCACCCCCAGGGGTACTGATGGAACAGGAAAGAAAGGTAGGGAGTGGCCCAGGAAATGTGACTGTTGAATTTGGAACCCAAGCTTGAGTCAAGGATTACAGGTTCCTAAGGACCCTGGGTTGGGACCCAGTGAGTAGGGTGGGCTCAGGTCCCCCCACTCTACCCTGCACCTACCACTGGATGTGGGCACTGCCCAGGGGCAGCTCTGAGGACTCTGGCTGCTAGGCCATGCTACTCCTGAAAGCAGGGGCATCCTTAAGTACTCTGGCCACTAGGCCATGTTACCCTGAAGACTAGGGTAGCAGTACTGACTCTAGACAATAGGTCTTGTTACCTTAAAGACAGGAAACAGCCCTAGTGGCTTTTGCCACTTGAGCCATAGCTTTCTATTTTTTTTGTCTTCCTCGAGCTTCCTCAATGCGGTGTACCTACCCTGCGACAACCACCTAAAACATAAGAACATACGCATGGCCATACTGACTCCAACCAATGGTCCACCTAGCCCAGTGTCCTGTCTTCCAATAGTTGCCAGTGCCAGATGCTTCAGAGGGAATGAACAGAACAGGGCAAGTATTGAGAGATCCAGCCCCTGTCATCAAGGCCCAGCTTTTGGCAGTCAGAGGTTTAGGAACATGCAGAGCATTGGGGTGCATTCCTGACCATCTTGGCTAATAGCTAATGGAGCTATCCTTCATGAACTTTTCTAATTTTTCCTGAATTCAGTTATACTTTTGGCTTTCACATCATCCCCTGGCAATGAGTTCCATAGATTGACAGGTGTGTTGTGTGACGAGGTCTTCCTTATGTTTGTTTTAAACCTGATGCCTATTAATTTCATTGTGTGATCCCTGAGTCTTGGGTTATGTGACGAGGTAAATAACACTTATCTATTCACTTTCACCACACCAATCATGATTTTACAGACCTCTATCATATTCTCCCCCCTCTTAGTTATCTCTTTTCTAAATGGCACAATCCCAGTCTTTTTAATATCTCGTCATATGGAACAGTTTTCATATCCCTAATGATTTTTGTTGTCCTTCTTTGTATCTTTTTCCAATTCTACTATATCTTTTTTGAGATGGGACAACCAGAACTGCACACAATATTCAGGATGGACACCATGGATTTATATAGTGGCATTATGATATTTTCTGTCTTATTATCTATCCCTTTCCTAATGGTTCCTAATATTCCATTAGCTTTTTTGATTGCTGTTGCACATTGAGCAGATGTTTTCAGAGAACTACCCATGATGATGCCAAGATCTCTTTCTTGAGTGGTAACAGCTAATTTAAACCACATCATTTTCTATGTCTAGTTGGAATTATGTTTTCCAATGTGCATTACATTGCACTGATTAAAACTGAATCTAGTCTGCCATTTTGTTGCCCAATCACCCAGTTTTGAGAGATCCCTTTGTAATTCTTTGCAGTCAGCTTTGGACTTAACTATCTTGAATAATTTTGTATTGTCTACAGACTTTGCCACCTCATTGTTTACCCCTAGCACACTATATCAACTGGATGACCCTTGTTCACATGCTTGTTGACACCTACAAAGAATTCTAGTAGATTGGTGAGGCATGATTTCCCTATATAAAAGCCAAGCTGACTCTTTTCCAACATATCATGTTCATTTATGTGCCTGATAATTCTGTTCTTAACTATCATTTCAACCAATTTGTCTAACACTGAAGTTAGGCTTAATAGCCCTCTAATTTCCAGGATCACCTCTGGAGCCTTTTTTGAAAATGTCCAGAGACTCGAAATGAAGAGCTGCAAAATAATGACAGACATTGACACCAAAGTTAACTGAAATTTTTCCAGTTCCAAGAGACACTGTTTGTGAAATTAAGCCTCCTTTTATTTTATGTGAAAGAGATCACCTATCCCTAATGTTTATCTATATCTAGGAAATGAAAACTAGGTGGTAATATCTTGAAGTCTTTGAACAATAATCACACAATAATCTGGCCAGAACACTGATGATCAACAGTGAGCATGTACAAGAAACCCTATATACATATTTACCTTTTGCTCTCAAACAACAGCTGAACTAAATGAAGCATGGTGTTTTGCCAGCTTTCTTCATTTCAGCCATGATCGTGGAAGAAAATGGAATGTTAGGTATTTTCATTCATTTTTATATAGTAAATACTTTTTTTGCCACAGCTGCTGAGAAAACTTTTCATGAACATTTGGACAAATGCTTACAACAAATGAATGGCTCGTCAGGCAGGGCCTTAAGACCACCACTAATGTCAAATCCTGTCCTGGAAATGGGTAAGAGACAAAGACAAACTGCAAGTTTCTTGGTACTGAATAAACATTTGTGACTCCAGCCAATACAGTACTTGACATTGTTTGTTTGATTTTTAGATCCGATGGAATTTCCTAGAAGGTTTTTCCTTCTCTGTCTCTCCCTCAAATCCAAACTCTAGCATATTCAGAACCTTTGAACATATATTAAAAATTGCTGACTCCTGCAAATATCAGAGTTGAAGCAAGGGTCTTTGGGACCATATGTCTGATAGAACAGGCTGAAGTGAATCATTTCTCATATACTGATTTGCATTTTTACCACTTTCAAACTTCAACTTATGTTCTTTACTTGTCTCTAAGGTGCCACAAGTATTCCTGTTCTTTCTGTATACATGGTTTTCCCTCTCTGGCTGTATGCAAATCGCTGTTTATAACTCTAAAGAATTCTCTCTCTGCCTTACCTCTCACTGTAAAGTAGCTTGTGATACTTTGGTAGGTGAAATACAAAAAATAAACTGTATGGTAAACATGTTTAGAAGGTTATATGAAAACAGATTAACCAACAGAAAGATCTAAATGGCTCCTGTTGCCCAAAGACAAACAGTGTAGTAGTAAAGTGACATATCATCATCTTTGGTTCATTGGATTGTGGAAATGTACCCTTCCTGTAGAATATATTCATCATAGTAATAGCTCCTTTTTTATACAACATTTATAAAAATATACCACCATAATAAAATAATGTTTCATTTTATTATAGAATGTCAAATTTTAGAACAGACACCAATTAAGATTATTCCATACCCAGCTACCGTGTATGACTTCAGCTCTTAGGGCTGGCTGTAAAAGTATAAAAAGGAATTAATGTCTGAAGACTTAAGTTACACATACATACCAAATTCAGCAAAGTACTTCAGCACCTGCTTAAGTGCATTACCTATTCAGCAAACTACTTAAGAATGTGTTTAAGTGCTTTGCTGAGTTGGAAACAGTTACAGAGTTCACCATAAAGAATTTAGCATTTACACCAGTTACCATGCAGTGCTATCTGAGACACTGTAGTTATTTTCCAATTATAAGTACAGGAAATAACTGCACTATCTCAGGCCTGGTCTACACTAACCCCCCAAGTCGAAGTAAGGTACGCAACTTCAGCTACGTGAATAACGTAGCTGAAGTCGACATACCTTACTTCGAACTTACCGCGGTTCAGACGCGGTCCACACGGGGCAGGCAGGCTCCCCGTCGACTCCGCGGTACTCCTCTCGTTGAGATGGAGTACCGCAGTCGACGGCGAGCACTTCCTGGTTCGATTTATCGCGTCCAGACCAGACGCGATAAATCGAACCAGGAAGTTCGATTTCCAGCCGCCGAACTAGCGGCTAAGTATAGACCAGCCCTCAGAGAATGCTGAGGCATAAAGGTTGGAAAATAATGGGACTCTGATGGCAACCAATGTCTGGGGTGTGGAGGAGGGAAGGTGCACATGCACCTAATGTGTGAGTATAGGTAGGAAGATTCTGTCCATTCTAGGCTGTATGGGGATTCTGTGTACTAGCATTTCAATGGATGTTGCTGTAACAGTATGATACACACCAACAACATATGCTTCTTAGATGCTGAAAGTCAGACAGACAATGAATGGGAGTCATTCTTTTTCATTCAGAAATTGAAGATTTATCTCTCACACACATACAAGGTATGTGTATGTACGCACCTGCACACACTGGTTGATACACATACATACAAAACACTGACCAAGGCACAAATGCAAAAGTACCTTTCCTGCATTTCCCTCTGGTTTCTCCTTTTCTCCTCCTTCCATACAGGTTAACCACCAATTGAAGGGAAAAGAGTATAACAAAGTAATTTTCTTATAGTATAAAATATACTCTAAATAGATTAGTGTGTGTGTGTGTGTGTATGTTATATATATTCGCACACATATATTCACATGTTAAATTATATCAAATGAAATAAATTCAGAAATACTAATGCTAAATTTTAACTAGCTCTCCAGAAGTTAAAAATCACTACTACATTGTGCTATATATTTTATTATACTCCAGATCACTGAGGGGGGAACCTATAGCCATAAATAATGTACTACATTTAGTTGAAACCTATAAAAGAGTAGTACATCAAAATCTGCTATTTATTTGACACAATTTGCACAGTGAGCTCATTTTTGTTGTAAGTAAATCACCTCAATATAAACAAGAACTTTGGAAAAAACTAGTGAGAAACTCAGAGTATTACTCAAGAGAGTCATAAATCTTAAGTTTATGAATGAAAAAGAATGACACAATGACTTTTCTTATGTCAGATTTTTAGCATCCAAGAAATATATCTTATTAGTGTGTATCATATCATTTACAGCACTATTCATTGGGATGCCAGAACACAGAATCCTCAAACAGCCTAACATGGACAGATGGGTAAAGCTTTTTATGATGTTCCCTGAATGGCTGTTTTCATGACATGCCTCAAAGAAAACACAGATGTATATGACCCTTTTTAATTTTTCTCCACTAAGTCAGTAGAATTGGAAAAGATATAGAGAAGGGCAACAAAAATGATTAGGAGTAAGGAACATATTCCATATGAGGAGAGATTAAGGCAACTGGAACTGTTCATCTTAGAAAAGAGCTAAGAGGGGATATGATAAAGGTCTCTAAAATCATTAATGCTGTGAAGGAATTATATAAGGAAGTGTTATTTACCCCTTCACATAACACAAGAACCAGGGTTCACGCAATGAAATGAATAGGCAGCGAGTTTAAACCAAACGTAAGCAAGTACTTCTTCACACAACTCACAGACAGCTTGTGGAACTCATTGCCAGAGGATGTTATGAAGGCCAAAAGCATAACTGGGTTCAAAAAAGAATTGGATAAGTTCATGGAGGATAGCTCCATCAATAGCTACTAGCCAAGATGGTCAGACACGCAACCCCATGCTCTGGGAGTCTCTAAACCTCTGACTGCTAGAAGCTGGGGCTGGATGACAGGGGATGGATCACTCAATGAAGTACTCTGTTCTGTTCATTCCCTCTGAAGCATTTGTCACCAACATTGTTGGAAGAAAGGATGCCTAAACGCTACCTGCTTTCTGGCATGTAGGGAGTTAACTCCCTGCTCACACAGGTGTATTAAGGGAAATCAATGAAGTAAGGTTTAAGATGGAAGACCTACTTCAGGTGTTGGAAGGAATACAGGACCTCTTTAAGAACAGCTACTCACTTAGCAGAAGGAGAGCTCCACATATTGGGATTATTATTTGTTTTCTATTTATTCCATGTTATGTCATTACTTTGTTTCTCTTCTTGTCACCAATACATTCTAAAGAACAAAACCTTTAAGAATAAAACTGTTGACAGAAGGACTATTCTTTCATTGCGGTACCAGCTGATCTGTGCCACCAGTATACTCTTTGATATAAACCAAAAGTCTGAAATTCAGAGATGAGGTGGCAGTGATTTTAACAAATACTGTGTACCACAATAAAATCGATCAAATAAAAATCACACACTGCTTCATTATATCACTATTCCTATAGGACAAACATTTGAGTGATAGCTCAGTGGTTTGAGCATTGGCCTGCTAAACCCAGGGTTGTGAGTTCAATCCTTGAGGGGGCCATTTAGGGAACTGGGGTAAAAATCTGTCTGGGGATTGGTCCTGCTTTGAGCAGGGGGTTGGACTAGATGACCTCTTGAGGTCCCTTCCAACCCTGATATTCTATGATTCTATGATTCATAGATGTTGTGATGATAAGGTCAATTATAAGAAGATAAGGTGCCAGATTGTGATTCCCCCACCCACTTACTCAGACTGGGTGTAGATACACATACAAGTAGTCCCAAGGATGTCAGAGGAACTACTTACCGTGAAACTGGTCAATTAAAGTAAAGCAGTCACAATTAAACCCTTAAAAAGTCAGCATTTACCAACCATCACTGGACAAGGGTATCTTAAGACCAAGCTATATGTTCATATAATTGGAATAAGAGCCATGTAGAGTATCAATGGTATCACAATTCAGACTGGCTATGTCTACCCTGCGCACGTTACAACGGCACAGCTGTGCCGCTGCAGCCTCACCGTTGTAGGGTGCGTTGTGTAGCCATTCTTTATTGCTGGGAGAGAGATCTCCTGGTGACAAAATAAAACCACCTCCAATGAGAGGCGGTAGCTTAATCACCGGGAGCGCGGCTCCCGCCGACAAAGCACTGTCTACAGCAGCACTTTTCGTCATTTCAACTTTTGTCGTTCAGGGGGGGTGTTTTTTCCCCACACTCCTGAGTGACAAAAGTTTGAACGACGGAAGTGCCAGTGTAGACAAAACCATAGTGTTTGTTTCGTGGCCTTCATTTAAGTTCAGAGCTAACATGCTACAGCCTTGACTCCGTGATTGCTCCGGAATGCAACCAAATAAATACTTAACGCTGCATGTAAGTCATAAGGAACATCAGCAGCAGCAGAGCAATTGTGGATTAGCAATGAAGAAATCCATTGACTTGAGTGGGACTTTGGGGTTCATAAGCAATGCAGACTCAGACCACAGTGTAAAGGAAAGTCTTTAATTATACTAATGTCATTTAACAGGATATATTGTCATCTAGCACAACCCTAATAAATGTGTTACTCCATATTGCCAATCCGAAGCATTACACAATCATGAGCAAGAATCTCCAAAATCATGAGATTGTTTAGAATCTCATGATATTTAAGCCAACAATACATTTGGTATTCTTTTTATTTGCCTCCTGGTTTTTGAGCCTTTACAGTCATGTCTTCCAGCTTGTCTCTGCAACCATAAGGATGGGAATTTTTGTTTAAAGGACAGCTGAGATTCTCATCTAATCACATGACTCAAGGAACTGGGGCTTTAAAAAAATATTGCAAGACCCACAATAAAACTGTAATAACTGGCAACACTTATTATCAAAAGCAAAATGTATCTAGTTTTTCCCCCGGCCATCAAGGTTATTTGATATATATTTTCTCTGTATTCACGGTGAGTGAAATTCATTCTGTGCAGAGAGACACCACAGGGCCTTTGTGACAGTTCAGTCTCATTTAAGACCTCAAATTAGGACTTAAGTGGTGCATACGCCTTGTGTTGGCCCTCTGCACAAGGGTGAATTTCATCCACAATGGATATTGATCTTATGACAACTGGTGCTGCGTTTACATAAGGTGTAAATTCATGCATAATGCATACTTTAGATAAACAAGATGAGTGTACAGCTGCCAGGCATTAACAACTCTCTTGCTGAATAAACCACAAGAAAATTGCCTAGAAAATTAATCCAATTTTTCAAACCCATCCTCTTCCAGAGACTATAGTATTATATACTGTATTAGCTATCTGATGTAATAGCTTAAAAATACCTCACTATCACCACATGCCAAGATGATAAATACAGCATTAGAATTTATTAAAATGATAAGTCATTTTTAGTCAATTTGCCAATAACAACTGAATATTTGTTTCATAATAAAAATACTTAGATGCAGCAGCTAATCATGATGTGCATATTATTAAGGTAGCTGGGGAAAAAATAAAAACTTAGAATCTTCACATGTTAGTCAGTAGTAAATCATGTCAAGTACTGATTGTAAGTGGAAGTCACCTTATGTATAAAGCGATACAGAAGTGCTGATTACATTCAAGTGGTTCTCAATGGATTTTTTTCCACAGCATTTGTGACTTCAAAACATTAAAGTGTATTTCCCAAGCACCTTCTCTTTCCAATGTGAGGCATACAGTTGGAGGGATCAAACATATATATATCGGGATTTTTTTTAAACCCACAACACACAGGCTGCAATATATTGAGAATTTAAAGGTTGTCATTGATGTGTATGGCAGTCAAGAAAGCAAATGGGAGATAGTGACATGTTAACTGTGTGATATACACCTAGATAAATTCTAAGCAGCAAATATAGTGCCTGAGGAGAATGGCAAAGAGCCAGATGCTGCCCCTGGCAAAATGTCCAGGAATCTTTCCACTATCATCCCATAAGAAGAGGGTAGCATGACAGAATGTGATGAATGTAAGCTGCACTTCCTCACCCCCCCATGCCTAATTAATCTTGCAGTAATCAGACTCAGATTAAACAAAAGAAATGCTGATGTCTGGGCAAAAAGTATATAGAGAGAAAGTCATATGAGGTGAAACTTCCACATCAGTATAGGGGCTACAGAACTGGCACAATTCTAGTGCATAGTATCAGCATTTACAGATTCCATGCCCACGCCATCCCCATAAAAGACATTGTCAGGAAGGGAGCAGCGGCTGGTCCTGGTCAGGGGTCCCACATTATGTAGATCCAGCAGCTATCAACCTTACATGCCCTGTTACAGTCCAGAGGGTCTGGTGTTTGCAGAGATACTGCAGCAGTATTCCATGGCTTGTCATGCATTACTGAAATGTAACTACTCTGGTTCTGTGAAGCAGAACAAGATGGCAGGGGGCTCATCTTCTCAGAGGAAGTTGTTGATGAAAAGTTTCTTGACCACTGACCCTGACCACTGAATGGAGCATGAGGTTTGGGGTATTACCAGCAGAACTCATGTTTCTCTGAGGTATATAGTCATAACTACCTCTCTAAGGTTATTTTCTTACTGGGTACAAGATGCTGTTTCCACTGTTGGTATTTTCTTGTTTATAATGGGAATGTGGGAGGATAGAGCTGGTCTTGGCTCTGTTCAATTGAAGGGAAGAGGCCAGATTTTCTCCAGCATATCATAATCTAGGGTGGAATATATGTTTGATTTATTTTGAAATTAAATAAGGACATTTTTAAAAGTCTTTATGTCCGAGCTGGTGGTCTTGGGGTCGTTTGTGTCCAGTAACCTGTTTGACTCATTCTGTAGTCTGGGGAATAATGGGGATAGGAAGAGGTGTAGATTCTTTACCTCTATGACAAGATAATATCTTGGAGATGAGTCTCTTGAGCAGCAGAGCTGCCTTAATGGAGAAGTGCAGATGTAGGGAGGAAATAGATGCTATTTAATTGCAACTCTTTATATCATGTCTTTAAAACATCTGTCAGAGCAGAGGCTGTAGAAGGGGAAGAGACTCGGTGCTGGTGGAAAGTCATGGAAGCAGAGGTTCCTAGACCACACTCCCAGAGTAAAAATTCATTCCTGGTGAAATCAATGCAGCTGATCTTTCTGGCAACAGGGGTTAATTTAGCCCATGATCTCGGAAGGCTAAGAGAGGGCCAAAAAAGGAGGAAAGTGATACCAAAATGTAGCATTTATAATGAGAAGTGCTCAACAAACAGAAGAAAAACAGATTAGTGTTAATAGAAACATCTTTCGATGAACATAGGAATCCATCTGTCTTGAACAGCTGTCCAACACAAAGTCAAGAACAGCAAGTCATCTAATGAAGGGAGACAGATCATCCCCTGAAAAGATCAAGGACTGGAGAGGTGGATGAAGATTAGAATATATAGTCTAATGTAAGAACCTATATTATCATACTTTATAGATTATCATGTATTGAATTGCTGTGGATGTTACTGGATTAGGGTATATTCAATTACAAGATGATAGAAGACATCAGGAATAGTAATATCTTCATTCAAAGTGTAAAGGACAATTAGTGCATTGGTCCAGTGACAACATATGGCTTAGACATGATCCCTCGTCAAGAAAAGAGAACAAAGCTTGCCATCGTGGACAGATTGTTAGAAAAAAAATTAATGGAGATGGGCGTGTTATGCGATAAGAACAGCTAGTACTGTTACATTTATAGTGCTCTGAGAGCTTCTGTAGGATTTATTTTATCTCCGTGGATGGTCTCCATCTGTCTAGTTCTATTGAGAATGTTTAGGCTGTGGAAATTTCTTCAGTGCAACAATAGCTGCAAATATAACTTCTCTCTCTCTACTTTGTGCACCTACATTTCTGAGCTAATATGAAAACAATGGAGTCTCAGCTACTGAGTCTGAATCTTTATGAATACGACAACAAAATCAAGCAGACCCTCATTTTAGTGTCAAATCCACAGAAATTATCAGCATGAAAGTGCAGATAATATATGAAGGCAAGATATTCCAAATATTTGACAGACAACTTTGGTACTTCCCTCCATTTCCGCTGTGTCACAAGGTCACAAATACTGTGAATGTAAATGTAAAATGTAAATGTAAAAATGTAACAGTTTTCTGTTAGCCCTATGTAGCCAACATAAAATAGATTACTAAATTATGAGGTTTCACAGTTGCACCCACTCCCAAAGTGGACCATTTCACATTTTTCAGCATTTTAGGGAAATAAAATATTAATAATCATAGACAGTATTTTTTTCTCTCCAGATGGCTTGTTCTGAGCTTAGAGGAACATCATCAAGTAATTAATTTAATGTACAAAGAGAAATTAGGAAATTAAGAGTGAACAGGGCTAAAAGTCTAGCACTGTTTGCCTGAAACATCCTACCCTCTTACAAGGGGTTGATCCAGCATTGAAACAGGCGTTGTGACTTCTTGAGGCAAGTGACTTATTAACCAAACTGGATATAAGGGTGAGGAGGGAGCATCTTGGGTATGGGCTGAGCATTCATAAGGGAGGAATCCTAGGAGCTGATTTTTATGTTATCTTTTATTAAAGCACCAAGAAGGGGGAGAGTTTGGACAACAGGCTGGAAAAGGCACCTGCACCTAGGAATTAAATAGTTTACCAAGGTTACCATCATTTGAAAAAGAGGGGTTTCATGCCACTGATTTACAGCTTAATATGTAAAGACACATACATATTAAATGGATTGTGAACACTACATGCCATTCTTTCATCTTTCAATATTCTTCTTATACCTTAGCCAAAAGTCCTAATTTTCCAGCATCCTGGATGCCAGCACAGCCAAACAATGTATATTTTCTCAATGAAAAGAACATCATTTAATTGGATTTTTCCTTAAGCTCCAGACTCCCTAATAATAAATATACTAATTGAAATTCTCCCTGCTTGGGAAAAAAAGGACAAATTAAATCATTACCCCACAGTGTGATCTATACATGGGAACTCTTATTTCTATGCAGAACTCCATCAACTTCAGTGGGGATCTATATGAAAATAATACACACTTGCAGATTCCTTTGGAATTTAAGGGGATAGGGGGGCGAGAAATCAAGAAAGGAATCTTGGAATATCCAGAAAAGCATATTAGCTCTCAAATACTTTGCACACAAATAGATTATTAAGATCAGTAATTCAGCCACAGGTTATGGGTCTATTAGAAGGACTGAGTGGGTGAGGTTCTTTGGCCTGTGAAGTGCATGAGATCAGACTAGATAAGTCTAGGCTGTTTCACAGAAAAGGATGGTTGGATTTAGCTTTGCGGCCTATCCTGCTTGATAAATCTTTTAAACAATTTATATTGTGTCAGGACTCCATTCGCTTTTGATTTTCATGCAAGAAAACACACAAAATGCTTCTTCTGGGGTCTTTAAATTAAAAAAATAGATTAAATTTAAATGGATTACTTAACAAGCAGAATCAATCACTCAAGTACAGGTCTGGGTTGTGGTGAAACTGAAAGCATAAGGGGAAGGGGGCTGAACTAGCACAATTAATTAAAGTCAATTCAATCTAGTTACAACAACCCAGGATCTTTGGAATTCAGCAGCACTCCTTCCATGCCTTCACTCCCAAACATGTCCCCAACAGTCCGACTACCCTACAGAAGGCAGTCAAAGGAAGGTAATATAGACCTGTTCCCATGTTACCCAGGGATTCCACCAAACCGGGGGAATACACATCTGCCATGTAAAGTCAGCTTTACAACCACTTTCAGCTGCCAGATCAACACAAATGGGCCATACCAGGGCTAGGATTTAACCCTGTAATTTTTAACTTAGCAAAATTGGGATATCAAACGTTATCTATTAGCTCTAGCAATCTTTGGAAAAGCACCTGTTAAAACCACATTTACATTGATGTGGGACAAACCCCATAAAAATCATAATGATATAATTGTTAGAGTCCAATAGCTGATGACCTGCAAAAAACTAGTAAAGCTTTCTTTATACCAATGCAAAGCAGTGAACATCGACATGCATTTCTGGCCCTGATGGTTTCTGAAATATCAGCTCTTAAATGTCATTGATCCCTCAATTTAGTAGTGGATTTTTTAACACTGGTTCGGGATTGTATGGGCACGTACCAGGTCTTGAACCAGTTTCATTTTCATTGCCAGAAATGTCATTTTGAAGAGCTCCCCTGCCAGAAAGATGTCCAATGACCTTCTGTGATAATAGCTCTGTAATTTTGCTTTAGGAAACACAGATTTTCTCCTCCTAGGGACTGGTTCTGCAAAGCTGCCCTAGTCTCTGGAGTGACACCATGATATGAGGATGTTGGTGGCAGGAACTTCTGGGCAAGAAGTGGCAGTAGGTACATTAGAACAATTCACCTGAGGAACAGATCTGGCAGTCTAATGATACCACATTTGCATTTCTATGTTAGCGATGTGAGTCTGAGGTTAAGGTGAAATATTCAGAAGTGCCTAAGTGAGTTAGGAGCTTCACTCCTATTTTTCAAAAGTGATTTAGGCATTTAGGAGCCTAATTCTCATTGCAAGTTAATAAGAATTAGGCTCCTAAGCACCCAAATTACTTCTGAAAATGGGATTTAGGCTTCTGAGTCAATTACTGAGACTTTGAAAGGTATTTAGTCACCTAGTGGGATTTTCAAAAGCATCCATTGGATGTTAGGTGCCTAAATCTTACAAGGTGCCTAAATATATTTTAAAAAATCTGGCCCTTCGGCACTATTAAAAACTTTATACTTGATTTCAGGGTAAATTGTTCAAAAGCACCTAAGAGCCTAATTTAGGAGCCTAATTTCCATTGACTCCAATAGCATTACCTAAGGTTCTCCCTCACACCAGGGTAATGCGTCCACAACATCTTTAACTTTTAAAAGCACCTGAACCAATGGTTCCTAGGTCACTTAGATGCATTTGAAAATTTTATCTTTGTTCCCTTGCATCCAGGATGATGACTGATGTTAAAGGTGTTGTGGAAGCATCATACTGTCTACCCCCGATGTCAGGGTGCACTTGAGGTAAATGCTCTTGGAGCCAGTTAGGGAACAGCATTGACTCCAGAAGGAGCCTCATGTAGCTCTTCTTTATGTGGAAGATGTTCAGGACAACATGAGACATTCACAGTGAGGATGTGTAAAAATGTAAACAAGGTAGGAATCTGGAGAAGGAAGAAAAAGTATGCTGTGTAAAAGCACTTTTTCCTGTCAACCAAAATCATCCAGCTCCTTAATTGTAAACAGGGGCGTCGGAGCCTTCCCAAAAGTGGGACGGCCAGAGTCTCCTCACCCCCCCACAAGGCCCTGCCCCGACCCTCCTCTTCCCCCCAAGGCCCCACCCCCGGCCAAGCCAGAAACTGGAGCGGGTCCAAGGAGTCCGCCCCACCGCCCCGCCCAGGTGGGGGTGAAAGCGGCCTCCTGCACGTGTCCCTGTCCCCCGAGCCCTCTGCCCAAGGCAGGTGGAAGGTCCGTGGCTCCCCACAGCTGCCCAGGTGGCTCTTACCATGGCTGGACTGTGGCTCTGAGACCCCACCCCCCCAGCCAGAGCTAGGTTGAGGAGAGCTGTGGGGAGCCTAGCTCCAACTCAACCTGCCCTGGGCGGGAAGCTCAAGGGGCGGGGACATGGCCTGGGTCCTCCTCTCCGTTCCCCTACGGGCAGGTAGAGGGTCCGTGCGGCTCCAACAATTGCCCAGGCTCCCTGGCTGGGCTCCACGCTGGCCTGGCTGGGGGGAAGGGCCTCAGGGGGAAGAGGAGGGAAAAGGGACATGGTCAGTCCTGTAGAAAAGTGGGAGGGCCCTAGGCCCCTGGACTCCCTGGTTCTGGCACAACTGCTTATAAATAGTGATGCAGGGAGGATCCAAATTGACATAATTCCTATAAATTGCCCTAGAATGACCTGCATACTTATCTTAAACTGTACAATTGAAAGGGTGTTTGTTGATGCCTATAGTCTTTAGGTCTTTACAGTTGACTAGTCCTGCAAAATATCTTTCGCGCAATAACTCAGTGTCATTCAATGAAATTTTCCCTGCAGAGCAGGGAATGCGCAGTAAAACAGGTAGAAATTAAATCCTTTACATCAGTTTATTTGAAATGTGAACTGAAATAAAATATGTCGACAGCTACATCCTGCTCAGTCACTGGTAGCCATCTCTGCTGCTGCTTTGTTTGAATAGTGCAAAAAAGGTTAGTGTAGTAAGAAAAGGAGGTATGTATAATACAGATGAGTATAGCAGTAAGAATACTTTGGGTCAGGATCCTCAACTGATAAAAATCACTGTAGCTACACTGACTTCAATTAAACTATGTCAATTTGCATTAGCTAAGAATCTGGCCATATGCTTTCAGAATGTCACATCTACACTTGATTCATGTTAAAAGCAAAGAAAAGACAAAGTTTATGGTTAATGACCATAATGAATTATGGTCTTGTATCTGTAGGACTTCCAGCATAGAAAAATATAAAATTTTTAAAAATAAAACGAAATCAGGTTATCCTCCACCCCTTATAATTCAGCTGTAAATTCTGTCTTCGTCGCTAAGACAGGGCTATAAGCCATGTCATCCTGAGCACCTGAAAACTAAAGTAGTTTCCTGTGGGAGTCAGTGGTTGTTTTAATAATCCTAAGGAAAGGATAAAAATAGTGTAGTGCACTTGTAGGCGAAAAGAATAATTCACCAATAGCTCCCCTCTATTCTCTATTTTATGACCTTCTGTTATGCGGCAATGATATAAGCACGAACAGGGAGAAAACACTTTCAGGCAATGTCCTCCTTAACATTAGTCTAGTAGCATAAAAGGTCTTGTGTGCCTTGCCGGGAGGCAATAAAAACTTCCTGTGATATAGAAATAATAGTCACAGTACAAGTAAAGTTGGCAAAACTGCTAGTACTAAATCCAGTTTCAAGTGCTGGTCTCTCAAAACGGTTCATTCTTCTGCCCCTGAAAAATTATATGTTCCCAGCAAAAAGGATGGGCTAAGGTCCATAAATCTGCACAGTTTGTAAAACCATTCAGCTGTTTACTAGTTTAAAATGGAAACTATGTTATCTTTTGAAATTTAACCTTTTGATTAGGAAAACTCACAAGAGGGGGCAAAATATTAATCACGATAAAGTTATAAATCTCAGGGGCCTCTATCTAAAGAAGTCCCTTGTAAATAAAATGTAACATTTTAGGAAACTTCTAAAAATATTTAAAATGCTCACTAACGTCAAGCACTCCTACAACATCTAGGACAAAATGTTAAGTCATCTGTGCCTAAAATTAGGTAACCAGATCCAGAAAAATTAAGAAAAAAACAAAACAAAAAACCAAGCACATAACCACCCGTTCAGTAAAGGCACCTTTATTACAATATCAAACATGATCAAACATTAAATAACTATGGCCCTAGTCTTATAGTGGGATGCATGAGTGTGAGCTACTGCACTGCAATTGGGCATAATTGCTATCAGATTCCAATGCAGGATGACACCCTATGACTACATAAGTGGTTAAATGTCGCATTAGGGTCAGATCCTCAACTAGGGTAAATTGTCATAGCTAACAACTTCAATGGTGCTTTGACACTTAACAAAAGCTAAGGATCTGCCCTTTTTGTAGCAAAATTCAATTAGGGTCTGAGAGCATTAGACCCCTTTTTTCATTTGTATGTTATCTACATACAATGAAATTGCTGCGGCTTGCTTATATATATATTTGGTCCTTCCTCAGCTGAACTGTGAGCCCGCACTACTTCTTCCTTACTTAAAATCTTTGTTTTCTTACAACCAGGAGGTAGGGCATCTTAAGATTTTAAGATTTATATGGCTGTGCTTTACTACTAAAGTACCTCTAGAGAGCTTTGATATTACTGCAGAAGATGTAGGCATTCTGTTGTTTAGTATGTTGGTAAGTATGGTTTTAAATTGCTAGACATATTTTTAAATGTCACCTTTAAAAGAATCACTATATGGATTAAAATGTAAAAAAAGGTGGTACAAGTAATTATCAGTTATTTTTGTGGGGTAAAGCGTTTGCATCTTCTCCATAACAATAACTAATAGTCAGGAAGTATGATAATTCAGAAAAACTTCATTTAGAATCTCCTCATATGGGAGATTGCATTCAATTCCTTTGCATCTACTCCATTTGGTAAAATTTTCATTACCCAAACACTCCTTTTGCTTCTGTAAAATGCTGAAGGTATCTAGTCAAATGAGAAAAAGAATTTACAAATAGTAACATTGAAGACTTCAAATTCTGTTTTCCTCGCAAACATATATTGAAGTACAGATTGAAAGAATCTCTTCTACTTAGCCAAAAACATTCTCAGGAAAATTATAATTTTCTGAAAATAAGCAAAAACACTCCCACTCTCTCTCCCTCAAAAGCATGGAAATCCAAGTTACAGTTCCACTTTACAAAAAAGTCCCTAATAATCAAAACTATGCAAGTTCACAGTCAAGTTGACTTAAACAACTTTGACACTGCCCCATAGTATCATTCTGAGGATCCTTGGTAAAACTGAGACAAGCCTGTCACACAGTTTCATTTAATTAGTCACCAGAAAAATGTTAATCCATTATTCATAATGAACCTGTGTGATATTTGCATTAGGTTGTCTCGGAGTTTTTGGTTGATTTGGGTGTGACACTACAAAGGTACAACTAAGTTTGTTTGAGTCACCTCAACTGCAAACTTGTACACTTTCTGATATTTGGAATTTTGGAACCTTACCTTGGAATTCCCTAGCTACCATTTGTGGGTTTTAAGGAAGTTATATTTTCTATGTTTTGCCTGAAATCAGCGAATAAGTCATTCAACCTTCATCGCGTTTTAATTAATTATTTTGCTTGGGAGTTTCCGTGGGATTTAATCAATGTTTAAAAATTGCTCAGGGACAATCAGGAGCCTCTGCAAGCCTAGGAAGTTGAGTTCAGACTCCAGCTGGGCTTATTAGCTTGACAAGGACTTTGGAGGAACTCATATGCTCACTTGGACAGGCCCCATTCCTTTCCAGATACTTGTGGCTTCCTTCCTCCCATCCCCATATGGCTTTCCTTCTTTCAGCCCAGACCCCCCTGCCCCCATATGCGATTCAATACTATCATAATTCTCTGTGTCTAGGTTACATGTTGAGCCACAGAAAGTCTGCAAAGCACCAAGGATACTTTTAAAAAAAATGTAAAATAGATACATGCTAATTAAGTGTGAATGTTATGCATGCATCAAAAACGTGTTTATAATAGATGTGTACATTAAAGTATATCATTGTCAATGTGTTATATTTACATTAAACACCTTTCAATTAGGGCTGGTGGGAAAACAACAATTCTGAAACATTTAGAGGTTTCAAAATTTGTTTCCTTTCCACCATGGGCTGTTTTACAATCTTTCATGAAATGGAGGACAGAAACTCACAACTGGCCTGGGATGTGGGATACCCCGGTTCAAGTTCCTGCTGTGCCTGATTTGGACTGATCTGGAATGAAAACCACTGCTCTGTATCAAGCAGAACAGGGACTTGAACCAGATCCTCCCACATACCAGGCCATTGCCCTAATCGTGGGGCTCTCTCCTGGACCTGAGAAAATTTCATTGACACTGACAATGTCTTGTCAAAAAAAAGTTTTACAAGCTCTATTTTAATGCCTAATTAATGCATCCCCAAATGAGTAAAAGGCACTTTGGTATAAACTACAGGACAAGTGAAATTCAATTTGAATTTTGTAGGTTACTGTGTTTCAGAGATAGCACGAGCCAAACAAAGTTGGAACAATCTTTGAAAAATTAATGACAGACATTTTAAAATTCTCATTTCTCCAATTTTCCACGTTATTTTTCTTGACATTTTCCAGTAAGAGTAATGGATGAGATATGGCGTGGGCTATTTGAAGTGGATCAGTTTGGTGAAGAAAGAAGGGGAATTAAAAGTCAGGCTTATAAATAGGAATTTAGTTTCAATTTTAACAATGGAGGCTGCATAATAAAGAAATGACTCCATGCCCTGAAACTATTTTTTTCCTCTGTGTTGGACTGGCTTCTTTATTCATTTGAATTTTCTAGAAATGCTGTAAATTGTTTTATGCACCTAAACAGCCTTTTATGACTAACAAAATCCTAAACTTAATTATAAACCCGGACTCTCAAACCTTCAGAGATGCACAGGAATTTTCAGGGAGAACAATGCTGAATTTGAAGTCATTGCTTCAAAAAGCAGAGGATCTCGTTGTTAGCATGGAATATAAATAGTTAAAGGCCTGTTTATGAAATAAATTAAAATTTTTATTCCAACTTCAAATGAATTCTTTTGATGAGCATGCCCCTTTACTTAGTGACCTGACATGTGTTACCTAATCACTGTTAATAATGAGCAATTTTCAGCAAGCCAAAATGGTCATTACATTCTCCGTAATCTCCTAGTCCTGCAAGCCAAAGATAGCAGCATAATTAATATCCATGATAAATGGCTGAGAACTGCTGCTTTGTTTCCTTTTTCGGTATTAAAAAAAAAAAATTAGTGAAGAGACTCTGTGGAGCCCTTTAATACATAACCCCCTTCTTCTTTCTTAACACTCTCACTGAAGTCCAGCCTCTCAAGCATTGGAAATAACTGACTCTTTTCATTGTTTTACAAAATGAGAAATGAGTGCCCAGTCTTGCAGTGTTTTCATTGTACAGAGAAGACAATCCATGCACAAGAGATAAAAGGCCTATACATTCCCAGTTCACCACCATGCGGATGAAGAATAAAACCATAGAGTGATACATCTTTATCAACAACTGCCAGTCACTAACTGTTTTGCCTTATGCAAATACGTTAGTGTGCATTTACTGAATTTGTTCATCAAAGCATAATCCTCCTGGAAACATAACTGCTGACAAGTAGAAAGAGCTGTCACAGAGCACTTTGGCAAACCTGCATTAAACTTGTTGCCTATTGTGGTTTTATTGTTCTTATAATTGCAATAATAAATAATGTTTCACGAACTTCAGTGTTCATTGTTAGGATTCAAATTACCTCTGCAACCTGAATTCCAAAGAATAGTTTTGATCTTGTTTTCTGGATCCCTTTTCTCTTAACATTAAAGTGTTTGTCATATGCCTTTCCAAGGATACCTTTGAAGAAATTACCATAAATTTATTAATTCTATTTCTTTAGATTTAAATATACAAGCTCTAGGTACCCTGATGATGATAAATTTACAATCACAAAAATATCACCCAGCAGTTTAATACAATAAGAAATGCCAGTCAGTGGACAGCACATCTCAAAGTCGCGTATGCTCATCCCACGCTATCCTAGAGCTCTCATGCCTTCAGTCCTCCCCAGATGCCTACTACATTTTATCAGACGTTCTTCAGGGTCATCCCATCTGTAGTTCCTCTGTTGAGACACATTTTTTCATTCACAAAACTGGTAAAATTACAATAAAAGAAACTTATTTATGAAATGCTAAATAAACAATGTCCGTCAAAGATGCAAATGATGTAGTCAGCAGACAAGAGAGTGCCTGAGAGATCCTTTTTTTTTTTTTTAGAAATCAACCTTCTATATTTTTCATTTTCATTTTGCAATAACCACACAAGCAGATGTATACTAAAGTCCTTCCACATGCTTCTAAACTATTCAGCTAATCAGCTAGCCCTGGATGACTGAATTTTACTGCCCTGGAGACAGAATATAATCTGTGAGATTTACTGACAAATACTCTGAGTCATCAGTCTCCTGCATGACTAGTACAATGTGCTATACCCTACTGACAGAGAAGGGTATTATATTATTCCTGCTCAAGTTGAGTCCAAAGCACCATAATTAAAGTCATCGTGGAGATAAATCTTATTATCTTTAGGGAATCCATAAATCACTAAAAGGCTAATTTAAACCAACAGGTGCACATGGCAACTGTTTCAATCTTTGTAAAGTTGAGCGTAAAGGCCGTTATGTAATGTTTACTTTGGTATATCTGAGTCACTCAAACAGCCGCAATCACACAATCATTCATAAAAGTTTACCAGAATGATTTTCAAAGGAATTTTACTTCCCCCAAATTTTGTCCTGTCTGAAATTAGCATGACCTACTCATATATCCCTTTTCCCATGTGACACTCCTTTTGCCAGGCTGAGTCAACAGCTGAATGAGGCTCATGTATGCCGGAAAGGGAGATAAAATATCTTTAACAGTGTGTCTGCTGTTTAAACTATAATATACTAAACTCATTCTGGAAAGTGTTTTGGTGTTCTAACAAGAAACCAAAAACATCTTAATATTGTGCTCTGTGTTGGAGATTTGTTTTAATCTGTTCCCCTGAATAACACCACTACATATATTTATAGATTTTCTTAGATTTGCTGTTCTTTAAAAAAAAAATCATTTTCATATATTCCATGAACAAAAATTTAGATTAATAGGGATTAAAGTGTGACATTCCCCCCCCACACACACACCATCTAAAAGCAAGGATATATCAAGCTATGGAACACCTTGGGGCCATAGCTTAATGCCCACATAGCAATTTTTAGTAATGGCTACAAAAATCTGTCTCATCACAAGGAATTTCCTTCTTCCTCCAAGTGACAATGAAACACTCTACACAGCACATCAATTTCCTTCTCAGTGCAACACAAAACCTTAATTACTATCTCTGACACATCACCCACACCGTACACTTAACATATGTTAACCCGGAATACTTGCTAGTGTTGCTGAGATTCTAAAACACTTGCTTTTTAGAGTTTGTGTTGGGAAGGATGTCACCCTTAGCCAACCTCAAGCCTTTATACACAAAAATGTGTTTAAGGAATTTTCTGGCTTTTCAATACAGCAAATGTAATGGGGGTTGGGACATGAAATGACCCCCAACTTCTCTTATGATGTGTGGACATATGGAAGGAGTAAGGGACGGAAGGCATAACAGAAGGGTGTCACAAGTTGAGAGGGGTGAATTCTTAGTGCGGAGGATCTAGTGAATCCTTTACCCTCCCTAACTTCTACACAACAGTGCCCCCCTTTCTGGTGAAGGTGGAGCATGTCAAGTACTGCATCTGCTCTGCCAGGCCAGCCCCAGCTCTTCAGAACCTCTGTCAAACTGAAGAGCTTCCACAGAAGCTGGACAGGCCCCACCACTGGAGCTAAAAGCTTCTCTCCATCAGAAACCTGGCCACATGTCCCCTACTAAGCCTAGATTTGTACCCTAGACTACTGTCATGCAGATTCCATGCTACAGAGCATCTAGAATGGCCATCTTCCCTGAGGGTCAACTGTGGTTTTATTCCTAACAGGAAACACTGGCACTAGAAAAGGTTCAGAAAAGGGCAACTAAAATGATTAGGGGTTTGGAACGGGTCCCATATGAGGAGAGATTAAAGAGGCTAGGACTCTTCAGCTTGGAAAAGAGGAGACTAAGGGGGAATATGATAGAGGTATATAAAATCATGAGTGATGTGGAGAAAGTGGATAAGGAAAAGTTATTTACTTATTCCCATAATACAAGAACTAGGGGTCACCAAATGAAATTAATAGGCAGCAGGTTTAAAACAAATACAAGGAAGTTCTTCTTCACGCAGCGCACAGTCAACTTGTGGAACTCCTTACCTGAGGAGGTTGTGAAGGATAGGACTATAACAGCGTTTAAAAGAGAACTGGATAAATTCATGGTGGTTAAGTCCATTAATGGCTATTAGCCAGGATGGGTAAGGAATGGTGTCCCTAGCCTCTGTTTGTCAGAGGGTGGAGATGGATGGCAGGAGAGAGATCACTTGATCATTGCCTGTTAGGTCCACTCCCTCTGGGGCACCTGGCATTGGCCACTGTTGGTAGACAGGATACTGGGCTAGATGGACCTTTGGTCTGACCCGGTACGGCCGTTCTTTTGTTCTTATGTTCTTATATTTACTAGGAGCAGACTCACTTTCATTTATCAAGTGTGCCATATTTCAGATGAACCAAACTCCTAATTTTGGGGAGTAGGGAGAAGAAGACATCCCATACAAATGCCCTTTAGTGTAGGGAAAGTGTACGTAGTTGGGAGCCAGGAGACCATGAATAAACCCTATGCACTTTCACTTCACAGCTTTTCTTATTGGGCAATGCCTCATGATGCAGCCTTAGAATGCTGTCAACCATTTTACAGAGAAGTTAACTGAGATGTTGCACATAGTCAATTCTAGCAGAAGTAGGAATAGAACTTAGGTAGATCGTAGTCTCTCCCACACTGCCTCTCAGAATGAATCTGCCAAATATAGATGCTATCTAGACAACATGCAAAAATGTCAGTTCAGGGCAACTGCACCTGTATTCACTCTCCATGGTCCCTCTAGGGCACCCCCTCTAGGCTCCTAGCTCCTCAGTCGTCACCTCTCTTGGTATATCTCTCTCCCTTCTGACTGGTGGTTTTCCAGGATGCTCTGTTCCCTCCCTACATTGTGATACCCCAGCAACACAGACTGCCTAAAAAGGCCAGTGTCTGCACTTTGCCTTCTTTCCTAATTTTCTGAACAGTGTAATTGCCACACCTTACCACACAGCTCTTTGTAAGCAAACACATTCATTCTTAAGGTAAATGAATTGTAGAAAAATATTTTAAAATGTAACCTACATGCTACAAACTACAAAAAAAACTTAAGTCAAAGCTTACCAGAGGTCAGCCCAACTCCAACCTCAGGTTCTGGTAGGTGTCAGTTCTTCAAAACCAACAAGAGGTTCTACTTCTGGTTACAAATTCATAACTATCTCAGACTGAGAACCAGAATGACCATGAATAGTTCAGACTTTCCTTTATACAGCTTGGGCTTTTGTTCACGTAACAGCGGATCAGTAGACAATGAACCGCTCCACAGGGCGTAGAGTCAGGAGTCTGGGTTTTTGCATAACCAGAGGTGTGAAATTTCCATTCACCTTCCCTTAGATATTCCCCAGGAAGTTCACTTAACTCTTTTTGTTCCAAAAGTCCACTCTTGTCAGGCACATTGGTTACCACGAAGTTTCACATCTGTCACATCCCCTCTCTTGAGAAGTTACATACAATCCCAGCCCACAATACACAATAATATTAACTTAATACAATAGACCCCAAATATTCTTAAACTTAATTCAATACACTCTTCTAAGGATATGGCAGCGCCATATCTACCACATAAACCTATGGGAAAATGTATCTTTGTCCACATATAGGATAATAGTTTCTCCTGTCGCCCAAATGGGCTGGGATCTGACGATCTTTATACATTTAATAGCCAAATTTGGAAGAGGTATGAGGGAGTGAGTATCCCAAGTGAGGATCGGGGATTTAAAAAAATCATTTTATGATTTAAAAGCAGGGCCGGCTCTGGCTTTTTTGCCGGGGGGGGGCGGCCGGAGCCCCTGGGGGAGGGCGGCGAGCCCCGGCGGCGGCTCCGGTCTCCCCCCCGGCGGCCAGAGCGCCGGGGGCAGGGCCGCGAGCCCCGGCGGGTGCTCGGCTCTCCCGCCCCTCCCCCGGCGGCCAGAGCGCCGGGGGCAGGGCGGCGAGAGGGCGGCGAGCCCCGGCTGGGGCTCGGCTCGGCTCTCCCCCCGGCGGCCAGAGCACCGCGCCGCCCCCCTCCAGGTGCCGCCCCAAGCACCAGCTTGGGTGCTTGGTGCCTGGAGCCGGCCCTGCTCCTGAGTGGCTGAATTTACACAGCCTTAATCCAATCAAAGTGTACGTAAATAGCCTACTATTGCACAGCCTGCTATGGTTTATCACTATAGTGGACACTATTAAGATAATTATTTTATCCTTCATGACTTGCTGTTCTATTGTCCTGCTAAATCAGTCAATCCAAACTAAGTAATATACCTTGAGGGGAGATTTTCATGTGTTTTCACAACAAGAAGGATCATTGCAGAAGTCATCCTTATTAGGCATTGGTCACTTCAGAGAGATGTGATGACATTCAACACTTGGCTGCTAGTTGACTAGCAGGTCACGTTTCCGTTAAAACCAAAGCTGTGCAGGAAGTGGCATGTAAGAAATTGGTTGTCTAGCTTGGTGTCTTGGCTGGCTCTAATTCCTGTCATTTTCCTTCAAGTCAAATAAACTTGGGTTTAAGACAATGTCTTTAGGATATTTCATTTAACCTTCAAAAGTAGATGCAACATCAATGTAACACATGTGAAACAGATATCAAAATGTGACTGTTTTCATTAATACTCATGTCTAGTCTCACATTTACTTTGCCCATTATTTTATTTATTAAAAATCTGGTTTAAAATAATAAAATCATAAACAAACCATAGCCATAGTGATAACTTTTAAACAGGGCCGGCTCCAGGCACCAGCAAACCAAGCAGGTGCTTGGGGCAGCACATTTTCAGGGGCGGCATTCCAGCCAGCTTTTTTTTTTTTTTTTGGCGGTGGGGCAGCAAAAGCCTAGAGCTGGCCCTGGCAGCAGCAGCGCGTCCTGCACCGGGGGCGCCCTGGGACCGCTGCAGTTCGCGTCGGGGAGCAGCGCCCGCACCTTATGGCCGGGCGGGCTCCGAGCACGGGACACTCGGGTTGGGGGCCACCCCTCGGGGCACACGGAGCCGCCTGCAGGTGCCGCAGGGCGGCCACCCCCCAGCGCCGGGGCTGGGCGAAGCGGCCAGAGCCACCCAGGGGCTGCGGCAGGGTGGCCAGGAGGAGCAGCAGCAGCGGGGCCATAGTGGGGACCGGTGCCTGGGGTGCTGCCGTGCGGGGCCCGCGTCCCACTCTCCAGGGCTCCGCTCCCTCTGGGGCTGCCCTGCCCTGGCTCCTCAGCCCCCTGCCGGGGCAGTCCCCCGGCTCTGTCCTCCCCGGTCCCGGCCGGTCCTGGAGGCGGGAGCCCCGGCTGGAGGGACCCTGGGCTGAGGCGCAGCCCGGGAGCATGGCTGCTTACCCTGACCCTGCCAGCGCCGGACTGGCTGGAGGCGAG